>NW_024884811.1:1296679-1391928 GCF_019232065.1 Centrocercus urophasianus | reverse complement strand
GCCCTCCGGTCAGCGGCGGGTAAAGTCGCCATGCGGAGGGCGTTTGCCCTGAAAATCAACAGGTGAGAAGCGTCCGCCGTGCTGCGCGGGGCAGCTGCTCGGGGGGGGGGGGGCGCCGCCGAGAGGGCGGCACGGCGCAGCAGGGCGCGGCTTCCTCCGCGGAGATACGCCGGCGCGGAGCGGTGCCGCGCCGGCCGAGTCCGTGTCCGCGGCGGAGCTGTGGTGGTGTCGGGGCTTCTCTTGCGCACGTAACGGCACGAGGGTCCCAGGGACGTATTGCCGCGCTTGGGAAAGAGAGGCTTACGCGGGGTATCGGCACGGCTGTGCTCGCTGTGCTTTTTTCCCTTTTACCTTTTCATCTATGGAAAGAAAAAAAAATAACCCCCTTGATGTAAAAGAAGTTTGTCCTCCATGTGCCACTCGCAATGAAATGAGCATCCAGGGGCTGGCCGTGACCGTGATGCTTCTGGCCATGAACTCGTGTGTCCCGTCCCAGGGAAGTGCTGACTCTCAGCTGCTCCCTGCTCTTGGTGGCCACCAAGGCAGTTATTTCCATACCGATGTGCCGAGGGTAAACACGAGGCTGCTTTTCCATAGACTTGTCATCAGAAGCTAAAACCGTGTTTCCAGAGGGATTGGTGTATGTGCAAGGAGACTGAGTTTGCTGACACGTAAGAAAGCAAATAGCATAATGGTAATATAAACTGAGGAAGAGGCCAACCTCAGAGAGAAAAGTATGCACAGAAACTCCACCTCCCCAGCAATCTGTTGGAAGACATGGGGTTTTCAGCTGCAGAGGATAAAATTAGCTCCACTGCCATACGCGTTTCCCATGGCAGAGTGCATATCAGCATACCTTTCCATTTCCCCTGAGGATTCATTTTAAATTCGTGGTGAATGTTCGCAAGAGTGAGATATCATACTGCGAGGCCATGAGATGAGCAGTTTGCTGCTGGGTCCTCCCGTGATTCCTCGTAAACTGAGGCCTTGCTTGAATAAAGTGCATAACTGGCTGATATTCAGAGAGTTTGGGTTATTTTTTATCTTCCTATTTTTAGGGTCAGCTTTCTGGCAGCTTCTCCCATCTGTGGCGATGGTTCGTCTGTACAACTGAAGCCTTACAAATTAGTGCAACAGTGCCAATTAATCTTGCACACAGAGATTTACTATTAGAAACTGTTTTGAAATTGGACAGTTATGGTTTTATTTTTATCTCCTCTGATTGGATAGTGGAGCGTTCCATATTTTTTGTAGTAAACCAAATGTTTCGGTATTACATTCATGTTCTGGATGTGGCTCTGCTGAACAACCAGCCTATTTATTTTGCAAGTAAGAATATTCTCTTTTATACTTTGGGAGGGATGATACATGTATGCTAGCAGAGCATCGTCTCTGTTTCTTCAGGAGGACCATGTTGTTTTTGCACAATCCATGCACAGTTTGTTCTACTATCAGTAGAGTAATATTTCATCTTTTTTTTTTTTTAAATTTAAAAAAAAAACCTGTGTGGGGGAGGAATATTTGGTCAATGTCTTAATTTACTTAACTGTACACAAAAGGCTGTTCTGCAGCTATGAATTTTTCTTCCTCTTTAGTTCCTGAACTTAGTTCTTCAAAATAGAGCTCTTAATGAAAGTTGATCATTACTGACAAAGCATCGTTTACAGGAGTTGTTACACAGACTGCATTATACTCTCCACTATAAATGCACATTCAAGCTGAACTCTCACTCATTTCTCTTGCTGGTGAATTGACTGTATGCTTCTTTTAATGAGGACCAGTTGAGTTTTAGGCTCTGTACTGGTTCTTCACTGCCTCTGTGCTCCTCACATAAGGTGAGCATGGCATGTTCATTAAAAGCATGACAAACTGTGCTAACCAATGTTCAGTAAAAACTTAGCAGTGACATAATCTGGAATGTTGTATGAGTGCTCAGGTGTCGTGATTTAAAGTTAGTGAGTTCTTGATGATGCACTGGGGCTGCAAATGCTTCAGGAAGGAGCTATGACAAGCATCATATTTGTTTAAAGCAAGGGCAAACTTTACAATCAGGTCTTAAAATATAATCAGATTTGTGAGCTGCTCACATAACCACGTCTTTCTGTCATTTTATTTGCCCTTCCACCCATGTTTGCTGCCCCAACCTGTTGCTTCCTGCCTTTTTTAATCCTGCAAGGACTTGCACATATGTTCTTAATGCATGTATGTATGAATAGTTCCTGCTGTTTTAATGGGATAACTTTTACATATCATGATGTTCATCTCTTATGCAGAAATTAAGGAGCAAGCATGCAAATTAGTGTCCCTGATTTTAGGCAGCATGCTGACAACTGACCTGTGTATTACCTGGAGTAAGGGGCTAAGAACTGAGCAGGACTTCAGAAAGCATCCAGTGCATGTAGCGTTCATTTCTATTACATCAGAAAATATATTCCTGTACAACTTAATACTTTATTTGAAATCAAGCCTGAGACTTCACTAAGCTGTACTGTCTTTCCAAATGGATTCCTGTGCAGGACAAAGGAAGGGGGCTCTCAGAATGCTCTAGGTATCCATTGTGCTGAGGAACCACCAGGGGACGTGGGGAAATTCATCCTAGTTTCTGTGGAAGAAGAGGCTGTTTCCAACCTCCTCTGGTAGCAGATCTATTTTCAGTGCAATTTCTTTATGGGGATGAGGCATATATCGCTTGATTGAATTTAAATTAACTCTTATTAAACAGATATAATGAAATGCTAATTACTTGGAGTGGTTTTCCAAACTTCATTACATAGGCCAAGATGCTTCTGGTTTGTTTTGCTTTAAATGTATTAAACCAGCTGCAGAGAGAATCTCAGTCCTTCTCTATCTTGCATCTACAACAGGATTATGTGGTATGTATAAAGACATACTTTTTAAAAGATGTGGTAAATTCTCCATGTCAGTTTTTTGCATAAAGCTAGTCATGATAGAAATCTTAATAAAAATAGCTGTCTGTTGGAGTGTTTGCTATGTAACTACTGTCACCTTTTAAATGCTGTTTGGTATATTGAATCAAATCTGACTGCTGAGACACTAAGTCTAGATTAGACATTGTTAGTAGTGTCAAGACATTGGTAGTATTAAAAATCATTTTTGCTGAGCCAGTCTAATTCAGGAAGGAAGATCACAAGGGAAGACACACTTGATGAAATGTCTGAATCCTCTTTTAGTTAAATGAGTTGCACCCTGGGAATCTGAGTAGGGATAACTCAAGTTAATAAGACTTTTCAAATTTATATGCAAAACAGTACGTGCAAATAATCAAATAGTAGTCTGTCTGGATTGGGCTAGATCTATACCATAGATACACAGTGCAGTGTAGCATTTAAGAGAAGCTAGAAAATTCTAATTGGTAATTTCTGTAGCAGCACTACTTTTTATATACTGCATATGTGAAATAGATGTGTTATCGTGTTTTGTGCAGAGAAAGTTAACTACTAATAGCAAATTAAGGGTTAAAAAAAAATGGGATGTCTAAAAGTTCTATGATTCACATGTATCAACCTGTTAGTTTATATTAAATGGCCAGTTTTCTTCTTTAAAGTTACATGTGAAGCTGATTGATTTATTTTTTTTTTTTTTTTTTAATATTCTTAAGAAAAAATTACTCTGACTTGCTTGTGCAGAGAGAATAAAGAACAGGTTAGTATCTTAATCCTGCATGCAGTTTCATTTAAGAACCTTTTAATTTGGCTGTCAAAAATATTTGGGCAGTTGTCTTTGAGAGATATAATTACACCTTTCGTTAAGTATTATATCCAGTTTTTCAGCTGAATTCAACCTATGTTCTCTTTTTTTCCCAATTGCCAGAGTAGGTTTATCCTCTTTCCAGCTTATGGGAACTGTGCATGAACTGCTCAGAGTATCTTCCTAATTCTTTCTTAGAGCCACAGAGCTGAGGTTGGCAGGGACCTCTGTGTCCATCTGGCCCAATTCTCACCTCAGGCAGGGACACCCAGAGCAGGGTGCCCAGGGCCATGTCCAGGACAATGTATATTTCCAAAGAGAGAGACTCCATGACCTCTCTGGAGAACCTGTGCCAGTGCTCAGTCACATTTCTGATGTTTACATGGAAACTCCTGTGTTCCAGCATGTATCCTCTGCCTCTTGTCCTAGTTCTGGGCATCACTAACAGAGCCTGGCTACAACCTCTCTGCATCCTCCCCTCAGGCACTTACGGACGTTTGTAAGATCCCCTGGAGCCTCCTCTTCTGAAAGCTGAACAGTCCCAGCTCTCACAGTCTTTCCTCGCAGAAAAGATGCTCCAGTCCTTTCCTCATCTTGGCAGCCCTCTGTTGGATGTTCTTCAGAGTGCCCACATCTCCCTTGCACTGGTGAGCACAGCACTTGACACAGTGAGAGGGAGCACTTCTGACCTGGTGGAGATACTTTGTCTAATATGATCCATCATACCGCTAGCCTTCTTTGATGCAAGGGCATGTTGCTAACTCGCATTCAGTTTGGTTTCCACTAGGATCCTCAGGCCCTGTTCCACAGACCAGCTTTCCAGCTTGATTCCCCTCAGCCTGTCCTGGTGCCTGGGGCTGATCCTTCCCACAAACAGGACTCTGGAGTTCTCCTTGTTGAACTTAGAGGGCTCCTCCCAGTTTTGTGTCTGCTGCAAACTTGCTGAGGGTACATTCTGCCCATTGCATGGATCACTAATGAGGACAGTAAATAGGATTGGATCTGGCACTGACCATTGGGGTACAGTGCTGTTTAGCTAGCCTCCAGCTAGCTTGCAGGCCAGTATGCATTCTCTGGGTCTGGCTGTCCAGCCAGTTTTTGATCCAGCTCCCTGTCTGCTCATCCAACACATACTTCATTAGCACTGGACTTAACAGATATTTGAAAACACTAGTTCTTATGTGTTACTTCATTCCAAGAAAGAGAGATGGCTTCATGGAAGGAGAAACATTGCTATAATGTTTTTTCTCAAATTCCTGTAAACTGGTCTTTTTATAGACCAGACTGAGGTTGCATGCTATTGTATTTTGTACAAGCACAGATTTAATGAAAAGCAATCAGTGTGCAAAACTGTGTGTGTCCGTGTAAAACTGTGTGAATCCTCAAGATGAATACTCACTCATCCTCTGGAGGTGGGTTGCAAATCAATTACAGGAATGAGTTTAGGAAGCAAGCAGCTTTATACATCAAGGGTATGCCATAGGATATTCGTTCATAGTGTTGAGCTAGATCTTTCTGAGTATGTTCATATTTCAAAGACAAGATTATTCAGGACTCTTTTAACAGATGTGACTTCATACTGCCTATCACAAAAATCAAAATGCACAGACCTTTCTTACAGAAAACTGCAAAATACATTTTTTTTGCCTAAAACTAACTCTTCGGAAGAGGAAAAGAAAGAATAATGAAATATCCTTTTACTGTTTTTTGACGATGCTGATGTCTATTTATAGTGATTTACTTTTGGTTTGCATTGTTTATCCTATGTTTTATGATTGCCTTTTTTGGTTGTCCCCCGTTTTACAATTGAGGTGACAGAAGGCACTTTGGTAAGGGGCTGATACCAAATACAGGCCCATCCAGACAAGGGTTTAGATTACAACTATGGGAAAAGTGAGCTCCATAATGTAAATGTGCTCTTTATTAGCAAACAGCCTCTGTAGAAACAAGCAGAATAGTCTTACCGTTGAGACAGATGTTGCAGACAGCTGTTGTTGGCAGGAAGCTAATCTTTACATCTGACTGGGTACTCAAATTATGTTTAAAATGTAGCCATCTATTTTCTACAGTAGTTGTTGAAGGCTGTTGTCGTACTGTGCTTAAATCTGTGCAGTCATGAGAGACAGACATCATAATCCCTGCTACATGATTAGAATTCTGTGGGTTGTGGTTTGTCTCTGGAAGATAACTGGTGAGTGGGAAATAGATTTTAAGATGCATTTTAAAATGCATTTCTAAAATCGTATGTCCCTCTCAGACTTAAAATTGGAAGAACTGGGAGCTCTACGGTGCAGACTGTGCAAACTGTGATGAGGTTCTGTTTTTATAATGTAGAAAAAGAAATGAAATTCTTACACAAGAAAAATGAAGTTGGGGTTGAGAAACTTATTTATGCCCACCAGGTCCCACGTATACATTCCTTGTTTTATCCTCCCGGGTATTTTTCATTTTCAGATAGGAGGTAAAAACCAGCAAGGAAGAAATATTTAATGTTGCATGTTATACCCTCTTCTGCTTTGTGGTCATTAAAAATCACTACTTATGAGCATAGTCCAGCAAAGTTGTCTATTCTAACTTTTTTTTTTTTTTTTTTAATTTTGAGAAACACAAACCAAATTGTACTGTTGTTTGCAGCTGTAGCAAAAAGTGGGCTGTGAAAAATGCTCAGCTGATAGCATAGCTGTCCTAACTGTTTAGCATCAAGGATGTAGCTACCGCAGAACAGGTCCAGGCCTCAACCAGTTGTTGGGCAGAAATCATTAAAAATATCCAAATGTTTTTTCCTTTTGACTTCTGTAAAGTAATACTTGCATGTGATGAGTAACACAGTTTCCTAACTCCAATAATAATGACTTCTTATAAGACAGTACACCTGGAGTTTGTAGTAATGTTTATTTCCCTGAAGTCAAACCGACTGGATTAGGTGAAGTAATTTATTTCAGTTGTCACATGAGTTGAAATTTACTATCATTACAGTAACAGAACCTCATGTCCTGAATGCTGTTGGAGTAAAATGTAATCTTTTTCCAAGCTTGGGATTTTATAAATGAGTCAAGAAGTGAAATGGAGTTACAATTCGTGATAGCAAATAGCTTGCATCGTCCTAATATGTGTGTGTGAAGGTGTATAGTGTCATTTCTGTAGCATTTGTACCTCTACTAATAGCCAGCAGAGACCAAAAAAAGAAAAAAATTCTTTTAACAACTTTGTTAAGTGCAAAATTTTGGACTTTTTCATTTCTATCAGCATGAGAGGGAAGATCTGTTGTGTCTATCTTATTATTGTTCTGGCTCCCTTTGAAGTCCCACTTCCCTCTTCTGAAAATGACAAAAAATGACATCTTCATATACTTGAAATTGTGTGCCAGTATTTCTTAGGTATACTGTCCTAGTAAGAAATCCATTTTTTTTCTTTTTTTAACCATAGATTTAAAACTGTGAAGAAAAAATATCATTCTGAGAAATAACCAGGAAAGCACAAACGTCTTCTTTTTGTGATTGGTCTCGTGCGCAATCTCTGGGGGGGCAAGGTTTGTAGATCTACATGTGTTTTCCCAACAGCCAGCTCATGCATCAGTCACTGTTCTTCAGACATAACTGTGAAGCAGAAATTAGATAATCTACAGTTATGGGCAACCCATCTGTACTGAGTCATAAAAACCTTACAGCTACAACAGAACCTATCGTCGTATTCCAAGTGTCTGGTCTCAAGGGCAGAAGTTGAAAATGCCAGTCTGCCCATATCAACTTAAGCCTTACACAATGTCATCAGTAGCATCGCAGCAGGGCTTTACTGTTTCCACTATGAAACAAATTAAAGGTGACCCACAGAAATATCACACACAAGCTCTACAAGTCTGTGTGCATAGGAAGTGGGGGAGCAAAGTATTAACTCAAATGCTTTTTTTTTTTTTTTTTTTTCCAGTTCTGTGTCATTTAATTATCTCCTCCTCTGACTTATGAAATGTCATTATTACAGTGCTAAAGACCCATCTATGAATATATTATGGATTTCATTGGTGTTAGTCATGAAATACACAAAATGCACATTTTCTTCTTGCTAAAAATAAAAAACCTTCACCTTGATTTAAAAAAAAAAATCATAAAGTAACCAACCAAATAGCAAAAAGAAAAATTCCCCATGACTAACACTTACTCCTTTTTATTATTCTTAAGATCTGACCTTCTTTCACTTATGTGAATAATTGTTGATTAGGAGGAAATGGAAACAAAGCTTGTTTACTGTTAAACTTGATGTGAATTTTCCAAATGATCAGCATTACAGTCACATTTTTGTGATGAAGTCCTTGTGAAGCTCAGGTGAAAAGTGTGAGCTGAAAGATAAATCCTTGCATTTGTGCCATATTCTTTTCATTTGATGTGGTAGAACAGTACAGAACAAATAAAAATCCAGAGGACACATTGAAGCCCTTTTGTGACATTTCAGCCACAACGTAAAAGCAGGTGTGTATGATCACTAATGGTTTTGAAATAGCTCTAGCGATAATAGTGATAATAGTGATAAATGATCCAAGATTTTGGAAGCATTTTAAACTGCCTAGCAAGCAATAAACAAGTTAATAAAGAGTTCAGCCCTAGCCGCGGAGTATAGTATCTTCTGCAGAGCTCAGGGCATGTTTTTTAGATGCCTTTTCTTCAACCATCTCAGCTGAAATGAATGTATAAGGAGGACTCAGTGTGAGCACACAGCAAATACTCTGAGCTACCACATAGCATTATCCTTAGATAAACAGAGATCAATCTGTATGAAAGATCTGTATACACAATGTTGAATGCTGTTTGATTTTAACTTAGTGGGCAGAACAATTTAAAAAATATATTGTTTTCAGGTATTTATCTTCTGTTAGCATCTGAAATATTCATTAGAATCTTTGTATTGATGTATAAACTCCAGTGTCATACTCCCATAGACTTTACATTAATCTTATGTGATCAATTTGATAGTTTCTTTGCTGTAAGTACCAATATGCAAGAATCATTACACCTGCAAACACTTCTATTATGAGAACCAACCAGCAAGCAAGGCACACTCTTCTCATATGCATTTTATCTGTGGAGAATAGTGACTAAAAAGCACATTAAAGCATAGGTCATCAGTACCAAATCCTAAACCTTCTGTTTCTTTACACGGATGGATGTCCTTTTCTTCTACTGCTGGGATTAGAGTTTTGGTTGGTTACTTATTGTATGCTTATGTTTCTTCCTGAGTCAGAAGCAGCAAAACTGAGCTGCAGTGAAAAATGTTTACCTAGTGAATGGCGCACATGACCTGGGACAAAAATAAAAATTAACCTCTTGCCTGTTTTCATATGTAACAAGCTGAGAGTATAACTCTTCCTAGACTTCTTTACTCCTGCACCGTCTCCTTTGAGAAGACTGTGGTTACGTTTCGACATCTTGAATAGGATCGTTATTGCCCCAGTTGATACAGACTCTTAGTGTGGTAGACCCCTTAGGCAAATGTGTGCTGGAGGATGTACAAGGAGCTGCCCCTGGGCTGCCAGGGAAATAGCTGCTAGTTCAGATCAACCACTGCTGTGAGCAGTAATAAGGCTGAGTTCTGCCTCCTTGAGGACTAATTAGAAGCTTAGAAGAAAAACAGGCAGTTCCACTGACAGCAAGAGAAGAACTTCTAAGCAATATTCCCATACTTGCTAAGTATCTGGATTGTTGCCCAAAGCTGTGTGTTTGTATGTGGGAGTGGAGGTTGGGTGTAGGTAGTTACAGCTTTTTCTCTTCCAGAATTTTTGGTTGTTTTTCAGTAGTAACTACAGAGAAGTCACATAGAAGGCAAGTCCTGCTTGACCAACCTGATCTCCTTCTATGACCGAGTGACCTGCCTGGTGGGTAAGGGAAAGGCTTTTGATGTAGTCTACTTAGACTTCAGCAAAGCCTTTGACACTGTTGCTTACAGTATTCTCCTGGAGAAGCTGGCAGCCTGTGGCTTGCACAGGTACACTATTTGCTGGGTAAAGAACTGGGTAAAGTCTGGTTGGCCAGGCCCAAAGGGTGGTAGTTCATCTGATGACCAGTCATGAGTGGTGTTCCCCAGGGGTCAGTACTGGTACCTATCATGTTTCATATCTTTATTGATGACCTGGATAAGGGCACTGAGTGCACCCTACGTTTGCAGATTACACCAAGCTGGGAGGAAGTGTTGATCTGCCTGGGGATAGGAAGGCCCTACAGAGGAATCTGAACAGGCTGAATCACGAGGTTGAGGACAGTGAGATGAAGTTCAACAAGACCAAGTGCCAGGTCCTGCACTTCGGCCACAACAACTCCAGGCAATGCTACAGCCTTGGGGCAGAGTGGCTGGAAGACTGTGTAGAGGAAATGGACCTGGGGGTATTGATCGATGCTCAACTAACCATGAGCCAGCAGTGTGCCCAGGTGGCCAAGAAGGCCGGTGGCATCCAGGTATCAGAAACAGCATTGCCAGCGGGAATAAAGAAGTGCTCATCCCTCTGTACTCAGCACTGGTGAGGCTACATCTCAAGTACTATGCTCAATTTCGGGCCACTACATGAAAGACATTGAAGCCCTGTTTTCAGAGAAGGGCAGTGAAGCTGGCAAAGGTTCTAGAGCACAAGTATTATGAGGAGGGGTTGAAAGAACTGCGATTATCCCATCTGGAGAAATGAAGGCTCAGCTGCTGGAAGAGAGACTGTGGTGAGGTAGGAGTTAGCCTCTTCTACCGTGTAACTAGCAATAGGAATAGAGGGGATGGCCACAAGTAGCACCAGGGGAGATTCAGGTTGGTCATTAGGAAATAATTCTCTGATAGAGTTGTTGGGTGCTGGAACGGGCTGCCCAGGGAGGTGGTAGAGTCACCATCCCCGGAGGTGTTCAATAAACGTTTAGATGTTGTGCTGAGGGATACAGTGTAGTGGGAACTATTGGTGATGGGTGGGTGGTTGGACTACATGATCTTAGAGGTCTTTTCCAAACTTGATGATTCTATGATTAAGAACTCAGAAAAAGAACAAAAGCTACTGGAGAATGTTCTGTGTCAGTGTCAGTTGGAAGGGATTATTCCTCAGGGTAGCCAAGACTGTGTATTTTACCTGTCAAGCCTAAGTTTTCACTATTTCACTACAAGATTTTCTCATCTATATGCATTTAAATCTGAGTGTTTCACTGTCCTTGGAGATGGTTCTTATAATCTCTTTCCATTTCATTTTCACTTTTCTTATTATCATTATGTATGTGTCTCTTGAAGAGGACAACTCACTGTTCCTCAGAGTCTTCTGGAAGAGATTGTCTAAATTTACTCTTGATACCTCCATCTACTGCATAACTTTTAATTTCATTTGGATAACTGGATCAGTAGATGTGTGAAGCATACCTTTAAGATCTTTTTTTCTTCCTGTGAAGTTCTGCTTTTCAGATTAGTAGATGATCTTCAAAGCTATTCTCCTTCTGTTTTCTCTATAAAGCTCTAGTTGTGTTTAAGTTTTCATGGTACCCATATGACAGAAATTCCTGTTGTCCTTGCTTTTAAACAGATTTCAAAGAACTACACTGTTGAGCAGAATTCTGTAGGTGAAGCTACAGAACTAGCTCCTTGCGTTATGTACATTTGTACCATTTTAAGTACTGAACCTCTTGGTGCTCAACCATAGATGTAACATACATTAGAGAGACAGAATAGATGGCTGTTTTATCTTCCTTTCCCTATACCTTGTTGAGCCCGAACTGTAACCCAAATTGTCATGTCTCCAAGCCTGCTATAAACTCTGCCTTGCAATGCATTTCAGAATTTAACCTACAAATTAAATTCAATTTAAAAAACCTACAGATGTGGTCTGTGGTCACTTCAATTTCAGTCTTGATTTAATACGTTATGCAAATTGTATACTTCACATTGGAGAGCATTTGTGAAATGCGTGTCTCAACTTTCTGTCAGAAGTTCATGAGAACTGCTGGAGGATCATATCTGCTGATGGGACAAGGTTCTTGAGCAGAGTAGCACCGGTGTTGGCTTCTTTTTTTTTGGCTACCCTGCTGTCCTGTTTGGATGGGTCAGGAACTCTGGTGAGCTCCAGCTTCTTCAGGATTTACACCAGAGGAGTTCTGCATCATCATTCAGGCTGATCACATTGATACGCAGTGAAGCAATGAAGTCCAATTGATGTTACTTTGCTTCAGTGCTATGGAGCGACCAGTGATGTAAAGAATCTTGGAGAGCTTTAGTCTGCAGTCTTCTGTTTTTCCTGGATTTACACTATCTTACAACACACCACAGCAATACTGACCAACTGTGAATACAGCAGTGACTTCTGTGAAAAACACTCCCCGGAATCTATACTTTCACTTTTCATCTGATGATTCCTTTTTGTCCTTAAAAAAAAAAAAAAAAAAAGTACCAAAGTGAGCTGTCTATACAGATGTTAGCACTACTGGATCCCATCTCTGATCTGATGGGAAACAATTGCCCAGATGCAGCTCTGCTGGTTGTTCAGGGTTGTAGACCACACTGTCTATAACCTCAAGTGTCCCACTGCCTTTTAAGTGAGAGCATTTTTCCCAGTTACTTATTATATAGTTTTTTACTGTCAGAAGATTGCTTCTCCCCTTTATGGATATAAGTTGCTCACTGTTTTCTTTATGGCCACTGTTTTCTTTATGCCATCTTCTATGTAGTTGAGGACATCTGCTGTCTCACTCCTCAGTCAACTCTTTCGTACTGAACACATCCACTTCTTTCAATCTTTTCTCGTCACCTTTCACAAACTATTTAACATTCTCACTGTTTTCTTTGGCAGGTTTTTCAGTGTAATTGCTTCTTCCTCTGCTGCATTCTTACAGTATAGGTCAGCTTTAGCACTGTCATTGCTCACATCATGGCTGAAATGAATAGAAATAACTTCCCTTTTTCTGCATGTAGGGCATTCTGTTAGTATGTGTCTTGGTCTTCTTTCTCAGAGTGTCTTCTGCAGTGGGGTTGTTTACTTATACAGTTCATTTCCCTTTTTGCATTTCTATGTTTGATGTGTTTTATTCCTAAGTTCAGAGTTTTGTGTTTCTTTTCATTGTGTGTAACTGTGCTGGTTTCAGACTGTTTATGACATCATGCTAAGTGCTAGTCTTGTTTTGCACAATTTATTCCAGTCTGATGTGAACTCAGATTTACTCATTGTATTCATTATTACCACCGTCAGTGCTGTAAATAAGATAGTAGATTGGAACTAGGATGAAAACAAATTACTTTGCTCGTTTACAGCAGTACACTGTTTGAAATCTCTTCACAATCTTCTTCTAAACTGTGAATGACCACAACTTGAATAAGGGTTGGTGGTTTTTTTTTAAGAAGATAAGCAGCTAGCTATGATGACTCCATCAAGACATTATCTTTTTATTTTGCTTATAGGAATGCTTTGAAGCACACTATCAAAAGCCTTACTGAGGCCAGTAAGCCCTCACAGAAAAGTATTAAAAGGTTTCATGTGACTGCCCTTTGATAAATCATAGCCTTTGATAAATCATTATGGCTTCAAGTTGCACCAGGGGAGATTCTGGTTAGGTGTTAGGAAATACTACTCCAAAAGGTCGGGCACTGGAATGGACTGCCCAGGGAGGTGGTGGAGTCACTGTGTGTGGAGGTGTTCAAGAAATGTTTAAATGCTGTGATGAGGTACATGGTTTGGGGTGAACTGTTGGTGATAGGTGGCAGTTGGATTGGATGATCTTGAAAGTCTTTTCCAACCCTGGTGATTCTATGATTCTATGAGTTCACACTGGCTGTTCTTCAGTATCTAAAAGATGTTTTCCTTATATCTAACCTAAATCTACCCTATTTAAGCTTGAAACCATTTCCCCTTGTTCTAACAGACTCAGCTAGAGAGTCTGTCCCCTTCTTTCTGTAGATTCCCTTTAGGTATTGGAAGACCACTCTCAGGTCTCCTTGGGGCTTCCTCTTCTCCAGGCTGAACAGCACCCACTCTCTCAGCCTGTCCACACAGGAGAGGTGTTCCATGCCTTGGTTCATTTCTGTGGCCCTCCTTTGGTCTGTTTCTCTCCTGTACTGAGGACTCCATGTGTGGACGCTGTCTTCCAGCTGAGTATTCTTTGACTGGAGTGATTTATTTTGCAAATTCTTACTTCTGAGTATTGTGGAGCCTCTGGAACTAATCATAAAAAACTTTTTTCCTCCAGTTGGTTTGACTTGCACAGGTTTTTACCAGGCAGCAAGTCTGGCCCCGTGTCCACATACGTGCTTCCTCTTTTGTGAATAAACATTCATACCATTTCCTGTTCAAAGATGACCCCCTACATGGTGTAATTTATGTCTTTTCTTTTTTTGGCAATAACTTCTGCAATACACTGTAACATAGGTTTTTGACTAGCTGCTAGGTCTTTTACTTTCATCAGTGTGCTTCTGTACAGGGTAGAAAACAACTTGCTCTGTTTGAAAGAAAATCATAATTTTGAATAATCCGAGCTTTATACCTTGTTACACATATTCACAATTAGATACTGTCTGCAGTGGAAAGATGAAAAGAATAACTGTGATATACAACCAGCTTTCCTTTTCAAAATAGGGCAAAAATAATGAGAAAATCCACAGATTTCTTCATAGTTCCTTAATGGCTTCTTGCTTATATTATTATGGAATCGCCTTTAAAAAAAATTCCAGTCTTGTTTTGCCTGGTATTTGGAATACCAGTGTTGACTGCTGACAGTGAATCCCTTTTCTTTCTCTGTAATTCTGGCTTTTCTCTGTCTGCTGTTACTGCTTCCTCTAGAGTGGAACCATGTTGCTCTCAAAACTGGTGCAACCTCCAAACAGCTGCCTGTATTTATGCATCTTTTATTTTAGGAGTCAAACCTGTAATGAGATGCCCCTAATACCTTCCATGAGATGCCCATTCTCACAGGAGGAGAAATGGATTCAGCACACTCTGGGTTTTGCCATACCAGTGAAGAACAGTAGTAGCCAGAGGTTATGTGTCACCAAACACATTGAATAGTCATGGAAATCAAGAGACTGCAGGGGAGGAAAGCTGCAGAACAAGCATGCAAACTCTGCCATGCAGCAGCTGGTAGATCTAAGACACCCACTAATATCTGCTGGAGTTGGAAGAGAATCTCATGCAGAAGAGAAAGTCTTTTCCTCTCTCTGTGTTGGCTGCCCTGGTGGGTTGATGGCCAGAAGGTTTTTCTTTTTACTTAGAATCTGCTTAACTGGCTCTTGTTCTTTGAAAATCTTGTCCTGAGTATTCATGGTGAAATGTATTGTACTTATTTTGGCATTATTTCAGGGCTGATTGTTCTTAAATCATACTAAATATTTACTGATTTATTTCACTGAAGAATGAGCAAGCTACTCTGATTACTGGTTTTGCACACCAAGTACATACAACTGTGCTATCACTCTAACATCCGAAAAACTGAAGTCAGCTAGTTAGCTCTTAAGATGATTTCTCCTCAAGCATTCAGCTGGCAGTGCAGACTGATTTCAAAATTCATGCTTTCATTCATCTGGTGTTGTTCAGAGCAGACTACATTATTAACAAAAATCTGGGCTCACACCATACAGTGAGTGGTCCTGCCTTGCTTTCATCTGCTGGTCACTTACAGTTCATTAAAGTATTTTCCTATGTGATGTTCATTAATCTTTCAATAATGGTTGATTATTCAGTAATTCTGATCTGCTGAAACAAAGGTGCAAGTGTTGCTATGTAGTTTGCAGCCATATTTGACTTGAGGGCAAGATTATTCTTTCTTGCATGGCCTTTCATAGTTGCAGGGTTAACATAATAATAGAAACTTGTGGAAAGTGCGTCAGGATGTTAATTATTTAGGACTGCAAATTATTTTTGGAGGTCTAGATGAACTAAAATGCAAAAGGATTCTAGAATATAATCAAAAGATGTTTCTAAACTCTGTGGCAGGACTCTAAATTGGCTGATGTCTAGGGCTTGACATTTATATGTGGATAACTGTAGTTATAAGCTTTTTCTCTGCTTAATTAAAGGTACTCCTCTGCAGAAGTAAGAAAGCAATTTACTCTTCAACCAGGCTTTGCACAGTTCTGCCAGCGTAGCTTAAGTACTCCTGGCTTTTCTACTCTTCATTTGGTAAGTTCTGAATTTGTCTTCTACATAATCCATCTGCATTACATAACATTTTTAGGCTAAACTAAGTGAGCTTTTTTGTCCATTTTGCTTTCCATTGTCTTATTCCTAAATATCAAAATCCTTCTTGATCAGCGGGAAAATTACACATTTGAAGGAACTGGGAGTGGTCCTCAGAGTCTGAAATAGACAGTCTGCATGCTACTGTAAACCAAAGAGAAGTAGTTAAGTATTGGAGTATAATACAGCCATGCCCTGACAGAGACATTCAGCTCTGCTACCAAGTAAAAGCATTGTGTGAGGCCAAAGATGATCTGCAAAAGGAGATCAGTGAATAAAAAAGAAAAAGAGTATGGTGAAGACTCAGCAAGGCTTAGAACCATAGAATATCCCAAATTGGAAGGGACTGATAAGAATCACCAAGTCCAACTCCTGGCTACACAGAAGACCACCAAAAATCAGACCCTGTGTCTGAGTGCATTGTCCAGATTAGTCTTGAATTCCAGCAGCTCGGTGCCATGACCACAGCCCTGGGAGGCCTGTTCCAGGTCCCAACCACTCTCTGGTGAAGAACCTTCTCCTGATATGCAGCCTGACCCTCCTCTGTTGAAGTTTCATGCTGTGCCCTTGAGCTCTATTGCTGTTGCCTGGCTTAACGAACAATTCCCAGAGCCAGCGGCCGAAACTTTGCACTGACCCTTATTTTCAGTGCTGTTAAGAGAAAAATGCTGAAGAGTGTCTTGATTGGCATAAACCTTACTGAGTCAGTGGTTATATGGTCCAAATCATCTTCAGCCTGACATGCAGAAATCAGACCGTATGACACTGCCCTTATGACAGATAGAAAAGTTGCCAGGTCTTCTTTATTGCCTTTCAAGAGGATGACTGTTCTGCAAGTATGCTATGCCATTCCAAAAAAAGCCACGCTTGTCTGGGATTTCAATACTATTTTTTTCTTTTTTTGATTAAGACCCAGAAAGTAGGAGGAGGAAGTCTTTGTGCACCAGTGATTGTGAAAAATGGAGAACAGGAGCTGTAAGCGTTTACTTCCCGTGTGTCAGGGCCTCCCGCCACAGCTCACTTCCTCAATGTGAAGTGCTATGGTGCTTTAGCTTGCTGGTCGTGGTTTTTCAGCCCGGGGGTGGCTGGCTTCTCTTCTTCCGGCGTACAATTGCTTTAGCTCTTGAGAAACGCGATAACGTTTCATTTCCTGGATATTGCGCCGCAGCTGCCATTTTGTGTGCTATCACCATCCGCATGCCTCTAGTCCACCCTCCTTAAAAAGGTATGTTTGTGGTAATGCTTTGTGGCATTTTCTATAGCATGATTTCTTTGCACACCTCCATGATAGAAGCAGTTATCTTTCTTTGTATACTTTATACTTTGCACATCAGAAAGACCATTGCCCTCCTTCTCATTTACCTTTTTCACCATCGTTTCCACTTGTCTTCAACGAGACAGAGTTACAAGACATAATGAAATGTGATGTATTTGACTTGCTGGAACAGAAAACTGTGATTTCTGAAAGGATGTGCAATGCTTAACTGAAAATTAGATTTTATTAAGCAACATTATTTTGCATGCAAAACATTTCATCTTCAACAACTGACAAGATATGTGTGGTGTTTATTTTTTTTTAATTGCAGCTGTGTTTTGCTTTACTCTTTTGCATTTTGTTTTGCACAACTCTAGATATGTATTCATGCATTAACATGCAATATTTTATCCACAAGCAGTATAATAAATCAACTTCACGGATATTGTCTGAAGACTATACTGAATATTAATGAGAAGTTAAAAGCTAATAAAGATCACTATTTACCCAGAACTCCTGAGCCTGTATGCTCAGCTCTTTGCTAGGTATAAATCAGATCGTGCTTAACCTATAGTTTTGTGAACTTCTTCAGATGACTGCTTCATGATTCTCAGTTTTAGACTTTACCTATGAGTAAGAAAAGCAAAGAAAGAGGGAGATTTTCCCTAAACTGGTTCTGGAGAATGCTGTTGATCCCTTAAGGGTAAGCTCTGACATTTCATTCCTGTGGAGATCCAATAAAAGAGGAACCTGTGGTTTATTTGACATGTGTCTCAGTGGTCTCTGCTCCATCATTTGCCACATCTATTATTTTTCAAACATGCAGCATGCTTTGTTTCTAGCGCATTTTTTCTAAACCTACTTCACTTTTCTCAATGTTTCTGAGTTTTTATTAGCTGAATAACTTCCCCTATGATATTTCCAGAACACTAATAAGCTTCCAATACTTGGATTATACCATATATATAATTTTTAATTAACTTTCCTATCTACAATGACTGATGTGGCAAAGTGTGTGTGAGCCATGTTAGTTCGGAGCTACCAGAGCATTGCTACCATTAAGCACCCTTGTCCTTTCATAAGTTGTAGAATTCTTCACTGTCCTTTTGTGATAAAATTTCTGTGTGAAGCACAGTTATTTACAGAATTATTATTTATTTCCTACACCACTATTACTTACTTCATACTCAGGTGAAAATATAGTCAGCTTTCCTGACAGTCTTCCTTTAGTAGGACCCAGTAATAATGAGAGAAGACTTCATAATTTTAGCCTGCAGATTGTATTTATGGACAAGAACACAGAAACATAAGAAGAATAGCTCCAGAATATTGGATGAGACTGTTGTCACAGTAGTGTGGCATATAAAGGCAGTATCGTTATTAAGGACATCCGGAGCCTTATTTTCTTCACACTCCACCATCAGAACCAAATAAATTATCTGTCTCATCAAGGCTGAGACAAACTGTTGTTGGCAGCTTCAGAAGGCAGCTGTGTGAGATGTATTGAGTCAATGTGTTACAACGCAATCCTTATTCTTTACAGTCAAGGATGATTTGAAGATATTTTTTGGCTAATTATTTCCTCCTAGTAAATTAATTATTGCAGGGCTGTTATTTGAATGCTCTTTCGGTCCTTGCTCTGAACTGCGCTTAGGCATCCATGATGTTTCAGGAACTCACAGAACATAAAATAGAGTTTTCTAAAGCTGTAGTTCTTGAATTATTTGTTACATGTCAAGACAATCAACAGTAAGAAGTGCTAAACTCTGTACACAGCTGGATAGGTGTTCTATTTTGTGCATGTATATAAGCTATTTTTATTGACTATATAGAAAGTAGAATTTCTTTTTTCATCTACACAAGGAAAAATATAATAAAAACAACACATGAAGTTACATTTATATGTATGTAGAACAACTACAGGTACAATAAACAAGATTTTTTGCCTCTGTTTTTGAAAATGAACAGACAAAAAGAGACAGGTGGCTTTGTAGCATTCATGATTGGCACAGTTAAACTTTGGATTGGCACTTGTTAAACTTTGTTGTGAATCGAATGTTCTGTATAAAAGTGGTTTATAAAATACAGCCAAATAAATTTGCTCTCTGTCAGGGTGCAGTGCCAAATGCCATAGAAATGGTGAATATATAAGGTTTGCAATAACAATTTCAGTAGTTCCATGTAATCTTTTGTGTAGTTACTATTCTAACTGTTGAAGTAAAATTAAAATTCAGAAGAACTGAGAGGCATCTGCATGACTATGATTATTGCCAGCTCCCTGTGAGCTTGCCGCTGCCTGTCACTCTCTTCTTGGTCACCTTGGCCTTGTTCTTGCTTGCTGCTGCCCTTTCACATTGGAAGAGGGGGACTAAGTGCACTTCACAGGGATCAAGCAGATTACCAGTATCTGTGAAAGCTCAGCAATGAAAATAGGCACATATTTGGTTTTAGCCGTAATACCTTCTTCTGCATGTTAAAATTTTCTTTTTCATCATTTCTTTTTCATCTAATTGTTTTGTTATCAACTTTTCCCTACATTCAGTGCAGTGGCATAATACATAAGGTTAGAAGTCTGTTCCTGTATTTAATAAACAAGGGATAATTAGAAAAAGAAATGAGGCTCCCCACCGGGGGCGGGCCCCGCGGAGAGAAAACAAATCACCAGTTTTAAAAAACACATCTTTTGCTAAAACAAACTCCTCTTTATTTCTTTCATTAGACTTCCTTTTATGATGCAGTAGACCCAGTAGATTTCGAAGGCTTTCTAATGACACAGCTGAACAACCTGGACTCAGAAATGGCGCATGAACTTGGTGATTTTCCTGAAGATGACTTGGACATTGTCTTTACACCCAAAGAATGCAGGACTCTGCAGCCTTCTATGCCAGAAGATGGGTGAGGAGACTTTTTCTTTCTCTGAAATGCAACAGATTTTTAAAAAGTGTTGAACAGAAAGATGTCAGTGCCTGTTAACCTCAGTCCTCCATCTGTTCAGCCGTCATGCAGTTACTTTAATCATGTGTACTTTGCCACTGATTCTGTTACTCTCTTTAGGACAGTTAAAGTCTCATAAGGGCTTCACTGCCTAGCTGTTAGCAGCAGGTATGAGGTAGTAGTAGATCGAAAAGAACAGGGGAGAAGGACAGGAAACTAATATGAAAAATGATTTTATAACTGTGAATCCTTACGTTGATTTGTAAGATCAAAATTTCTTTCTTTTTTTTTTTTTTTTAAATTCCCTCTTGGCTGTTTATTACATGGCATTGATCAGATCACTCAGTGTCTCTTATTCAGTGTCTTTCTTGCTTAACAATCACAAGGTTTTGAGGAAGGAGTATCTGTTGATTTCTAGTGTGGAAGTCATTTCTGCGTCCAGGTAGATATAGGTAGATATTAATGAAATAATCAAGAAGCTTTCCACTGTTTTCAACAGTTTTTAGATTAAAATAGTTTCCATGTTTCATAATGGTACTCAGCCGTCCTCAAAATATTTAAGCTAGTTTGATAAACAGGAAGAATACAGGCAGCAGAGTTTTTTACAGTGAGAAAAAATGATGACTTGGAAATTTTGCTAGTAGGGTTTAGAAGAGTTCTATAAATTGTATACAAAATAGTCTCCAGGGATTGTTTGGCTAGAAACAGTACCCTCATGTGAAAACACAAAATCATAGCCAAGTCTGCAGACAGCAACAAACAGATAAATTTGAAGTCAGCATAAGTCAACCCCAAACTGCTTTGTGTGCAAAGACAGCTAAGGATGCATGTTTGTTCAGGTTGGGGCCTGGCTCCTTCAGTTTGTCTTCACAGAATCACAGAATCACAGAATCACAGAATCACCCGGGTTGGAAGGGACCTCAAGGATCATGTAGTTCCAACCCCCCTGCCTAGCAGGGCCACCAAACACACACATTCAGATCAGGTTGCCCAGGACCCCGTCCAACCTGGCCTTAAACACATCCAAGGACGGGGCATCCACAACCTCCCTGGGCAGCCCGTTCCAGGGCCTAACCACTCTCCTTGTATAGAACTTCCCCCTAACATCCAACCTAAATCTTCCCTCCTTCAACTTGGATCCATTTCCCCTAGTCCTGCTGTTGTCAGCCCTTTTGAAGAGTTTACTCCCCTCGTGGGTGTAGGTTCCCTTCAGGTATTGATAGGCTGCAATGAGGTCACCCCGCAGCCTTCTCTTCTCCAGGCTGAACAAGCCCAACTCCCTCAGCCTGTCCTCATAGGGGAGGTGCTCCAGCCCCCTGATCATCTTAGTCGCCCTCCTCTGGACCCTTTCCAAAATCTCAATGTCTTTCTTGTACTGAGGGCTCCACACCTGGACACAGTACTCCAGATGGGGCCTCACAAGAGCCAAGTAGAGAGGGACAATCACCTCCCTGTCCCTGCTGACCACCCCTCTCCTGATGGAGCCCAGGATCCCATTTGCCTTTCGAGCTGCCAGAGCGCACTGCTGGCTCATGTTCAGTCTCTCGTCCATCAGGACCCCCAGGTCCTTCTCTGCCGAGCTGCTCTCAAGGACCACTCCTCCCAGCCTGTACGGGTGCCTAGGGTTCTTCTGGCCCAAATGCAAAACCTTGCACTTTGCCATGTTGAACCTCATTAGGTTCACCCGAGCCCAGCCCTCCAGCCTGTCGAGGTCCCTCTGAATGGCATCCCTTCCTTCCACCGTATCAACCGCACCACTCAGCTTGGTGTCGTCAGCAAACTTGCTGAGGGTGCACTGAATTCCCTCATCGATGTCATTAATAAAGATGTTAAAGAGCACCGGTCCCAAGACAGACCCTTGGGGGACACCACTTGTTACCGGCCTCCACCTGGACATAGAGCCATTGACCACCACCCTCTGTCTGCGGCCTTTCAACCAATTGCTTATCCATCGGGTCGTCCACCCATCAAATGCACTTCCCTCCAATTTGGAGATGAGGATGTGGTGGGGGACCATGTCAAAGGCCTTGCTCAGGTCCAGGTAAATGACATCAGTCGCCTTCCCTTCGTCCACCAATGCCGTCACTCCATCATAGAAGGCCACAAGATTAGTGAGGCATGACCTTCCTTTGGTGAAGCCGTGCTGGCTGTCTCGGATCACATGCTCATTCTTTATGTGATCGAGCATGTTGTCCAGGAGGATCCGTTCCATGATCTTCCCAGGCACAGAGGTGAGACTCACTGGCCTGTAGTTCCCCGGGTCCTCCCTGCTCCCCTTCTTGTATATGGGAGTGATGTGACCCTTCCTCCAGTCATCCGGGACCTCACCTGACAGCCACGACTTCTCAAATATGATGGAGAGCGGCTCGGCAACCACCTCAGCCAGCTCCTTCAGGACCCTGGGATGCAAGCCATCCGGCCCCATAGACTTGAATTCATTCAGTCTAAGGAGGCACTCTCGGACTTGCTCTGCCCTTACAGTGGGGAGGGATTTACCTCCTTGGTCCCCACATAGAGGTTTGGGGATGCAGGGTTCAGGGACGTGAAAAAGACTAGAATCCTGGCCACCAGTGAAGACCGAGGTGAAGAACTCATTCAGCACCTCAGCTTTCTCTTCATCTGTTGAAGCCAGTTCTCCTTTTAAATTTAACAAAGTAGGTACGCCCGTTTTGGCCTGTCTCTTCTGGCCAATGTACCTGTAGAAGGTTTTCTTATTGTTTTTCACGTCCCTTGCCAAGTTCAGTTCTGCCTGCGCCTTGGCTTCCCTGATCCCACGTCTGCAAGTCCGGACGGCATTCCTGTATTCTTCCCTGGTGACACAGCCTTGTTTCCAGAGCTTGTACACCCCTTTCTTCGTCCTCAGTTCTCTCAGCAGGTCCTTGCTGAGCCATGCCGGTTTCCTACCTCGCCTGCCCACTTTCTTATTCAGAGGAATGGAGACCTCTTGTGCTTCCAGGAGGGCATCTTTGAAGAGCCGCCAGCTCTCCTCAACATCCTTGTCTTTGAGGGCAGCGCGCCAGGGGATCTTGGCCAGCAATCCATTGAGTAGTTTGAAGTCTGCTTTTCTAAAGTTCAGTGTCCTAAGTGTCTTCAGTATTTTTTTCCCAGCATGCCAAAAGAGATGGAGGCTAAGGTGGAATGACGATTCATGGTGGACTATTTTCATTTCTGTAGGCTGAGACCACTTCTCCCCTATGAAGACATATTTCCAGGATCATTTTGTAATGCACCTATCAATTAAAATAGTAGTTTTCTGTTTCTGCTTTAGTGGTATTAAAAGATGTTTCAAGGAATCTATGAAAAAAAGAGGGGTGTCAGTAACAACAAACGTGCATTCAACAGACTTGTTTTGTACAGAAAATCCCTGTTTAGACGTTCAAACCACTCATATGGAAATTGATGTTACAGAAAATCGAGGTAAAGGACGCATAGTGTGTTAGGGAGGAGAGCATTCAGGAAGGTCGTGCTTCAGAGATTTGCATGCAAGCAGTGCCTCCTGTGGTATCTTCCTGTGCCAAACACATGAAGTAGATGCCACTGACCAGACAGGGTTAATATGCTGCCTGCTAACAAAAGTGTGTCCCATCTGATGCAGGAGGTCAGCATGTGCTACTTCATCCCACCCTGGCACGCAGTGGTCTGCTTGTCTGAGCCCCAAGGGTTGTTAGCCAGCTTGGGCTGCAGATCTATTAGGAGCTCTTGGTGGAAAGTGCTGAGAAGTTTTACATCTTTCTTCCATTCCCGCATCACATGTATCCTCACTTAACAAGCAGTTTTTACACAGGTCACTAGTATATTTCAGAGTAGGAGTAAGGAAATTGTGCTACAACATCGTGACAGAACGTTTATGGAAACTGACCTTAATTTATCACATTTTAATGCCAATCAGCATCCATTCTCTCAAGCAGTCTGCCAACTCCCTACATTGACAGAGGCTTAGTTGAAAATCATAAGCTTACAGCATATTTTCAGATCTCAACATTCTGTTGAGCTGTTGGAATTTTCTCCATTTCAGTATAAAAGAGTACATGAGCTGATGCCTCTGGAAAAAATATCTCTATTTGTTAACAAGTTTTGGAAAAACACAGAAGATAGGTATCTGCAGTACTTTCTTTTGTTTTACAGTACTTTATAGCAACATCTGTCTTGAAACGCACAGTGTGGCAAATGGTTATCTCTGTTAAATGCATTTCTGTTAATTTGGAAACACAACAACCCAAACCCGTGTCTGTGTACTCATTCAGTACACCTGTTGTTTAAAACTGAAATGTGGCTTAGCAATACAATAAACATACGGGAGTGGACTAGCAGAGAGCCCTTTATCTGTACAGCATGTTTAGTTAAATTTCTTTTTCCTTAAGGCATGACGTAGGTACTAAAATATTTCCCATATGTTGCTTTTTCTCCAGGGTTGAGCTGGATTCGCATGTACGAGACTGTGTTCAGACCTATATCCGGGACTGGCTGATTGTGAATAGAAAGTAAGCTACCCACAAGTAAATGAAATAGAAAATACCTGGTATGCTATTTTGCATGTAGAAGATGCGTTGTTATAAATAATCTGAGCGAATGACAATTTGAATCAGTACCTGAAGATAAAAGGGGATTTCTCAGTAGTTTTACTCTACTGTCTTGTTTGAGATGGTGGGCTTTGCTAAATATTTTTATACCTGCTTCTTAATTATTCAGGTTCCCCAGGAATTAATCTGGACATAATTCATATTCAGTGTGTAGCAATGATCCTTCATCTCGACCTCTTATCCCTTCCTTCTTTTTATTCTTTTTTCTGATGCTTGAAGAATCATTTTGTGTTTGTTTGTCTAAACTCTGTGCAAGGACAATCACAACTTGAGTATTGTCAGTTCTTACTTTGTCCATTTTCATATACGGTTGTTGGCTGTCCAGTCTTTCTTTCCAGAAAGGAAAAAAGAAGATTAGAGATGTTCTTGGCAGTGATTGGTGGTATCATTGGATTATTAGCATAGCATCAGTTAGAAAAGACTATTTTCTAACTGTGAGGGATTGTCTATTGCTGTCCGTAAAAGAGTTGTGTTGTTAGTTCTGCACTCTGCTGAGAGCTGCGAGGAGACTTCCTCCAGGGGCCTATGAAACTGGTTCAGTTCTCAGAAGTGCACATGGTGAGTCACCAGGAAGAAGCTAGTGGGTTTTTGCAGGCTCCCTACCTACACCGCACAGAGCGCAGTGCTCGCTCCATCACACAGCTCTCCTCTGAGCGCTGTGTAACGGGCCAGCCTTGTCTGTGCACACAGATAAGGACTGAGCAACCCAGTAGGTGCAGCAGACAGTGTTGTGTGGCTGTGTTTGCTGTTATGCACGCGTGTAGAAATGTGAATGGAGCCAGAGAAATACACTTGTTTCAAAAGGCTTTTAGGGTGTTTTACTGTCTCGCTGATTCAGATGAGGCAAATTTGCAGATACTTTATTGAGTTTGAGGCCTCCCAGAAAGCTGATCTTTGATGGCTAACAATGCAAGCAGGTTACTAAAAATTACAAAGAGAAAGAAAGCATGAAAGATGCTTTAGTGTCACGTAAATCAGGGGTTATTATTGGGAGCCTTATGGCACCATTCTCAAAACAAATATGAGAGGAAGCAGAGGAGTAAAGAGAGAAAGAGTACTCATAGAAAGCTTTCCAACATGCTGAGAAAGAATGAAAAGTCAGTGGTTGCCAGTTTATGAGACAAAGATTCATAGGGCAGATCTCAGTTTATAATCTGGAGAGGTGTGTGTATGTAGCTCTTGTCCACTCCTGGATATGAAGGGTGGGAGTAGCACAGTAAAGAGGAAAAAAGGTTGTGGTCCTCACGCCTCAGAGAAGTAGGACGTGAGTAGGAGGGTCTGGGCACAGTAGTAGGTCTGTGTGTTGTAGTGAGTCTGGCTAGCGCAGAGTTCACTTTACCCACAGCAGCCCATACAGCGACGAGCTTTGCATTTGTGGCTAGCACTGTGCTGATATCATAACCAGCGTTTTTTCTGTGGCTGGACAGCACTGACACACAATCCAAACCAGTATTCTGGAGTGGGCAGGAGGTGGGAGGGGACAGCACCAGGGGAGCTGATCTGAACTGATCAAAGGGACATTCAGTAGCATATGGGATCACACCCTGGCAAAGGGGGAGGAAAAGGGAGATCTTGTTATTAAAGCATCTGTCCTCCCAACCAACTTGTATGTGTATCAAAGCCCTGCTTCCCAAGATATGACTGAGCATAGGAATACTTGCTAATGGGAAGTAGAGAATAATTGTTTTCTCTCTCTTTGCTTCCACATAGGCTTTGTTTGTTTTTAATTTCTTTATTCTTTAGTTAAACCATCCTTATCTCAAGAACCTTTTTTTCTTATCATATTTTCTCCCCTGCTCCTTCCTTTGAAGAGGAGGAGCAAGAAAGTGGTCCTTCACTGGAGATAGTGGAAAGTGGTCCTTCACTGGAGGTAGTGGAAAAAAAAAATCAACAAAGCCTCTTGTAAATGTTGAAGTGTCTCAAAAGAAGGTTGTGTATAATTCCTCTCTCCCATTCTAAGTAGTAAATGCAATTCCAAAGCAAGGTCACATCCAAAGAGATCTTGTTGATCTTGTATCTTTATTGCCTTTGGTTTTCATTTGAACTGATGAATGATTCAAATTCAAATAATTAATATTAAAATACATATAATACAGTTATATATATACATAATACATAATATATATACATAATACAGTTATATGTATATAATTCAGTTGTATCCAAAATGTAATAAAAAGGTGTCTCCCTGATCAATAATGACTTATTGTGACATCACAATGAAGGTACTGAGATATTTAGATGCTACTTTTAAGTGCAATGGAAAGGAAAATGAATGAAGCTGGATAGTGTGACTAAGGGGAGTGATTATTAAAATGCTACTACAGAATTTAGCAAATTTTTTGGAAGGAGAGAATAGTCTAAATGCTTGACTTAAGGGGAGCAGCTAGGTCTAGGCATGCTAGGGACCAAATGACATCTCAGACAAGCAGTGAGCTCGATGGTGCAGAAGCAGAGAGCCAGCTAAAAGGCAGGTGTTTCTGACCATTATTTCTAAGGTCATTGAGATAATCACTGTGTCTTATGAGTAGCTCAGGGCTGAATTTATTCCTAGGTCAGAATTTTTCTGCTGTCTCAGGGTGAGAATATAACAATGCGAGTGAATTTTCTTCATTTTCAAGCTGTCCTTCATATCCACTGTAAAGCTGCAATGGTTGGCTGAAACATTGGAACATCGCGAAATGTCACATTTTGTATACAGGTTATGGTGTGCTGTCCTTCTGTGCAATTATGTTCCTCATTGCTTGATTTTTAGTTTTTCTTCTTCTGTTTTATTTTCCCCTAATTCCTTTTTGTTCCATCCTGATTTGCTTGGTTTTGTCTCTGCAAGGAACCAAGGGAACTCATACGTTTGCAGTTTGAAAAATAAGGGATCCCGAAAAGATTTTCACAAGCATCTGCAGAAACAAACATTTGAATCAGAAACTTCAGACTCTAGTGAAGCAAGCTTTCAGGTATCTTTCATTATATTTGGTAAAAGTTATTTAATATAGAAGCTGCTCTCAAGGGAAGCAAAAGTCCTGTGTACAGAGACTCTGCAGCAGGTAGCCCTTCCTTACGGGGAGTTTCTGTCGCCAATATTTGTAGAGCCTGGGGATGTTGGTACAAGACTGGTGTGGCTGTGTAATGCCCCTGACACCTCATGGTCAGGGAAGTGTGGGCAACAAAGTAGGCCATGGGCTGATGGAGTCCCACCAGCTGCCTCCTGCTCCTCAATGTGGATGCAGTCAGGTTCAGAGATCTGAAGAATTACAGTGTCACTCTGCCGACTGCCCGCTGTGCTTTGGCTTCCACCATGTTCACTTTGAAAGTTGAAGGAAATCTACCCTTTCCCTTTCTTCCCCGTGGATGCAGAGAGGCACAAACTGGAGGACGGTGCTTACCGTCATCTCCCACCATCTCTCCTTGGTGAGCCCCCTGGCAGCAGTGAAATTAAGGCAGAAAGGCTTGAAAGACAGGCAAGAGAAACCTCGTGACGCCCAAGGTACAGCAGGCAGTAAGAAGTTTTGCTGTTCCTTCATTTTCTGGCAGGCAGGGCCCAGGGCCGTGCACGTGCTCACTGAGGACACCTCCAAGACTGCCCCAGCTTCCTCTGACTTTGACCTGCGCAGCCTGCAGCCCGATCCCCGCCTGGAAAACCTGCTGCGGCATGTCAGCGCGGAGGAGTTTGAGAGGCAGAATGAGGAAGCCCGACGAACCAACAGGCACGCCGAGCTCCTCGCCCTCTACCCGTCTGTGGATGAGGTGAGCTCACAGGGCTTCTGGGACTCAAGCCATGCTTCAGTGGGATGGAGATTGTCCACACAACCATAAAAAGTGTGACTCCTGGCCTGTATACCTGCTTCCTTTGCTTTTGTGTATCACCCTTGAATAATAACACAGTGAAGGTGTGGCCTTCACATGCCTGCCAGCCATCTGGAATGTGCATTCAAGCAGTTGTATCCAACTCATGGTGTTGCCCGAGGTCTTTCTGCCTTCTTTTGATGTAAGTCAGGCCACGTTCTGGTAAAATGGTTGTGTCAAAACAAGCCACATTCACTTGGGAAACACACCAGATGCAGGTGAGGCATGTAGGTATTTGTAAACTTACATCAGTTTTCTTTCTGACTGAAGAGATGAAGTGGCTGCTGAATCAGGGAATGTGCTGTTTTGTAGCTGTGGCTCAGTTACATCACTTGAAGCTGTTATGTAAGCGTGTAAATTTGCAATTATTTTAATTGCGTTTGAACTGTTTAATGATAGGAAGATGCAGTGGAAATACGCCCAGTGCCAGATCGCCCAAAGGAACACCTGGGCAACAGGATTCTGGTAAAGCTGCAGACTCTGAAGTAAGTATTCTTACATCCTGGTCTGGCAGGCTTTGGTGACACTTTTCAATTACAGTGTCTCAATTCATGTGAGCATCTTGCCACAGACACACTGACATTGTATGCTCCTTGTTCACAAAGAGTTTACGTGCTTGCTTGTTCTTGCTTTAGTGTGATTTTGTCAGAAAACCATTTATTTCTGTAGTTACAAGACTTTTTATCTTGTCAGAATGAAAAGGAGTTGGGGATGAGACCAAGTTATTTACTATAAACAAACTAGATTGATCTTTGTTCATAATAGCGATAAATAGAAAAAAAATCAAGAATGGTAGAATCATTTTTAACTGATATCAGAGACCAGCTTTCTGACAAACGCAGAAAATACACTGCTGGCAGTTTATCTCATTTTTTTCCCCACTTGAAGTCAGTTAATAAAATGCACTAGCTAAAAAAAGAAAAATCCTCCAAACTTTAAGAGAGCCAAGATCTGGAATGAAGTGTTTCTCCTCATTTTCTAAGGAAATGACAGCCTAAATCCCCCCTTTTTTTTTTTGTTTTACAGGATCTTAAAAGTGAAATATTAATGAGTGTGTCTTTCCTTAACAGGTTTGATATAGAGATTGAGCCTTTGTTTGCATGCATAGCTCTCTATGATATAAAAGAAAGGAAAAAGGCAAGTGTGCACTACAGCATAAGTAAGGAATGGAGTTGTTCATTCATTCATATTTTCAGCTCAATTTCATTACAGTGTGAAAATTCTAGAATGTTTAGCTTTTCTTTGTTTCTTTTGTTTAATTGTCTTATCTCTTATTTAAAACTTTTAACTCTAAAAATTATTAGAATTGCTTACAAAAAATAATTCAACTTTTGCATAGGTGCATCTTGATCTAGGTTGCTTTAGTCATGCTAGCTCTTTTGTTTTGTGTTTGCAGCTCTTTATTGCATATTTCCATTTACTTCTTTTGACTAATTTTAAAATAACAGTCAATTCATTTTTGCTTTGCAGTACATTTTAAATTCTTTTTCTTTTCAAGATCTCTGAAAATTTCCATTGTGACCTGAACTCTGATTCATTAAGAGGATTCTTGCGTTCTCATACACCCTCCACTGACTTGTCTTCTCTGGCAAGATCAGCAGTATTTTCTGTCACTTATCCCTCATCAGATATTTACCTAGTAATAAAGGTATGTTATAGTGGTACTTTTAACACCATTCTTCCTGTTCCCAGCTGTACCAATTGTCTGAGCATGTGGAGTTGACTAATGTGGTTTTCCCATAGCTGAGAGGCATTCTGGTAATTTCTGATCTTCTTTGTACAAGTATCCACTGGTGTATCTTGTTTCCAATGTAAGAAGTTGGAAGTTTATCAATATCTTACTTTCTAGCTCAGCTGAATGTTTAGGTTTTTCTATTTCTTCATAAGAAAAAAATTAAGTGAAATAAACCGTTTTAAAATTTTTTAAATTGTGTATAAATGGAGTTTTTTTTGGCTTTGGGTTAGTATGTTTTGCATTGGTCTGTTTATTTAATTCTGAAACTAACTTTGCCCAAACCATTTCATTTGGAATGTGTTAATTTTCCTGCTTGTGGTGAAAATGCAGCAGTACCTGATAGATAGCTTTTTTATATACATGTTTTCTGCTTCATAACTAACAATAGGGGAGCTGGGAAAAGTTTATTGTACATTACTCCGTGAAGACAGTTTTAAGCATTATTTTTGGTAGATTTGGGCAGACTTTTCCATACTGCTAGAGAAGTAATGTGTTAAGTTTGGAGTGATTTTTTTTCTTTATGAGCATCTTATTTTACTGCTTTTTGTAGATAGAAAAAGTGCTTCAGCAAGGAGAAATTGGAGATTGTGCAGAACCTTACATGGTTCTTAAAGAAAATGAAGCTGGCAAGGTAAGAAAAACAATCATGAAAAGTGTTTGGATCAAAACATGCGTGCAAAAGGAAACAGGGAAAGAGAAAATCTTTTGGAATGGGACAGAACCCAAAGAACAATGGGGAGAAAGTCAATTGATCAATCCATAGGGCAAGCAATTTGATGTCTGTCGTTGACATGAAGAATTCAAAAGAAGACAAGGTGTGCTTTTGTTCCTAGTCACTTTGGAAATCAGTACTGATTCCAATGTCTTGAGCCATAACGTATCTATAGGTAAGTAAAGGAGATGACAGTGCAGTGAAGATAGCATTAATATTTGTACCTCAAAGGCTTCCTGCTCATCTGATTAGGTAACTTGTTGTGGGGTGTGTATGTCCAGTTCAGTGCAGACATCTGTAAATAACACGATCTTTGTTTGGGGAATTAATTGTCATTTACCTTCCCTCGAGCAGAATGATGGTGTTTCCTAAAATCCCATGTTTCTCACATTCATCAGAATATTATTTCTGTATCTGATGGAGGAGATGGAACTTGCTCATTTTATGATGATTACTCATGCTGGGCACAAGGGTCACTGCAAAAAGATCTGCATTCTCCTTTTCAGTAACAAAAATGAACTAGTTGAAATGGGAACTGAATTTACAGATCAAAACATCTATGGTGCTGACAGTGGTGTAACAGGAAGATATCAGAGATAAGAATACAAATTATTTACTAAATAATAATAATAATAAATAAATAATTTCCCTTTTTTCTTTAAAATGAAGTTAGAATAACTGATTGCTTTTAAAACATTCATTATTTTCTTTGTCTTAGACAAAAGAAAAGATTGAAAAACTGAAAGCCCAAGCTGAATGCTTTTGTCAACGACTAGGGAAATACAGAATGCCATTTGCCTGGATTCCCATAAGTCTAACTAATTTCTTCAACGTTTCCACACTTGAGCGAGAAGTATCTGAGGCTGAAGGTTTGAATGGTACTTGTCTAAGTTTTCTGGCTAACACAAAGCAACTCTTTAGTGGTTCTGTGCTTAGGAAGCAATTTCATTCATTTTTGTCCTCAGGAACAAATGACAGATTCAAATTCATATCTTCTCAGCTTTCTTTTTTAGTTCTACAAGCGAAAGTTAATATTCTCACTATTTCACCTCTGCATATGTATTTTTATGTATTCTAAATATTCTTCAGTTCTATGTTCTATTTTAGTTGAACTGGCCTTTACTATCTGGAATCCCTGTGCAATAAAAGGGAATCAAAATATTTATCTTCTTAGTTTCTGTAGTGTACAAGAGATGTTTTCAAGCTGCATCCAACACTGATCAATATGCTTTGTAACCCACTAACTAGAAATATGAATAAGCCTGTGCTCTGCAGCAGAAATAATGTCAGTCTCACTAGGTGTATCATAGCATTCCATTATTTCACATAGTCTGAAATACGGCTAGTGGGAAATACAGATAAAAGCTTAATGTTGTAGGTACTGGTTGTAGGTACTGGTCTCTGTCCTCTGATGTTACTGGGAACTTGTGGTTTTCTAGCATATCTTTATAGTCTTGGTACTGAAGTAGCACAAAACAAGTTGGCATTTTATTTAATTTCTCTTTGAAGGGAAAGGATCAACTAGTGAGAAGAGGGCAACACTATTACAAGCAAGAAGACTCTCTGAGAGAAGTCTCAGCACTGAGGACAGTTATCCAGTGTCAAACTTCAAAACTGTCTCCCTGACCCACAGTACCTTCTTTAAACAGGTATAGGATGCTCTTTGCTTCTGACTGCCTAAGACATTTTTCATATGTATTGTGTGAACTGTTTTGGGAAAAATTATACAGTGATGTTAGTGGGGATTCAGAGGATAATTGCTGTTGACAGTAACTTACCTTGTTTGCATGTTTCAAGGTAATCACTGAATCATAGAATGGCCTGGGTGGAAAGGGAACTCAAAGATCATCTACTTTCAACCCCCCTGCTATGTGCACAGTGGCCAACCAGTAGGCCAGGATACTCGGAGCCGCATCCAGCCTGGCCTTAAATGCCTCCAGGGATGGGGCATCCACAACCTTCTTGGACAGCCTTTTGTTATGTAGTATTGCTATAAAGATAATGATTTTTGTCTTTCTCCTGTTAGGAAGGAGACAGGCTTAGTGATGAAGATCTCTTCAAATTTTTAGCTGATTTCAAAAGATCATCTTCCTTGCAGAGACGAATTAAGACTTTACCAGGTACACAATTCATTTTAGATGGAATAGTATATATGTACTTTTCTCCTTTAAACCATTTTATAAGTTTCAACCCCAAAATAGAATAAAAATGTGTTTTAAACTATTGTGGAACCTTCCCAGTGTCCCCAGTTAAGTATTGAGATTTGTGTTGAGCTTGATATTCCACAGTGATTTGCTTTTTTTTCTAACTTATAGTGTGTCTGCTGGATGTATTTCATGATCATTCAAGCTGTTTGAAGACAGAGGTTTTCTCTGCAGTGTTTTCCAATGAGTCATATGTTACAGAAGGAGACTAAAATGCCTACATATTTCACCTTGAATTTGGATCAGTATTTGGCTATGCTCAAACACTTGACAAGCTGCTTTTTACTTTTTCAGATAAATTACATCTTGAGATCTTCTGGATTGTAGAGGAACCCCCAAAAAACAGAAACTCAGTGTAAAGCTTCTTTTGCCTTTGTAGATAATTGTCAGAAATGACAAATACAGGTTTCCAAAATAGTTTTTGCTTTCCGAAACTTAAAATTGAAATTGAAAGTTTGATTATACTCATGGCAGGATTATCACTATTAACTATGTAAATGTTGTCCACAACTAGTCTGGATTTTCTGTTGGATGGTTTCTACTTGTCATAGATTAACACAGCAGAATCCTAGTGGAGATGGAGAGACAACTCTGCTATACACCACCCTTTTTTATTCAGCTTCCATATAAACTTGTGTATCCTCCTACATGCATGTTTTATTCTCTTGCAGCTTTCAATCCAAATATCCATTTCTTACTTACGTAGTGTTATTGTGTAACCTCACATACTGTTTTCAGTTTTGATTTATTATACATTGGTTATTTTTTGTATTCTTTGGTAACATTTTGTGTTTTTTTTTAAAAGGAACGCTTAAACTGGAGATCTCTCCAGCTCCAGAAAACCTTGGTTACTGTCTGACACCGGAATTACTACCAGTGAAGCCCTTTCCAGAAAATCGCAGTCGTCCTCACAAAGAGATTTTGGAATTCCCAATTAGAGAAGTGTATGTTCCCCATACTATTTACAGGTAAGATTATTATTATTTTTTTAATGCTTAAGAACCATTTTTAAAGGTAGTTGTGGTTTTACTTTTTTTTTTTTTTTTTTTTTTTAATAAAAGCTGAGAAAATTGCTAACGACTATGTTTTAGACTGATTTACTCTTGTTAGCTGTTAGAAGGTAAGATACCCACTGGATGCTCTATTTAATTATGTAGTTATCCTGTTCCACACAGAATATTTTTAAAATGTTCACAACCTAGCAGCTCTTGTTGGCTTGACATAAACATATAAAATCATGTGGATACTGTGCCCATTTCCTTAGTGAAAGTGTGAAAAAAAAGCAGTAGTTTTTATACAATTGAAAGTACAAATGTAAATGAAGTCAATATTTTTTTTTTCTTTAATGGAAAAAAAAATGGCCAGATTTTAACTTCCCTTTCCATTATTAGGCCTCAGTAAGGTGAAGCACTTGTCAACTCCAGGTTACGTGGTAGTGTATGAAGATTTGCTTTTGAAAACAAAAAGCATTTGGAAACACTTTAAATTGCTAATCTAGAAAGGAGTTTGAGTCTCTCTTTAGTTTTGACATGAGTAAAGTCCTGCAGCTATACATCTTGAATAACAAAGCTACCATGTTTAATCTGTGCATCTCCTGAAGCAAGTTAATGTGTCTCTACCCTATCCTCCAGTTGGTAGGTGTCTGTGTTGGATAAATACCCCTACATAAGAAGAAATGCTTGCTGTAGCTCAACAGCTACACTCTTTTTCCAAGACTTCACACCCAACATGCTGAGCCTCTTCAAGGTTTTTGGGCTCTGTTTTGAATTTCACTCTAAGTAGAAAATGTGGAAACGAAAGAGGAACTATCCTGTATAGGTAGTGGTAATGAAGAGAAGATCAATATAGCATGTTTACCTTAATCTTCACTGTAATTAATGAATCAGTGATGATAACATAGCACAACTGACGTGACAAAAATAGTATTGTGCTGCAAACTGTAAAGTTTTGTTGTTAATACCCCATCCAACCCCAAAGACAGTCTTTTAGATACGGTGGGAAAGTGATGAATAAATGTGGAAGTGCTAGATTTTGTGTCAACAGCTTTGTCACTACAGCTGTATTTGCAGTTAGAAAGGGGAGTCATCAGCAAATATTGTTGATATCTAGCCATAGGTCCCCAGTAAGACAGATGAGTCAGCTTTGCAAACCTTGTGAGAGAAGGACTTCATGATTGCAGGAAGTAGCAACTATGTTTGTGCAGCAGCACTGAAACCTTTTACTATGAGCTAGAGTAACATGGCTCTTTCTGAGATGCTTTTGGCACCCAATAAACACAGTCATGCCAGAAAAAGTGTTGTTAGGGAATGTGTACTGATCCAGTGCTATGGATTTAGATACTAAAAGAATCCGAAATTAGTAAGGTCAATATACGTGTATTTTTTAAATTAAAATGTTACATTGAATGTAGGAGAGATTTATATATATAAATGTATATGAATAACAAAACAATGAAAACTTTTAAAGATACAGTCTGGTAAGATCTTGTTGGCATAATAATACCTCTGCACATATCCGGACAAATACTAATGTAACATCTACTTTTAGTTTGCTGCCTGGATGTTTAAAAGAGATGCAGAAACCTAGTTTACTTTTCTTTCTTTCTGCCCTTCTTTCTCTCTTTTTCTCTCTTCTGTGCTTAATACTGCAATAGTCAATACCTAATGAACATGCGCTCATTTTTCTCCTTTAACAGTATGACAACTCAGGATTTAGCAATACTAGGACCGGTTAAGGAATTGAGAGTATTACCTCACAGGAGGTTCAGTTACGGCAGAAGGCTGCAGAAGTCATGAGAAGGGGATCTAGTCCTCTTGAATTTAATACTGGAAAAGTTTTTAGGTTTTAACTTCTGAAAAAGGTAATGTGAAGTAGACAGTTGTGGGTCAAAAGGTTTCCTGCATTTATACAGCAGAAAACTATTGTGATGGGTAATAGATTATTTTGTGGGTTCTTTTTGTGGTGCATAACATCTCAGTTATTTGTCTGTGGTTTTGGCTTTCAAATACATTATGCTGTTGACTACTTTTTTGTAATATTTGATGTTTGAAGTAACAATGAGCCTCTTCAATTACATACACAGATTGAACATGAGTTCTGGAGAGAATAGTGCTAAGATTTTAGTCAGAATTGACTCTGAGCTCTTGATAACGTTTAAATTAAGAAAGAACTAATTTTCTGTAATAATGTGATGTGATTTGAAACTTCAGGAACCGGATTTTATGAGCTGACCTACCACTCAGTTTATCTGGGAAAATTTTTGTGCTCTGAAAATTTAGTAGAATATTTGTTAAGGTTTTCATGTCAGTGATAATGGATGAATTGAACAGTCACTCTCACCTAAAATGTAATGTAGTCTGGCCACTATCTTTTTAATGCTTAACTTTAGCACATGAGAAAAATCATTCAAACTTATCCAAACTAGAAGAAAATTTTACAAAGTTTTAGAATATATGGTATGGACACATCCTTTTGAAAATAACATTGAAATTCTCTCGTCATGCCATTTATTCTAGTCAGTGCATGGAAAAATCAGCAACTTTGATAAAGTATTTGTGATTTACCATTTTTCTGAAGATCCCTCTCTCAAAAGAGTAGAAACAGAGGAATCATCAAAGATTGAAAGTAATGACTAATAGGTGTATCAGTTTTTGTTTCCAATTTCTTAAGTAGTATATCTATGCTCATAAACAATTTGTAGTTTTTATCAGTGATGACTGATTGCTCCTAATTTGGCTTTTGTTATTCATGGTTTTCTTACTGTAGTCATCAGTGAACACATCTAATATTGTTCAGAAATTTGAGATGCACTTGTGAAACTTTGTATATTGCGTAACTTAGCAAGGAAAAGGATTTCATTACGTTACACACATATTACACAGCCAGTAATTACAGACAGCAATGTTCAGTCAGAAAGATAACAGTCTTGAAGACTGTGCGTAGATTTTGTTTTGGCAGAATATTGGTCCCCGTTGCTTTGGCCATCGGAGGTGATCAAATCATCACTGCTAAGTCTCTTTTAAAGAGTAGAAAAATCAGCAAATTAAAATGAGAACTGTTTCACGGTGTCCTATGCGGAGCCTTGGTTTTCTTGCACTGAAATAGCCTTTTACCTCACAGTCCTTGTGCTGGGTCAGCCTCAGATCCAGAGAAACAGACTGAATTAGTGCTTCCCCTAGAACCCTGTTACAGTGTGGAACTGTTACAGTGTGGATTGATATTGGATGTTCTGTCGTGGCCTTTGTAGACCCATATTGACTCCTGAATGTGTCTATTGCTTCTTGTGAACACGTCTGCCTGCATCTGGAGGTACTTTCTGTAGAGGGAGTGAGAGGAGAAGTACAGTCACACCAGCATTAATCACTGACAGCAGCTGCTGTGGCATGTTGCTTGAGGACTTCCTCTCAGCACTGAGCCTGAAGAGGAACATGTGGCTTCCTGGGGCTCACCACGTCCTGAGGGCGATGCTAACCGCTGCATGGAAATGTTTAGGCTCTCAGGCTGTTGGAGGGAACTGTTGCTGGCAGGAAGAAGCACTCTAGTCACCAAAAGATCTGCTGTGTATGCCTGTCCTTAGTGCAGTGTGAAGAAACTCTTTTGATCATCTCCCCAGCTTCCTGCTGTTCATCACTTTCATCGCTGCCTGATACTCAGAATCAGGGTTTACTTCTGTTCTTCCTCAGCATTGATGGGTTTAATACGCGTGTAAGAGAGGTCCCTAAAACTGCTTGAGCATAAATAGCGCAAGCTTTACCTCTTCTGCACAGTGCTCACTGGAATGCGTCTTTGGTTGTGTAGTCAGCAAAGACCTCTCTGTGATTTTGCATATCTTTCATCTCAAGTCAGTTGTAAATGTAAAAATCGGTGCTCAGGGGCATTATGGAGATTTGTGACATCTTCTGCTGGGCTGCAGATTAATGAAGCAATGGCTGGATTATGCAGCATCCCCTATAAGTATTTCTTCATCTCTGACAGACGTAATATTGATAATATCCTTCCTTTAATATGTCATTCCTCTTAACATAATTCAGTGGAGGTTACTGATATATTTCTCACTTTCACTTAGTTTTTCCTAATATTATCTTGGAGAGAATTTGGCAGAGCTGAAAGTGCACTTAAGATGATTAGGGAAGAAAGTGCGTTAGTGTTGCAGGCAGGAGTACTGTGCTGCACAGAAGGAAAGGCAAGTTACATACTGATCTGTTTGCTAAGACATGCCATGCCTCACATAGCCCTCATGTTTTATTATGTTCCCTTAGAACCAATTTTTATAAAATACTAATGGGCACAACAGTGTGTCCATCTGGGTATGCGCCCATCTGTCAGCTTGCTCTTTTCCCTTCATTAATTAGATTCCTATCCTTTCTAGAGTACCTTATAGATTCTGACTAAGGTTCAGATATTTCAAGTTTACCGTCTGGAATTAAAGCCCGTTCACCAATTTCTTTTCCTTCAGCTGCCTGTTTTGCCACCTTATCCACCATCATATTTCCAGTTTCCTGTACAGTGTCACTCTTCTGATGTCCTTTACAATGTATAACAGCCGTGATGTTCTTTGGTAGATTTACATCACCCTGAATTTGTTTTCCTTGTGTGTAAGCAATCCTCGCTCTTTCCAGATGACACCATGAGTGGGTACCACCCCAAAAGCATATTTAGCACCTGTCCATATATTTAGGGTTCTTGTCAAGGCATTTATTTCAGCCTTCTGAGTGGAAGTCCCCACAGGTAATGGTTTTGCTTCAATTAACTTGTCAGTAGCAGTTCCTGCATGTCCTGCCTTGCAGTTTCCTTGTCTTCACAAAACTGCTTCTGTCGATGAATCCAGGAATCCTCAGCATTGTCCAAGGTTCCTCCTGTAGGTCTGACCAACTGAGTACACACAGTCTCCATGCAGTCGCACACTGTTGGCTTGGAAGCAGCTCTGCTTTGGTGTTCTGGGTGTTCAGCAAATGGCTTCCTTCTCTTTGATCAGTTGTGCTTTCTGTTGAGAAACTTGATAGCCTTTTAAATCAAGAAATTCAGCAAGCTCACAGTCCATTGTACACAGTCCTTTGTTACTGTAGCATCCACGTACTTCAGTAAAGTTCCACTGTGAGATGGTGAACCCAAATCTCAGGCTCACGAGTTGACCAGTTCTCAAAAATCATTGGGCTGTTCTCACAACTCTGGGTAATACTGTGCAGGTTAATGGAATCATTATTATTATTATTTTTAATTATTATTTTTTTCTTCTCTCCATATTGGAGCTTTCCTATTCAAAGGCAAATAATTTTAGACTTTCTTTGGCAAAACCAGGCAGAAAAAGGCGCACTTCAAATCCAGAACGGTAAACCCCACCTACTTACTCCTTAACTTGGTTAATAAAGATATACACCATGGGTTGTATGTATTCAGCATTTTTATTAATTGCCCTTAAATCTTGGACCAAACTGTAGCTCTTGCCATCCAGTTTTTCATTTGCAAGATTGGGGTGTTGTATTTGAATTTTTATCCAATTAATAATCCAAAATCCAAAAAGTTATTTTTATTTCTTTTATCCTCCTACAGTGTTGTATCCTCAAAGGGCATTGCTTTACCCTGGTTGGGCTGGCTCCCATCTTTAACTTCACTTTCATTGGGCTGCACGTTTGGCTCTGCCAGGCATCGCTGATGCTTGCAGTTCTGTGTATACCCAATTTAGGATTCACGTAACTTCTGGGAGTACAACATTGCTTTTCCCAGTTTGTGTTAAAGCCAGACTTAAAATTTTCAGTCCATTGGTCTTGCTTGACAAGTAGCTCCAATTTTCTCTACTGGATTTGATCTCTACATTCAACTATTCTAACATGTCATGCCCAAATAACGGTTTTGGAGAACTTGGCATGTACAAGAATTTATATATTCCTACTTGTTCTCCTAGCCTGTATTTAATTGATCCAAAAAAAAAGAGTAAACTTCTCTTGCCAGTAGCTCCTACAACTATTACAAAAATCATCTACGGGTAGTAATTCTTGATGTGGCACAGATAAGAGGCACCCGTATCAGAAAATAAACCTCTTTACCCTGCTTCCCCAGCTGCTTTCGGTCCTATGGGGGTGGAACTCTGCCTGAGCCCTTCCAGGCTTCCCCTTATCTCTTCTTCTAGGTAAGGGACATCCCTGTTACACCTTGCTGCTCAACTTTCTCAGCTTGTTTCTCCCAAACCCTTCTCACTTTCCAAACTTTTTCCTAATATTATTATGGAGAGAATTTGGCAGAGCTGAAAGTGCACTTAAGATGGTTAGGGAAGAAAGTGCATTAGTGTTGCAGGCAGGAGTACTGTGCTGAACAGAAGGAAAGGCAAGTTACATACTGGTCTGTTTGCTAAGACATGCCATGCCTCACATAGCATGTGCTGGTTGGTAGAGTGGCTGGTGCTGTGTAACTGAAGATCACTGTCACTTTTTGACACATGGCAATAAGGAGTACCAACCAATTTTCTGCGTCTTGGAATGCAACAAAAGGAAGACAGACCATCTGATTTAATGACACTGTTCTCCAAAACTGCTCCACAATGGTGCTGACAATGTACTGTGATAAGGACAAGTTAATTTTGTGTGTAGTTTCTGACTGTTGGACAAAAAGCAAAGTTGAAAGTCTGTGAATACCTGTTATTGTTTCTCATTGGAAGCCAACAAGGTTCCACTAGCATTCATCTTATTTCTTATGCTATGAATACAAAGAATGAGAATCTTATACCGGAGCAGGATAACAAGAGACACACTAAATAGACATAATCATAATTCCAGAATGTGTACAAGCTGGATCTAGCTGAAATCTCAGACCTGCCACAGTCTTCACTGCAGAAAAATCTTCGTATTTACATTTGCACTGTTATGTCAGAATGAGTGTTGAATTCAGAAGACCATCTGTGCGCCGCAAAAATTAAAGGTTCTTTTTTAGCTTAATGGTTTACCCATCTATAGAAGCTACTAAATAGCCAGAAAATGGCAAAGTATGATGTATTTTAAAGAATTACTAATAAAATGTGTCCAGAGACTCATTTTTAGGTGGCTTCTAGAGTTACAGGTTAAAATTTCTTGTTTACATTTAATCATCAACACTGCTTTTCAATTTATATAATCTAGAAATGCAAGCTATAACCTAGGATTGTATGTTGGTGGGTTCATTTCCTGGTTTGCCTGTTTTTATCACCTCTGAGTGATTCCATAGTGCTTTCAAAACCTGACTCTTTGTGGCTGAGAAAGGAGCTGCTTTCTTGAGAGGCTTCTGCTTTTCATTACATCAAGCAAATATATTATTTCATTTTACATATGTCTGAAAAAACTCTCAACACAGGATGTTTTATGTCACAACAAGAGGACTTGGGTAAAAGGGTTTTCCCGAAGCTTCAACTGTCTGGATGATACTGAAGAACAGGGACAGACATTAGCGAGAAGCTAATTTGTGCACTTCGTTTTGAAAGCCTTGTTACTTAGCTGCTTTTTCTTATTTCTCTTTCTTCCAGAAATCTCCTCTATGTTTACCCCCAAAGGCTCAATTTTGCTAACCGACCAGCTTCTGCAAGAAACATTACCATCAAGATCCAGTTTATGTGTGGTGAAGACCCATCCTGTGCAATGCCGGTAATAAATGCTGACCACTTGTAGGAAAATGTTGCTCAGGTGCTGTCCTGAGGAACCTTTTGAAGAGACAGCTTACTGTTTGCTCCACATTGCCACAGTTTCTAGGGGGACCTTATGAGACTGACATCAGAAAGCTTGTGAAAGCCTGCAGGCATCAGCCCTGTAGTTCTAGCCCTGTAGGCATCAGCTTCAGCTTGCGTTTTTGGGGAAGTTTCCAGAGTATGTCAGTGGATTTTTGAGAATGAGATTGAGATAGCACCTTTTGTGATTTTAGTTGTGTTAAAAATAATGAATTGAAATGCTACTTTGAAGAACTTTACCCCAAGAATTTGTTGTCTTGAGGACTGACACCTGGCTGACCTTATTGAATGCGCTGACGCTGCACAGTGCGCACTTTACAGTGGCATGTTCCTTAGCCCAGATGCACTCTGGAACTGAAATCAGAGCATCAGCTCAATGTTTTCCCAGGTCATATTTTCTTCCAGAGCTGATGCTGTGCTATATGAATATAACACTTATGTTTTATGTAATGCTAAGTGGCTGTTTTGTTTATTTTACATTCTGCTCATATCACTGTTAGGTTTTGATGAATGCTTGGGGTAATGGCAGTTTGTCTGGCATCACTGTGCACTGTAAGTGTGGGTTTCACCTCAATACATACCGGTTTCTGCTGTGCAGATTCCCTTATCTCAATTCATCTCTCTGAGACCCTTTAAAGTTACAGCATTCCAGCACCCTTTCATGGAGGCTAAAGTGAGTCAAATTTTACTGAATGTAAAAGAGCTGTGGATCTTTAAGGTAAGGTGGGGTGAATCTCGCCCTATGTAAACAGGATAGAAGTGAAAAATCAACTTCTCAAAAAAATTTAATTCATCACTTAGAATGTAATTAAAACCAATATGATAATCCACAGGAGACTTATCACAACTGCATTCCTGAAGTTTCTAACTTTTCAATTACTGGAGAATGTAATGTAAGATGCCTCTGATCCATTTTCCTGGTGTTTTGTGTTGCATGCTGTGTGAGGAAGATGCCAACTAATAACACTTCTGCGTCATCGTGCTAAGATCAAATTGAAGGATCATTATCCACCCTTATATGCTGTATTAAAATTGACATAGAATGGTAACAATTAAATGTTTTAGATCTGACTGTATTCACTTTCATTTATTAATGCAGGTAATTTTTGGAAAATCTTCAGGTCCAGAATTTGTGCAAGAGATATATACAGCTATCACATATCATAACAAGTAAGCATTGTTGTTATTCTTATAAACTGAGATGTATTAAGCATGACATTTTTACGTAATTCTCAGCCAATATTAGTTACTCAAAGAATTATGGTAATAAGCTATTTTAAAATTCTACGTTTTCTGAGTATTTGTCAATATCTAATTTGGATTACTGCATGCATTTGCATAAGTGACTGCTGCTTTTCTTGTTTTGAGCTCTTTAAAGAGTAGTCAAGGGTATTCCCTGTCCGAAGATGAAGGAAGAGGAGCAGGAAGCATCAGCTTTGTAAAAGCATTCACCTTGATCTACAGATTCACAGCAAAAGAATTGAAGGGGCTCTCTCTTATGAATGCAAACTCAAGATACAGGTTTTATACAGTAACTATGCTGAAACCACAAACTTAAATTGAATGGTTTTAAAAGTAAGGAGGTGGATGATACTGAAATATTCTGGCTTATACACTTTGCATCAAGTTCTTCCTTATTCAAAACTGTAGATAGATCACAACTGTGTCCACAGAGATACGTATATTTCACTTGTATGACTTATCTCAAGGCTGTTTTTAGGATCTATACAGTTCTTATAACCATAGCATCTGGGAGCCTGCTGACAAATATGCCTTCTGCTCTGAAAAATGCATGGCATTTTTTTAAACAGGTGTCCTGACTTTTATGAAGAAGTGAAAATAAAACTGCCAGCAAAACTCACTGAGAAACACCATCTATTGTTCACGTTCTATCATATCAGCTGCCAGCCAAAGCAAGGAGCATCTGTGGAAACTCTCATTGGATATTCAGTAAGTGATACAAATGTGTGCATGTATGGGGCAGGGAGGGAAGAAGAGAGGCTAGATGTGTGGGTATGTATCCCATGCAGATAAACTCTTTGCTTATCAAGGATTTTGCCATGCATTCCCTTTCTGGTTATGGTAATACATCGTAACAAGGCTGTCCTGCAAATACTGCAGGGCGTGCTCATGCATGTTAAATGTACAGACACAGTAAATTCATATGCAGCTTGTGTTGTTACATCTTAGTGTCATGGTTTTGTGATTTTTTGGCTTTTGGTATTCCACATCATAACATCATGTGGGGCACTGGGACTTTAACTGTCAATGCTCAAGTCCTGGGTACCTGCCCTGAAGAGAAGAAGAACTACATTCCCCAGGGGACCTTGCGGTCAGGGAGAGGAGGTTTAACTCCTGCAAGGTCACCTGATGTGCTCTTTCTCGCCTGCTCTTCATTGTGGGCGCTGCTCCCGTCTCCCTGCTGCTCAACTGGACTGCGCATCTCACCTCAGCATTGTGGTGAGGCCTATCCACCTTTCGGACATTCTCTCATTATATTTGATTTATTAGCTTCAATTCTGATTATATTGTGTTATAGTGTGTTATCTTGCATTCCGATAATATACTTAGTAAATTAGTTTGTTTCTCCTCAGATCGGTGCCGCTGTTTTAATTATTTTGGGGTCCCCTGTTTCTTTTTTTCCGGAGGCGTGGATCTGTGGATCCCTCCGCCCCGCTCGTCACGGAACCGTGCCGAACCAGCCCGTAAACCGTTGACATTCTTGGTGGAGAATGCGGGCAAAGGCTGTTTTTTTGCTTTTTAGAACGAACCTCTCTCTGCTCTCGAAGAGGTTCGTTGGGAAAGTTTATCTTTTTCACCGGTGCTCACTGAAAACTTGACCTTGAAAGTCTAGGTGGACTGCCAGTGTTCTGGGATATTTGTAAACTTTGAGCACTGCTATCTTGCTCCCGTAAAGAGAGAAAAAAATGATTCCACTTTCTCTTTTAAACCTGTTTGCAGAGGGAGCTGCTAATTTCACAGAACTCGGGATTTTTAAACAGGTTCCCAGTCTCTCCCTTGAATTCTTTATGCAGTTTTTGAATGCTCACCTGATTGCACTGTTAATCTCCCTGAATTTACTGTTCATTATTTCAGTCAATTTTTGTATTTATTGTATTTTGAGGAAGCCTTCCCCAAAACCAGAGAATACTGAATGACAGGGAGTGTGGAGAGGCTTGGGAGAGATTTTAGAGAGATGGACATCTTCGGTGTCATGGAACTTTACTCCTGAACACCTGAAAGACCCTGAAATTTTAAGCATTTATTTGAGACAGGAATGTTGCGGCTCAGGCAGATCTGAGGAGGCACAAATGATTTGGGGCCTGGCTAGTGCTTATCGGGCCTTATTCAATAGTGTCCCAAAAAGGGAGAGAGTTTGTGAAAGTGAGAGAGAGTGTCTGAGAGCTGAGAGGGATATCCTCAAGTCCAAGAGAGATGCCCTCCGAATTGAGAGGGAGAGTCTCCAGGTCCAGAGAGAGAGTCTCCTAGTTGAGAAACAGAGTCTCCAAACGCAAAGAGAAAGTCTCCAAGCCGAAGGGGAGAATCTCCGAGCTGAGAGAAGGAATCTCCAATCTCAACGAGATGCCTTCGAATCCGAGCGAAACTCTCTCCAATCCAAACTCGACACCCTCCAAACTGAGCGAGACATCCTCCAATCTGAACTAACTACTCTCATGGTCGAACAAGACAGACTCCAAGCAGAGCTAGAGGGTGAGAGCATCAGAACTGACCAACCTGATCAACCACAGGAGGCACCACAATTGATGTCAGTCGTCCCTGTAAGAGGACAGAAAACGAAATGAATCTCGACTCAGTTAGAACAGAAGAAAGAGGAGGAAAGAGATCCAGAGGATTGGCTCCGAGGTCTAAGAGAAGCACCCCTGAGTCCAGAGGGGGGGCCCTCAGTAAGAACACGGTCACCAACACCTACGAGGACAACAAGAAGTCCTGAAAGAGGAAGAGGTGAGCAAGATATTGTTACCCTTGTTGATTGATCTCTGAAAATGAATGAAATTCGAAGTCTGAGAAAAGACTTCTCACGTCACCCAAATGAGCCTATTGTTACTTGGTTACTTCGATGTTGGGACAATGGGGCCAACAGTGTGTGGCTAGATAGTAGAGAAGCTCGCCAATTGGGTGGCATTGCTAGGGACTCAGCCATTGACAGAGGCACTGGTACATGCCAGAACCAGGCTTTCACTCTCTGGAAGCGGATGTTGTTAGCTGTAAAAGAAAGATACCCCTTCAAAGACGATCTGATGCCTGAGAAAAAGAAATAGACTGATATAGAAAAAGGCATCCATTATTTGAGAGAATATGCTGTGGTGGAAATGGTACATAGCCCTGATTTCTTTCCTGATGATCCAGACCAAGAGCATGATCCTGAGAGAGTCAGGTGTACACCAAACATGTGGCGTACATTCACAAAGACTGCACCAGAAAAGTATGCCAGTATATTTGCAGCTATGTATGGCAGAGGGGAAAGAAGACCCCTTATAAATGAACTGATTAATAAACTTCAAGACTTTGAGTTACATTTAAGCCCTCTACGAGTTTGTATTTCAGCCATTGCAAAGGTAGCTGAAAAGCTGAACAGAATGGAGAGCAAGCAAGAAGATACAGACAAACTGTCTACCGTGCCTAATGCTGATGGATCCATGGTGGTAACAGATACATCCAATGGAGATCAGAATTCCCAAGACAGCCTACTGGAGGGACTGATCAACTTGGTTTACTCCCAGCCGGTGTCATCCAACGTCTCAGCTATCAAAAGGAGACATCCTCCTGCTCGAGCAAGTGACAACAGTAAGACTACATCACGTTTTGCCTTGTGGCATTAACTACGTGACCATGGAGAAGATATGAAGAAGTGGCATAAGCAACCTACTCCTGCACTTCAAGCACGGGTAAAAGAATTACAAGGCAAATCAACCACCAAGGTGAACTTCTCCAGAAAGGTGATTGCTCCAGTTGCTGCAGACAACAGAGGTAACAAATAGAGGGGCCCTTCCCCCAGCCAGGGGGGGAAAGGGATAATAGAGTGTATTGGACTGTGTGGATTAGATGGCCTGGCACATCAGAACCATAGAAATATAAGGCCCTGGTGGACACTGGTGCACAGTGCACCCTAATGCCCTCGAGTCACCAAGGGACAAAATCAGTTTATATTCATGGGGTGACTGGGGGTTCCCAAGAGCTGACTATGTTGGAGGCTGAAATCAGCCTCACTGGTAAAGACTGGCAAAAGCACCCTATTGTGACTGGCCCAGGGGCTCCATGTATACTTGGTATTGATTACCTCAGAAGGGGATATTTTAAGGATCCCAAAGGGTATCGATGGGCCTTTGGAATATCTGCTGCAGACACAGAAGGTGTTAAGCAGTTGTCTGTTTTGCCTGGCCTATCAGAAGATCCATCTGTTGTGGGGTTGCTAGGAGTGGAAGAGCAACAGGTACCAGTTGCTACAAAAACGGTGCACAGGCAGCAGTACCGCACCAACAGGGATTCTTTGCTCCCCATTCATAAGTTAATTCGTCAACTAGAGAGCCAGGGAGTGATCAGCAAAACACACTCACCTTTTAACAGCCCCATATGGCCAGTGCGTAAAGCCAGTGGAGAATGGAGGCTGACGGTGGATTCATTGGCCTGAATGAAGTCACACCCCCACTGAGTGCTGCTGTGCCAGTTATGTTGGAACTCCAATATGAACTGGAGTCAAAAGCAACCAAATGGTATGCCACCATTGACATTGCTAATGCCTTTTTTTCCATTCCTTTGGCCAAAGAATCTAGGCCACAGTTTGCTTTCACCTGGAGGGGCATTCAGTATACCTGGAACCGTTTGCCCCAGGGGTGGAAACACAGCCCGACCATTTGCCATGGGTTGATCCAAGCCGCACTGGAACAGGGAGGTGCTCCTGAGCACTTACAGTACATTGATGACATCACTGTGTGGGGCAACACAGCAAAGGAAGTTTTTGAGAAAGGAGAGCAAATAATCCAAATCCTTCTCCATGCTGGTTTTGCTATTAAGCAAAGCAAAGTGAAAAGACCTGCCCAGGAAATTCAGTTCCTAGGCATAAAGTGGCAAGATGGCCGTCGTCACATCCCGACAGATGTGATTGACAAAATCACTGCTATGTCTCCGCCCACTAATAAGGAAGAGACACAGTTGTTTCTGGGCGTAGTGGGCTTTTGGAGAATGCTTGTTCCAAACTACAGCCTCATTGTAAGCCCCCTATGACGCGAATGAAGAATGAGTTTACATGGGGTCCTTAGCAGCGGCAGGCTTTTGAGCAGATTAAGCAAGAGATAGCCCGTGCTGTGGCCCTAGGGCCAGTATGGATGGGACAGGATGTGAAGAACATCCTCTATACTGCTGCCGGAGAGAACGGTCCCACTTGGAGTTTGTGGCAAAGAGCCTCAGGAGAGACCCGAGGCCGACCCCTGGGATTCTGGAGTCGGGCGTACAGAGGGTCTGAAGAGTGCTACACTCCAACTGAAAAGGAGATCTTAGCTGCATATGACGGGGTTCGGGCTGCTTCCGAAGTAGTCGGTACTTCTGGCACCTCGACTGCCAGTGCTGAACTGGATGTTTAAAGGAAAGATTCCCTCCACCCATCATGCTACTGATGCCACTTGGAGTAAGTGGATTGCGTTGATTACGCAGCGAGCGCGGATGGGAACCTCAGCCATCCAGGAATCCTAGAGGTGATCATGGACTGGCCTGACGGTAAAAAGTTTGGAACATCACCAGCAGAAGAAGTATCACGTGCTAAAGAAGCCCCACCATACAATGAACTACCAGAAAATGAAAAGAAATATGCCCTGTTCACAGATGGATCGTGTCGTATTGTGGGAAAGCATCGCAGATGGAAATCTGCTGTGTGGAGCCCCACACGACAAGTTGCAGAGGCCACTGAAGGGAAAGGAGAATCAAGCCAATTTGCAGAGGTGAAGGCTGTCCTGCTGGCCTTAGATGTTGCTGAGCGGGAGAGGTGGCCAATGCTCTATCTTTACACCGACTCACTTAGTTTTGTAATTTTACATTGGTAAGCATCTTTGAAGTTGGTGAATTTACCCAAAGCACAGAAATTAAGTATACACCTACATATTTGCAACAACAATGCCTTATTGTAGAGCTCTTAATTGTTAGATTTTATCTGCTGAAAAGAAAAAAGGTAATTAACTGTTATTTACTGTTATCTAACACTTTCATACATGAGGTGACATCCAATATAATATTTAGAATTAAGCTTTTTATGGTATATTGCTTACATAAAAACTGTTGTTTACCCTTTTTAAAATCAAAAGCCATGAAAATATCTAGATACTAGAATTCAGTTATTTAAACTCATTTATCTTCATGTTGAAACTAGCATGTTCTAGCATGAGAAACATGTATTGTAGCATAGCATCATTTTTCTTTAAATATTTTTATCTGGAGAGATTTTAGAATAAGAAGAAAGCACAGATGATAATAATACTTAAGATGTGAAAAAGTTCTAGTGCTACTGAACCATGGAACCGTACAAATACTATCCATGTGTTCATGCTATGAGGTTTGTATGCTTTTGATTCCAGTACTGTTAGTCCTCTCAAGCAGGCTTTCTTTTGTAGATAGATGCCACAAATGCCTACTCATCTAAACATGATGTGTATCTGTCCTGTGCTACTCCACAGCCTCTTTCAGACCTAAACAGGAGCAAAGTATGTCCAGATGTCATCGCAGAGTTCTGATGGCCTTAATCCTCAGGGTGGCAGTGACCAAAATGTTCAATTTGTCCATAGCAAAACTTGAACTCTTCAAGTTCAAAACTTGAGCTTGATTCACCTCACGAAACTATAGAATGACTTGGGTTGGAAGAAATCTTAAAGATCACCCAGTTCCAGCCTCCTCCTACCATTGATTGCTAACTCCAGATCAGGCTTCTCAGTGCCTCATCCAGCCTGGCCTTGAACACCTCTAGGGGTGGGATTAAAAAAAAAAAAGCCAAATACCAATCTATTCAGGTTAAGTTATTTTTCAAATAAAAGCATGGGACCTGTTAAATCCTTCTGATAGGATTTATTAGAAAAACATGTGTCACACATGAAAAGCTCTCTGTTTTCAGAAGAGTTTGTTTGTAAAGCAGTCTTGTACATTTTTCTACAGTAGCTATCAGTGAATTTAAAATGCAAACAAATTACTGTTTAATGGATTGGAGCAGAGAAAATCAGGTCAATATCTCATTTCTTGTTCTGTTGACTATACATAACAGATTAGATAAATAGCTCTAATCATATATAGTCATGAATATTGCTGCATTTTCTCTTCATTTGTTTCAGTGGCTGCCAATTCTGTTAAATGATCGTCTTCAAACAGGACATTATTGTCTTCCTGTTGCATTGGATAAGCTGCCATTCCACTATTCAATTCACTCTCCTGAGGTAACAAAGAAAATTATGAAAAGACAATGTTTTTGCAGCATAGAACATCATGAGTATTTTACAATCCAGCGTAGCTGTCTGTTTTGGGGCAGTTGCCCCTTTCTGTGCTTTAAAAGGGTAAAGCTCTAGAGAAAAGTGTTGTTATTACTTTAATTGGTGCTATTATGTTTTGTTAAATTGTGTCTTTTAAAGTTACTAATTCAGAAATCCTTGTGAATTGTCTAACCAGTGATACGTTTGTTTAGATTTTGTCAGGTTCATAATTTGCTTTCTTTCACAAGATGAGTTGCTTGTTTTTTGTGGCAGTGTGAGAGAGGGAGGATACATGGATTCAGGTGCTGCTACTAGAGCAGGAGGCTGCCCCCTGAGCTGATATGGCGAGTAGAAAACTGCCTCTGTCTTTGAAACTGTACCATGTCACCAAGGAGTGCCCTTGGCATGCATTGGCTGTGAACTTCTAACCACAGAAGATGCAAATTCACACTGTCTGTTCTGGGCATCCAGCTGAAGTGCTCCAAATTTCCCTCTTTAAGGAATGAAATTCTCTTCATCTGGCTTATGAGAATAAATACACCTAGCTATATGGTCCTCTGTGCTGCACTGAATTAGATGCCTCAAGTAAAGTGAACAGCCTTAAGATATTTGAGACCCATGTAAACAGGCTTTCTGTTATATCATTAAAAGACAGTGATTCCTGCAATTCTCTTCTATCACAGAAAGTTCCATCACAGACACCACCTATCAAATGGGTTGAAGGACACAAAGGTGTTTTCAATATTGAAGTGCAAGCTGTTTCATCTGTTCATACCCAGGTAATGCACGAAAAGCAACATGCAACTGTGGTTTCATTTCAAAGGGGATTCATATGCCCATTCTGACCGAGGAAATTTGTGAACTGGAGATGTTAAAGCCCCCACAGGTTTGAAAACAAATGAAAAGTTCCTGCTGTCTTACAGCTGTAGAAAGAACTTGATTATTTTCAGTGAATGAAATCCACTGATGTGAGTGCACAAATAAGCACTCTGAGCAGCAAATCAAATCAAACAATAAGGAGCCTGGTTTCCTCTCAGCTCAACAGAGATCTGATATGAAGAACACTGCTAGGGCGCAGTGCCAGTTTCTGCAGTGTGTGTGTTCTGTTCTCTGAGGCTGGTTCAAACAATGTGTCCAACTGCTGAAGGAAAGCACAGCATCTCCCCTCCCTTCAGGGCCAGCTAGGCTGCCAAAACACTCCACATGGATGGCACCTCAGCTGCTACAGGTAGTGATGCTAACTTAATACTGAATGGAAACTTTGAGATCTAAGATTCTGATAACTTAAATGTGGTAGAAAGTTGAAGGCTTTCCACTTTTACTGGGGTCTGAAGCACCACAGCTTTATTTTGTTCCACTGTATTTCACATTGTCTCCTACATCATCTTGTTCTGGTTAACTCTGATAGCATACTTTTTACATACAAATAGGACATATTCATAAGACACATAACTTGCATGTATCTGGAAGTGAGACTCTTAGATGCAGGTGGCATATAGGGACAATAGAATCACAGAATTGCTCAGGTTGGAAAATACCTTAGTAAGTATAATAATAAAAAGACTATAGACCTCTGATGTGAGGTCTAGACCTCAGAGTTTTATCAGAAAGAATAAACAATATAATTTACTGCAGACTTCACCTTTTCTGCTTTTAATCTGATTTAACCACAGTCTGAATCTGAGCCAGCTGAAAAGGAACAAACAGAACATTGTGGCAACTGACTTAGAAGTTGGTCTCTAGAGCTATCTGCCTCTGTAAGCCAGGAGCATATAAGTATTTTCTCTCCCCATCAGATGGGAATCAAGCTTTGCTTATCAAGTAGCAGGCTGAATCATATCAGCTTTGTTAACTGTGAGTGCACCATATCTGCAGGACAATCACTTGGAGAAGTTCTTCACTCTGTGCCATTCTCTGGAAAGTCAAGCGACCTTTCCCATTCGACTAATGGACCAGAAGATCACTGAAGCTACACTGGAACACGAACTGAAACTCAGCATTATCTGTTTGAATTCTTCACGACTGGAACCTCTTGTTCTATTTTTACATCTGGTACTGGATAAACTTTTCCAGCTGGCTGTACAGCCTATGGTCATAGCTGGCCAGACAGGTATCTAATGATCCTTTGCTTATTTTCCTTGGTACCACAAGCAAACTAGAGATGTGGAAAAGTTTGCTGGATGTCCAGGGTCATATTTACTCTTTGGGTAGTACAGAAGTAGCTGGGCTTCTCTGGACACAGCTTCATTGCACAGTTTAATCAGATTTGATGAAATTGTTTGTGCTTCTCTTCCCTGCACAAATAAAGCCCTGAGACTCCCTTTCAGAAGTGCTTTAAATCTTAATAGTTACTTATCTGGAGATACAAGTCAGAAGCAGGATGGTGGTTTAACTGCTTTGTGAGGAAAGCAGCAGCTAAATAACAGCTAATACTGATGATGGCATTTCATCTTCCCAAATATCTTTAGCCAGAATTGGGTGGACAAAAACAGGATGTAGTCATGCACAATGGTGTTTTCCTGCTACTTAAGCTGTCAACTGCCCATTATCTATGTTAAATGTGGAAGAAAGGCACACTTGAAGACAGTGGTGCAGCTGATTTCCTAATTAATTTTGGTAGCCAATATTTGTCATCCACTAAAATATTAGAAGAAGAGCATGGTAGCTTGTATGTTTCTGTCAGCTGGAGAAGAATCGACATTATTGCCCTTTAAATATATATTCTATATATTCTATATATTCTATATATTCTATATAAATTGTATTTTTATATAAATATATATGTAATTATATATCATATATAAATTATATATTTTTATATATATATTATATAAAAATACATTTTATATATGTTTTTAGGAAGTACCTGAAGGCTGCTAGAAATTGTCATGAACAGTAAGGGTCTGCTCTTACATAGCACCATGTGTGAAATAGTAGTGGTTGGGTTGAAAGTGAGTCTACTGAAAATAGGTTTTTGGTTTATGTAGACTTAGTGCCTGGCCCAGTGTAACTGTTGCTTTCTGCAGCTATTAATCTGTTAAGGAGTGATTTAAAGCATGTACAAATTAGTTACTGTTAAAAGGAATGCCATGATCTAATTATGTTATTTCCTTCAGGGCTGAGACTAATTTTTGCCTTTTGTTTCACAGCCAACTTTTCACAGTTTGCCTTTGAATCTGTGGTTGCAATAGTGAACAGTCTCCATAACAGCAAAGACTTGAGCAAAGATCAGCATGGGAGGAACTGCCTCCTGGCATCATATGTCTACTATGTGTTTCGCCTGCCAGACCCCCAAAAGGAAGTGCCAAAACTAGGTAATATCATTGCAGTAATTGCAAAAAAAATCTTTTCTCTTTATACACACTACTCATCATGGTGCTTCTGAGTCATAGACAACTGGCCTTCAAAAGAGCAAATCAGAACTTCTTGTATACAGACTGCATAGTTTTCAAACGTAGCACTGCTTCAGCACATGAATCTTGTCTTAATCTACAGCAGACTGAAAAGAGTTGATAGGGGAAGAAAGAGCTACTGCAGCAGTGCTACTGTTGGGAAAGCCCTCAGTCTTGCACTACTGCAAGCATTGTCAGCTTGTCTGCTGCAGAATCCCAAAACATCTGTACCTTGTTATTCATTGCCTGTGTAATTTAACAGAGCAGCTGGCGATGAGATTCTTGTAAGCTCCTTGCTTTTCATGCTGCTGATGCTGTGCAGCACTGAGCAGAGCCGGCTCGAATCTCATGCTTCTCTCATATTACTATGTCCTTCAGTCTTAGTTCAAACATCTCCCCGTGGGCAGGTGCAGGGGGCAGTGCTGCTCTGACGGAGTCTCGTTATTACACATTTGGGCGCACTTCTGCAATGTCCGTCGGGAGTAAACTCCTGCAGAGCCGAGTGATAAGCTGCAGCAATCCTGACATCACGGTTACACAGTCAGCTGCTGATGAAGAGGTCAAAAACATCATGTCGTCCAAGGTAAGAGGGGGAAGTCAAGTATCTGAGATGTGTATGAGCCAAAACCAGGTCTAGGAAGCCAAGTTTTTTCTTTGAAGGCTGGACTTGCTTCTTGTGAACACAGTGTATGTATCACCAGAAACATTCACTCTGTCTAATTTGGCATGTACAAGTTACATTCTCTTTGCTAAATTCTGATGTATTTTTCAGTGAAGAAAATAAGAGGTAACATCTCTGACTGAGTTTCAGGTTTAGGCACTCCAGGAAGGATTTCCTTATTCAAGGTGCCCCAGTCTCCTGTTCATCCTGAGACCTAAGTTCTTTTTGCATTATTTCCTAAAGCATTCAGAGGGAGCTGATCTAGCTGTCACAGAATCAGTATCAAAAAAGATTGCCACTGTCTACAGTGGGAATAGGCTTGCTTTCTAAAAAGGGTGAAGAATTCTCGGGAAGGAAATAGATTTTCTAAAATACATTGATAATGTATTCTGGTTCCTTCTCATTCTTTTTATTGCTATTTTTTACTCACAGAGCCTGCTTAATGGTAAATTACTTCCAACTTTAAAAAAATAACGATTAGGCAACATACATAACAGCAATCCTGTGATGTGATACTGTCTATAGTACAGATGCTGTGAAGATTCTGTATAAAAGTCTTTCCAGATAATAAACTCAGCCACAGAGTGAAACACAAACTTCCTCTTTGTTATCCAGAACACATTTGTCACCAACAAATTGCAGATAGGACGGGAGGAACAAAGAAGCAGAATTTTGTTTCCTGCTGGGGCATCAAGTACTTGCTGGTATGCATCACCCTGAGTTCTTCTGAGAGCTTTTTGGGGATGGCTATGTTCAACTCACTGAGGGAAACAAAACCTTAGCAGGAGCAAAATCAGCAGGAACCTCTCACAGATGCAGGATTTTACCCCTGTGCAAGGAGGCTGCTCTGAGCTGCAACCCAGACAGATCTCATCAGCATCTCAGAACCATGTGTTCTTTCATTTTCTGTGTTATGTACATGGAATACTGCTTCTCAAGCAAGTTATTTGCAGAAACATTTTGAGGTTTTGGTTTTTTTTTTCCGCCATTGAATTATCAGATGGTTTAATTTCCTAAATTAAACCAGAGCTAGTAAGGTGCACAGAATTTGCCAGTCTGTTTCATTTCTTTGTATACATATTCACCCATAGCAATCTTTAATAATGTAGATTTGAACTTAGTATCTTCGTGAATTTCTGGTATGGTGTGTCCTAAGAAAATGAAAAAAGAAAAAACAGAAAATATCTCAGGGTGGGTTTCTGTTTGTTTGTTTTGTTTTGTTTTTTTCAAATTAATACGTAATTAGAACATTTGGTACTACAGCTTTATCACACTGATAAATTAAAAATGTATAATGCTTAGGCAACTACTGACATTTCACTGTCTTTTAATTAGTATCACTTTTAATGAAATAATTGCAGATACAAGTTAATTTAGGACATAGAACTACCTAATAAACCCTAATGACTGTTACCTTGAAAGGGTGAATTTTAGTTTCCAAAACACAGCTGTGGTGCTAAAATCGGGCACACGATGGCAGCGTTGGCATTTGTGGTCTCCTGCATCTGCCAAATTCAGGTGGTCTTTGGCCTCCTCTGGGGAAGGGAATTGAAGGGGAGAGGAGGGGAGAGAAAGACACATTAAAAATGTTTGGGTGATGTATAATCAGTGAATGTATAGATGTTATAATTAAGGGATATACCAGAGTTTGGCTAAGCAGGTTATTATACAAAAGAGAACAAATAGAAAGCTTATCCATGACCTGAGCTTGCTGTAAAACTCCAAAGGAGGGATCCCCAGAAAGAGATGCTTCCCTAGTGGTAGCCAGCTCTTAAATGGGTCTAGGAGAGGTACAGCCAGGCTCCAGCCCTTCCAGCAGCACAGGCGAATTGCCTTCACCTGTGCCCCTGTGGCTGACTCAGTGCTCCCTCGGGTGATCAATCAGAGGTTCAGGCCATGACTCAGTAGTTCCCATACAGGTGAACATCTGTATTTACCTTCCAAGAACACGCTGATTTGATTTTTAATCTGTTAATTAGCTTAGGCAATGCATTAATGTGTGTGTGTATTTCTTCTGGCCATTCTCCAGCCTGCAGATCACAGCTCCAGTCGGATGTCGTTTTACATTGAAGGAACAAATGACACGCCAGGTGTATGTGCAAACCCAAGACCATCCAGTAAAAAGGTAGCCTACTACTGAGTGTGAGAGTGATAGACTAACAGAACCTGTAGCCTCCATGAGCCGTGCTTGTAATTAGCATGAAATGAGGAGAGGGAGAACAAAATAACAACCAGTTTTATTGAACAGGGAGTTTGTGATGGAATGTTAAATCTATGGATCAATATTGCCCAAACATTTCTGACTCTGCTCTGAAATGTTTAGATTCTTTTTCTGGGGCAGATTTAGACAAGTAGCAGCCTGCCTGTATCCTTCCTTTGCTCTCTTTCTCGGGGTACTAAGACCTCTATGTTTTTTTCAGTGCTGTTTCGCTGTGGATGCCTGCCTTTACATGTTGCAGTAAATTGCATTCAGATATATTTACCATTTCTTTCTTCTGTATGAAATATTTTACTTTCCCCTTTTTTGTAGCATGTAGAATCAATTAATTCCTCTTTATTCTGAGTCTGTATTCCCAAACAGCTTTTTAACAATGTAAAACATATCATAGCAGATAGTTAACTCCTTCAGAGCTGTATCTTGTGCTTGGCATTGAGGAGGCTTTAGGTAAAGAAATGGGAGAGAAAATCTACGGTGGGCAGTATAGAATCCATGTTGCAGTTGAGAGGCACTTCTTTCTTATTTCTGTTTATTGATTTGAGTTAGGCCAAAAAACATAAGGGTTTATACCCAATCTAAATCTTGGCTAGATTTGTGTGTCCTATTGAATTTGAATAGGCTTAGAGATTTCACTGGCTTTATTGTTTCTATCAGGAACAGAGAATAGATATTACAATATGTGGTTAGTCCAGATTTGAGTTTTCTCCAAGTTTAGGTCACTGGGACTAGGAGTCTTGTGGTTGCACATCACTGCAAAGAGTATAGTCTCTAACTACACACTTCTTGCAAACTCCACTGTGATTGTTGCTGTGGCCTTCTCTCCCACCACAGAAATAATCCTGTGTGTTCTCTCAAAAACACAAATGTGCTAAGCAGAAGCTCTCAGGAGGAGCATGTGTCTGTTCACTGTCAGGCATACAGCCAATAATCTGAGGATAGACCAATGGCATTTTCCAGCTTAGGTGTTCAGGGTTCTGGATCCACAGCAGAATGAGTCTTAAAGCCCATAGTGCTATTCCTTATGTGTCATTTTTGTCAGATCCACTTTTTTCCTACAAGGTGTTCCTGTCTAGCTGTTCACTCTCCATTATGGGGGCTGTCAAAGATGCAGGTGCTGGGAATTGGTTGAAAATGAAAGATGTGTTGGGTGAAAGACTATTTCTGAACACTCTGTGTTTATTATTTAGCATTTCCATGAGGAGCTGGCACTGCAGATGGTGGTCAGCACGGGTATGGTGAGAGAGGCTGTCTTCAAATATGCCTGGTTCTTCTTTGAGCTCCTGGTAAGATTTATCAGTGATGTTTTGTGGCAAGTTGATGGTGAAATGCAAACACAGATTTTGTTGGACTATAATGTCTTCAGCTAACTAACCCCACTGTGATAGGTTCCAGATAATGGAAGCAAAACCGAAAGATTCTGTATATTCACCCCCATTTCTTACTGAGAGCCTGTGACAGTTAAATCCTGCATCAGCTATCTGCACAGTGGTCCATAGCTTGCAGAAGTCTGGGTGACAGATGTCAAAGTGAGCTGTTCCCTCCTTTTCAGCTCCTATTTCTTCCCCTTTGTTAATAACATGTGCAGTAGCAAGGCTACCCAAGGTCAGTGTCACAGAGCCCTGAGGTGACTGATGTCACTGCAAGTTTTGTTGACGTACTGGTTTCCACTGGAAGCAGATACGCAACACAGGAGATCAAGGAGTAGGAATTAATTCCAGAAATGTCCTTCCCTGAACGTCATCAGAAAGAACAGAAGGTACAAGCAGCAAGGATGGGGTGAGGGTGAACTGAGCCACAATATGAACATGACAGAACTACCTGTGTTCAAGCCCTAGGCTCTCTGGTGCCTTTGACAAAAAAGGTAGGATTTATCAAGGGACTCTAAGAAAGGTGAGAGTGACTGTGTTGGGGGAAAAACAGGTGGGAACTCTTACTCCATGGACTAACATAGAGAAGAGTTTTATCTCCATTTTGTTATATTTTTCTCTTTTTTCTTTATTGCTTTGCAGATAAAGAGCATGGCTCAGTATGTTCACAGTATAGAGAAGCAAGACGTACGAAGAAGCCGGTTCTCTGACCGTTTCAAAGATGATATTACCGCTATAGTTAACGTGGTTACTTCTGAGATTGCTGCACTTCTAGTCAAACCCCAGAAGGTAAAAGCACGAAAAAAAAGCACTGTGGATTCTCACTGTTCACACCACATCACACTGAGCTTTATTTAATTACATTGTACTTTCAGGACCATCACTGGAATTAGGCTGAAACTGACGCTATAATGTTGCAGAGATCATAAGTGAGAGCTGTAAGGGATAGTCCTGTGCCTTCTTAGCAGAGAGTTTGTTTTTATTCAGAGGAAGGCACGTGTGAGAGGGAATTACCTTTCTCTGAGATAGGAAAGACTGAACTCTGTCTTTCAGTCGCTGTGCTGTGTGCTGCCTTATGTCAGATTGGCTAGGGCATCAGGCTGCACCCATGTGTAGCATATTCCTTTAATCTCCTTCTCCTATTACACTCACTCCTACTGCACAGCATTTTTCCCTACGTTTGACTTCCATGACTGCAAAGTCAGTGTTCTTCCTGCAAAACCCAACCATGAGATACTTAACCCCAGATCGCTCTGAAGACACACTGGCCACATGAAACTCAAAGACAAGAGATAAACACTAAACCGTATGTAGTTCTTTCTCCTAGCATATTTTAACAAGTTTCATTGGCATAATTGATTATAAAGCTGAAAATGTTATGAAATGTAATTTATATTTCAACATCAGTTAACTGATGTCACTTTTGCTATTCCCCAGAACATAAAATAAAGGCAGTTTATGTGTCTGCACCTATGTGCTGTTGCAGCCAGCATTATTTTCATACCCCAGGGCTGCCAGAGGCACTGCACATGCGGGGCAGTGTGTTCTATCATAGGGTAGCTGGGCTGGAGAGCTGACCTGCCCAATCACTGCTCAGTCAGCATGGCTCTTAGTCCAGTTCTCCACCTGTGGCTAGGTGTTGTGTCAGAAAACTGAAACTGTTGAAGAGCCACAACCAGACAACTGAGGACAAGAAATGGCAGAAGTCACCATTACTGTCAACCAAAAAGTTGTTTCTAAAGCTTCATCCTTTTCTTCATCGTTTGATGAAGAAAAGATGCTTCTGTGATGTCTACATGCACAGAAAACATTTCCATAGAAATTTTCACATGAGTGAATATATTGTGTGAAAAAAATGTGCTACATTAAAAATGTTTTAACAGATCTGTAGGTTTTGCTAAGAGATTAATATTTTATGCTTTCTTCATGAGAAACGTACAGGTTTTTATGGGCTGTTAATTCAATTCAGTTTTGATGGAGTGAGTAGGTAGAGTCTAACTATGTGTGAAAATTCTGCTGCAATGTTTTCAGAATTAAGGTCATTGACTAGTTGTACAGAACAGCAGGATGTGACACCTGTCTACGTTTTAAATCCACAAAGTAATATTCTGTATGTTTCAATACATGGTTGATCATGTAACATTGTCCTGAGGTTCTGCAGCTACTGGCCTACTGTAGACTACTCTGTAAGCTGGTGGAAAGCTGGTTGTTTTTTTTTTTTTCAGCACAGCAGAAAATTACTTTGCTATGTAAATTCTAGATCATAGATTTTATATGGATTCTATATTCTGTACGTGTATAAATATATTCTTGAATGGCTATAGCAACAAAAAGGTTGAAGAATCAAAAATGAAGTCATAAATACCCTGAGGTGCTGCACACCTGCTCTCACTTGCCAGAGACACCGATAGCATTTTTATCAATCATCTCCCTTGTCTGTCTTGAGCGAACTCACCTGACAGCACTGAGGGGTGTGCAGACCCCTCAGGCACATCCACAAATTCTTCTTGGTCAAGGACATGATATTGTCAAGCTGTTATAGTTTGATTTGGTATGTCTGAAATAGCCTTCTTTTAGAGGATACTTGGAGTTCTTTGTGTGTCTCTAGTAATCAGACCGTTTGTAAATACAAAGGAGTTGAGTTGCCCACAGATTTGTCATACTGATATTTTTATCTGATATTATGAAATTTGTAAATGAAACAGTTGGCATTCCATCAGTAGAGCTACGGCAGATTTTTAATAATATTAAATCTAATCTAAGACTAATATCTGAAGACAGTATTTTATGTTGAACACCTAAACAATTTTCAATAGTGTTAGAAGTGGAGGGCAGGGGAGAGGGGCACATAAAAGTTTGGAGCCCACAGGAAGTTCAGAAAAGCTCTCAAATTTGATTTCAGTTGTTATCTGCACAAAGATTTGCAAAGATAAGCTTGGTCATTCTCCTGTTCCATTTCTTTCATTCTCCTGTTCCATTTCTTCTCCAAAAGCAGTGACTGTTGAAATAATACACATAATTTTAACAAGGTCATGTAAATTAGAGAAGTTAAACAGTCTTGTCCTCTCTGTTCCACATTTCTGGAAACTGTCCCCTACACTATTTTTTTGTTCTAATTGATACTAAGAAGTTCTTCACTTTAATGTGAGTTTTATAAATTGTAAGTGCAATTTTACCCCCCTCCCCGTTTTTATTGATTTATTTGTTTGTTTGTTTTAAGGAAAGTGAACAAGCAGAAAAAATTAACATCAGCCTGGCATTTTTCCTGTATGATCTTCTTTCTTTAATGGACCGAGGATTTGTGTTTAATCTCATCAAACATTACTGTAATCAGGTAGGCATTATGCATGATTGGGATTGTATTGGGCTTATGGCCAGTCTTGTATTCTGTTCTCTTTGATTCATTTATCCATCAAGATCCTCTGAGTTGTATTAAAGAGTAAGGTAAATAGCTTATTTCCTTCTGCATATACAGAGACTTTACACCTCTTTTGGTCTGTGGTCTGCAGAAAATAATTTGAGTGGAGGTTAGGGTTTTTTTACAAATGCCATACCTTACACTGCACTGCAGAGCATCCGTAGAGACACTTTTCTTGCCTTTCTTTTTTATGTCTCTTAGCATCAGTCTTTGGATCCTCAAAGTCTGCACATCACAGATTAAAGAGCTTTTGCACTCTCACAAAATACTGCTGTTATAGGCAGCATTTAGATTTGGGGTGTTTGATCAAAATGATCCACCTTCGTCTTACTACTTTACAAGCCTCCAAAAATTAAAAATAAATTATGTTTGCGAGGCTGTAGCATGAAATAATTGTTGTATTCAAGATGGAAAGCTTTCCTTTTTTCTTGTGAGCCAATATACCTGTTGTGGCTTTTCATTGAAAACAAGCAAAGCTGTCACCTAATGGTACATAGGAGAATTCGAAGGTATCTGCTACCATCATTTCCTATAGTATGTGCAAAACCCTATTAATGTTAATGTCAGTGTTACTGTGAAGGGAGATCAGAAGACTACTTGTTCTGTGTTCACTAACCTGACTTTCAGTGAATTTGTCGCAGACTCAGCAAAGTTTTGTTTGTTTATAATCCCAGTGTTATGCAATATTATTGTATTGTATTGATTCTTTCTTGGGAAGCTGGCAAGTGAGCCATAGAGGAGAAAAGACACTACCACTGCCAAACAAAGAGCAATCAGTGGATGGAAAACAGCTAGGTACAGGGAACCATGGAGCATTTTAAGGCATGCTCGGATATTTGGCTATATTTTTTAAATTGACTGATTCTATTTCAGGAAACAGGATGCAGGATATTTCGCTGCATGATAATTTAAATAGCAAATACCAGTAACAAGGCACTTTCATTTGTTTCTCTAGCTCTCAAACAAGCTGAATTCTCTTTCCACCCTGATTTCCATGAGACTGGAGTTCCTGAGAATTCTCTGCAGCCATGAGCATTACCTGAATCTAAACCTCTTCTTCATGACCTCGGCCTCTACTCCAGCATCTCCTTCACCCTCTTTGTCCTCACAGGTAGGCATCCATCAGCCCAATATTAGGTGGTCTTCACCTGAAGAATGCATGTAGAGAAAGACTTCTGTTGCTCTGTATTCCTCTGCTTCAGTTAGAGTTAATGAGCCATCACTACATCAGGGAGAAAAGAGGGAAAACATTAAAAACTAAAGGACCACTACTGCAAAACTGAACCTACACAAGTTAAAGCTTAACGTAGCACAAGTATGCTTGTGGTAATGCTTCAGTAGACCCCTCTAGAAACATGTAAGAAGAAAACAGTTGTTCATGCAGACATAAAAAATCTAAAAAGAACATGGCTGTGAAGGTACAGAGTTCATTTACAGGCATGCCATAGGCACACAGCCGCTAGTACATATTTCAGTACCAGTGTGTATTTTGGAGAGCTAAGGCATATGGCAGCACACAGCAAACTTTCAGTGCTTTTGCCTTCTAGCAGAAGTTCTCAAGTAGATGAAAATGCTATAACTATATGAATTAGTGACAAAACCACTGGAATTTTCAATATTCTGAATGATGTATTGCTGTTGAGCATAGTGTTCTTCAGAGCAGGAGTATCACTCTTTCCAATTCAAATATAAACGTTCTTTTCTTGGGATCCTCTCCTCCCCAGTGGCACAGCTGATGCTATTACTTTGCCTGTAGTTTCTCTGAGCAATTCAAAATTTGTGGTTTTTGAACCATGAATTTCAAATGAACTTTGAAATGTTCAAATGTTCAAAATTCAAAGTAAATTTTGAACCAAAATTCCAGTGGAACAATTCAGATTCATATCTCCCTTTTTAAGTGATACTTGAAAAGTGCCAAAGAATTAGTTATATGCTAAGATCTGCTATGTCACATACCTCAAGGGTTCTGACAGGTCAATAATTGTAATTAATATTTTCTTAAAACTTTTCTTGGTCTTGAAAGCAAAGCGTGAAGGTCCCATAATCAGTTTTTCACAATGTTCTGCTTAACTCTCATGCTAGATTTCAAAGAGCTACAAACAGAACTCCTCTGCTATGTGGGGAGACAGAAATCTTCCAACTGGTTCTAGCAGGTCAGAGCTGGATCATTCCTTCCTTGAAGCAACACCAACTCTTCTCCTTTAGGAGTAACATGTGAAGTGCAACTGCGGCAAATAAATAAGCCTTTGAAGCCCTTGCATGATTTAATACAGTCACTGACCACCCTTGCAGTAATTCTGATCTGTCTGCAAGAGTGCTACGGAGGAAATGTTAGATTTTCAATAAGAAATGTGGCCTTTCAAATAAATCTTTTGGAATTTGTGGAGAGAAGCCAAATTCACTTACGTGGATGCTCTGCCCCTTACTTTTCAGAAACAAAGTGCATTCTGCTCAAGTTTAGAATGGGAGCAGGTTAAGCTAGGTCAGTGTAGGGCAGCTCAGAGATGTAGGCTTCATTTGAAACAATATGCTGGAAGACACCTTTCACAGTATGGTATACTACTACTTCATGTGTCTGGGTTTTGGGACTATTTCTTTGTGACTGACACAAATACTGGGAGAGAATATTAAACAATATAAATTAAAGGCAAATTTCAGACTTATAAACTCCAGTAGCTTCACTGGGGAGTGGAGTCTAAGAGTTATGTTCACCAGATCAAGGTACAAAAACATTCCAGATGACCTGTGGCACCTATGATTGGAGAAGCTAAGAAGTTCACAACACGCATATAGCAGCAACTTTCCATTCCTGGACTAGCTGTATATCAGCCATAGCCGTAAGTTATAGCAGTTTGAAGGTTGCTTTAAATTATGCCAGCTGCCAGCAAGCTCAGCCAAAATTTTCCAGAGCAAAAGGAAACACGGTTCATACACCCTTCCTCACATTACCTCCATGGTAGACATTATAGGAGCTTAATAATGCAGCACTTTTGATGCCCAAAGTCCCCCTTCTATGAGGGGCAACCTCATCAGCTTTGCAACAGTAAGAATGACGCAGAATTCTAAACATGGGGAAAACTCTGACTTTGTCTCCTATCCAAACTGACGATACAGGGTAGGAATTTTACATCTCAAATAGCTTTAAATGAATTGTTTGGACAGAATGGAAAGGATGAGGTTGCATCCTAGAAAGCAATTCATTTGAAAATTGATGCTTTTTATTTCACACACTGATGTGTTCCTCCGTACTTCTTTCAATGCCTGAAATCAGGTTTCCTCTGGTAAGGGTACTTTGTTACCTGCTTAGATTGTCCTTACAACATCTTTAAGAACGTTTGTTTCACTTTTGTTTACTTTTTTTACATCCTATTCTTCTGCAGAACTCTAGCTCCTGCTCCAGCTTCCAGGACCAGAAAATTGCTGGTATGTTTGACCTCTCATCAGAATACCGTCAGCAGCACTTTCTGACTGGGTTACTCTTTACAGAGTTGGCAGCAGCACTGGACGCAGACTGTGAGGGGTGAGTATCCAAATCTGCAGATTGTAGAATGTGACCATGTGAGCAGCAATGTACTGTTGGTATGGTTATAGTTTAACTCTAGGGTTAATCATGTTTCCCATAAATGTAACCAAAATCACTTAACGTATCATGACAGTGCTGGCTGGCATTATCAGAAAGAATATTTTCTGTCTTTGGCACCGAGTCTAAGAGTCCTGCAAAGCTTCTTCAGTGTTGCCTCCATAAGGAATTACTTCTGCATGAACCTTCATGAAAGTTCATATAGAAATGTAGTGGATGTTGAAAAATGTCAATCACACCGAGTTGTGATGTAGACTGATTCTGAGGAAAAGGGAAGCGAAAGAATGGTCTTTGCCATCTTTTTCAATGAGTCACTCTAAAACAGCTTTATTGCAGTATGTTGTTACTGAGTAAAATAGTACTATTTGCTGCAGTGGCATTGGCTAAATAGAGATCAGAGCTCAAAATTTTTATCACTCTTCTCTCTCAAACACCACTGTCTTTTAGCCTAAGAGCTTAGCCTAACTTTGTACAGTGTGTGATGCTTTTCTTTAAGCATCTCTCTTTGCCATACTGATTTTTTCACGGCTGCTTGTTGATTCATGCTATGGCCATGTGAGACAGCTGTCTTTTGCAGGGAACATGGATCTCTGCTCTGAGTGGAAGACACTATCTAATGACTATCGGTGTATTAATTTCCTTTTCCCATGTCCACCTTGTTTCTTAAATCTTTCATCTACAAATAATTTGTGCATGACCCATTATTGGAGCTCATGGCAATTTTTTTGTGTTAACAGGATTAGTAAGGTGCAAAGAAAAGCAGTCAGTGCTATCCTTAGCCTGCTGAGTTCCCATGACCTAGACCCACGTTGTTCCAAAAAAGAGATGAAGATTAAAATTGCTGCTCTCTACCTCCCTTTGGTTGGTATAATTTTGGATTCACTGCCACAGCTCCATGACTTTACAAGTAAGACCTTTATTCCTTTGTCTTTTTCAGCCTTAGAGTAACTTGTCTAAAACAACCTGACTTAAAGAATTTGCCTTAAGTACTGAAATTCTGCCACAGTCTAGCAGGCACAGTATTTCTTTATTTCCAGATAACTGGATTGTTTAAAGAAGGGAAAATATCTAGCGTCCTTACTTACCAAACAAATAGATATACCCAGTGGTATGTCTATGGGATCTTGCAAAAAAAAAGCAGTCTTGAAAGAAAAACTAAGATATAGATAGGCTTCACAGACAGTGAGGAAGAAAACAAGAATGACGTGGGCATTGTGTTACATTACAATTAAAGAAATTGGACTGTATTCCTTCCATATTTCTCTCTTGCTCCTCAGGGCTGTTAACTTGACACTGAAGTTGTCAGAATTCACCTCAGGTGAATGTAGTCATCACTCAGAAAATATATTTCTGTCACCTACTATAACTTTAAACTTCGTTCTCTGTTATTAAGCCTTTTTAAACTAAGCTGTTGATTTTTTTTTTTCTATAAATGTGTTCATATGAAACTGCTGAAAATAGCAATTTGACCTTCTATGTGAGAAATAATAAATCTTTGCTACTTGTAAAATTGCATTTTACTTTTATTTTAAAAATTAAAGACCATAGAAAAAGAGGTATAATCTTTGCAGAATATACTTTTGTCCCTGGCTCTGAAAATGTTTTTCATTTTGATATCTGGACAAGAGCTTAGTGTTATGAATGTATTATTGAGCTCTTTCAGTCTGATAGCATGAAAGCATTTATTGTGCATAATGTAAGTAAATCTCACCACATTCTTCTAATGTAAGTATTATCCTTATGCCACAGACTAAAGAAGTCCATGTCTACCAGTATGGCTAGTTTTTAAAGTTTTTTTTTTTTTAAATATCTGCAGTATCTAAGGTTGTTGACCTTGTTCTGAACACTCAGGGATTGGCTCGTCAGTCAGTTTGCCTGAAAACTGCATCTTGGAAAGCATAAATGGACACTCAGAATATAATGAGATTTTTACAAAGCTTTTATGAACCAGTGGATTCACTGAAATTGATTTCAAGAACTAGCACCGAGTAGAAGCAAGCAGCTGCCTAAAATGAAAATTGTCCTTTAACTTGAAGGCAGTTGCGGCTCTGTCAGGTGTTAGCAGACTTAAATTGCTTGCCAAATTTCCCCAGGCCTGTGCATGGCTTTCATGTTGATCCTTTCATCTGGAATTGACTGAAAGCGGACATTTCTTTCTAAGTATTGTGAAGTTCTGGTTTAGCTTTGAACTTCAGAGCCAGCCTCATGTTTGCTACTGCTTTTGCTTTTAATTCAGCTTCCATAAATACCTGAAGGTTGCTGGGCACAGCTCCTTTCTCCATATTTATTTGAACAATTTGACAGTTTTTACAGATGATTCCTGTCTTGCCATTGCTGTAATTTCTGCTGTTCAATAAAAATAAAGTCTCAGGAATGGAGGTGCCGATCATTTTGTTAGATAACAGCTCAGTGGAAGACTGTGAAATGTGAGCAGCAACAACCCAATTGCTGGATGTTCTAAATCTAGTTTCAGATGCCCGCAGCGGAAAGGGGCGCACAGGAAACCCAGAAGAAGAACAGGAATCTGCAGGTGCAATCAATCAGAATGTGGCACTTGCTATTGCAGGGAATCAGTTCAACCTCAGGAGCTCAGGAACATCTTTGACATCCTTGGTATGTCCAGGGTTTTGCCAGACTCCTTTCTTGCATACGTTTTTATCTTTGCTTTCTCCTTCATATCCTTTCTTCTGACTAAGAATTGCATGCGCAAGAAACTGCTTTCTTGTTTCTGCTAGCCCCAGAAGAATGCCTCGTACTCCTACTGTCATCTTCTCCTTTAATCTTCAAATCTTCTAATTGCCTCCTCACCAGAAGTGATTCTACTTTTTCTCCAGTGTTTCTATTGCCATCTGCACACCCATCCTACTTACGCTTGCAGATCAGCAAATGCTGCTATAACTCCCCTACCATCTCCCTTTGACAGTGTCACCTAAATCCACGGATTTAGGGTGATTATAGGGTTCTTCTCCCTGTATCTCTTTCCTTATGATTGTTTCTATTTTCCACGCATTTTGGCTGATACAACTGGCAAAAGGGGAGCAAACAGTTATGGAATATTTTTTTAAATTATTCTAATGAACTTAAAGTACAGGCAACTAACAAACAAACAGGTTCTGTGCTTCCTTCTTTTTTCGTAAACATACAGCTAGTGCCTCTGTCATATACATATACATAGAGTGACGAAAACAAAATTACTATAACCTGGAAGAGATTAAACTTACAGAAAATCTGCCATGAGATTTGACTCAACTGAAATTTAAGTGACATTACTTCACTTGAATGTTCTTTCTATTCTTTTATCTTTGAACTGACTTTTACCTTATCTGTCTCCAGTCCTACAGACAGAGTGCCACATTAGGTCCTGACACTACTCGCAACCTTCTGATCTGTTTCCTCTGGATCATGAAAAATGCTGATCAGAATCTAATACAGAAATGGATTGCAGACCTTCCGTCCATGCAGCTAAACAGGATCTTAGACCTCCTTTTTGTTTGTGTTTCATGCTTTGAATACAAGGTAAGTGAAACTTGCCCTGGTTTTGTTGTCATGTTTTGTTGTTTTTTTTTCTTTCTAGCTGTCCAGAGGAATCTTGTTATTGACAAGTGTTAAATTAGCTCTTGTCTAATTATGCTACAAACAGACATATTAATTCAAAATGACTGAGACCAGCCTTCAAACAAAATGCAGCCGAAAACTTCTGAGGACATCTTACGAAGTTGGTTTGAAACGTATTACTTTTCCATGTTTAGAGGGTTTCACAGCTATTTTGGGTGGGGAATATATACTCAGTATATACTCAAGTCCAGTTTACTGATGCTTTTCAGTTGTGACTGAATGTAAATAATTGGTGCAGTAATTGCTGGAGCTATTCTCCTTATGTCCTACCCATTTCAAAGCAAGGTCCTAGTGGTGACACTTCATTTAAGGATTAGGTCTGGACATCAGGACTCTCTCTGATGGAGCTTGTCTGAAACAACCTCTGTGCACTTTAATTTCTCTCTCTACAGCACTGAGCTATATCACTATTTCTGATGAACATTACATACACTATCTTTCCTCATCTGGAACCTTTAAGAAGCATTTGTATGTTAGTCAATGATATTTATTGCTGTCTACCTGCTCTCCCAGTCTCTCCTGTTGTCTAAGGTTTGGGTGTTATAATCTGGGCTTGTGCTCAAAGCTGGAGGCATTGGTGTTGATTGCTTTGACTTCACTTTCAGGGCAAACAAAGTTCAGATAAAGTTAGCAACCAAGCACTCCAGAAGTCCAGAGACGTTAAAGCCAGATTAGAAGAGGCTTTGCTGAGAGGTGAAGGAGCCAGAGGAGAAATGATGAAGCGCTGCAGAATACCAGCTGGTACTTCATAGCACCTTTCCCCCATGACTTTTGAGAGGATATTGAAAGGTTTTAGACGTAACTGTGCTTGTTGGGTTTTATGCATGCTCCCAGTTCTCATCTCTATCTTTCTCTCCCACAGTCCTTTCCCTTGTAGGCTTTTGTTGTGGTTAAAAATATTGTTATGTTTCAATTATGCAATGTATAGCTGAGATTAAGAATATGAAGCCAACTAAGAGATTTTAATGAATTCTGAGAAATTGTTGTTAGTTTCTAATCAGAAACCATGTCAAACAATGTCAAAATTATCAGTGAGAGTAAATTGTTAATATCAAAAGATTTGTTTCATTTAATAAATAGAATTTTTATGCTTTGGTCTTAGAAGAAATCAATAAGTAAGCTGATGTTCAAAAAGTCTTAGATGAAAAAATAGTGGAGTCCTGTCCTTTCGTGTGCCCCTGTGCTTTAATCTCAGTAGTATATGTTGCACTTTCAGGGAATGACAGGTCAGCAGGACTAAATGAAAACCTGAGGTGGAGAAAGGAGCAGACTCACTGGCGGCAAGCAAATGAGAGACAAGATAAGTAAGTCATTTAATAAAGTTATTGCTTTTATTAGAACCAAGCTGTTCTTTTCTTTTCTTTTTTTTTAATGTTATGATCTTTCTCCTAAGATGGTTTTAGTACAAAATCAGCAGTGCCAATCCTTTTCCTCCTCTGTTAATGGAAAAGAAATAGAAAATGTGTATGTAGCAGAAAAATCCAACTGTTGCTGTGATGTAACAGAGATCAGAAATACTTGAATGAGATGTTTAGTTATCTATATTTTTTCCTTTTGATTATCAAAGTGAGAAATACTAGTCATTGGTACATGCATCATATATTCATATATATATCATCATGGCTTCCCATGACAGTTGCTTTGGTGTTGCTATCACACTTTGCTGTGTACAATACTGTGGTATAAGTTTCCCACATTAAATATGTTTGGCTGGATTTGACATCTTAGCTATGGCAAGTTGATTCTGTAGTGAACATTTTTTCTTGTTGCAGGCTGAAAGTTATGATATATCAATACATTTCACCTTTTGTGCACTATATAGTAATAGACATGTAAATGTCTAAATTTATGGGAAATGGTAATTTCAGGAAAGATTTGTGCTACTAATAGCATTTTCATATGATACATGGTACTCTTCTGTAAGTATTTAAGTTGTTGCTTTTCTCTAATGTGACCATGCATAGATCGTTGTCCACAGATACTTGCTTGAATTTTGTCTGTCTGACACACAGGCCACTGTGTGTTCTCACCACTCCAGCTGCTCTGAGTTCCCCCAGTATCCTTTAGCGTGTGTGAGTTTGAACTGGAACACTGGTTTGTGATCAGCTCAGCAACTGTGTTGTTGTCACCTAGCACGCAGCTGCAATTATCACATACTTTTTTTGAAAACAAAGATTGTTAATTTGGTATTTATCTGAACTTTAAAAGAATAATCCTTCTGCCCTCCATCCTAAGTTGGAAGAGGTGCAGATCCTGTGTGGATGTTCTTACTTTGCCTTGAAATCAGCTTGCTTCCTCTCAGTTTCAGTGTAGTCAGCGTAAACCGGCCTCATGCAGCAGCTCTATATTATTGTTAAATATAAATTTAATTAAAACTTAAATTAAATCTTCTAGTAAAACTCTGCATCTTGTCAAGGCCTTTCTGTTTTACCCTGTGTTCATCACTGTGGTAGGTGAGATCCTTTAGAGATCCCTTATGGATTTCTACAGCATATGTCCTGTAAGTAAGGTGTTTGCAGGTCACCTACATGACACAAAAACTTTGCAAATGTTGCCACTTAGCCTGCATCTCGTTGAAGCCAGCATGTTATGAGATGGTGACAAGCTGCAGTTACAAGCTATGTTTGGTGTCAGAAAGGATCCAGTCAGCATAGTTTATGTGCTAGCCTTGTGGCTGTTGGAAATGGTTCAGAAGGCTATGTCATTTGCCTAATTTGTTCCACTCTTACTCATAGTTAGCAATTCATGGCTTGATTGTAGCACCAGCTTTTTGGCAGCCCCTTCTTTTCTTCATTACTTTGAATTATTGTAGTTAATAACTGTGCTACTGTTCTTACTTTCTGTCCTGTCGCTTCCTGAAATTAAGAAGTTGTGCCCAAAAAGATGCTCCTTAATTCTCTGGTTTTCTTTTTGGGTGTGATTCCACTGAGAAGGGAAACAAACATAGCAGAACAGCTACAGATTTTGAATTCGTTCAGAAGTGTGTTTGTAAGTGTTCTTCCAGCCACAGAAAAATGATATTTAGCCTTAGAGCAGCTCAAATCTCAAATCCTATAAAGCTGCTTCAGCCATGCAGTGGGTCTTTTCAGAGTGGTTTAGGAGAAAGATTGGTATCAGCTCTCCTGGTTTGACGCTGTAGTTCTTAAGAAATGCCTCCAAACACTGTTGTTACTGTTTGCTCTTGAAGGATCATTCTGCATGTGTATTTTGCTTTTGTTTTGATAGTAGGTCATTCACCACCTGTGGAACTCCCTTCTTGGTCTAATTAGAACTCTTTTCTGCAGGACAAAAGCAGAGCTAGACCAAGAAGCTCTGGTCAGTGGAAACCTGGCAACTGAAGCTAACCTGATCATACTTGACATGCAAGAGAACATCATCCAGGTGGGAAACTGCAGTGCTGGCTTGGTATACTTTCTGCTTTCTCAGAAGGCAGTGGAAGCAAGCCTTTTGTATCTTAGGTGGTGCAAATTGTTTTAATTAAAGATCTACTGTAAGCTTGTATGAAGTCTTGGAGTGGTGAAGAAGGCAAGGGTGAATGAATCTAAAGACAAAATTACTTCCTTACACTGTTGTCACGAGCACTTTCTACTGTTAGGGCATGCCACTGTGAATAAAAGGGAAATCTAAACCCTTATCCTCCACAGATGTGTTTAAAAGCCATTTCAACTGTGTTACTATGATAGTGGAGTTTGGAGAGGATAAGGGAAGAAAAGTCTTCATTTTTATTAGCAATGTATTTTAAGACAGTAGTAATTTGGAACTAGGCTGATGGACAGCCTTAGGTCATACTTTGAGTGATCCTGTGAGACAAAAGTCGTTTAACCTTGACTCTCACAGAGTACTTAATGCAGGGAAAGATCTTCCACCTGCATGGTGTCCTTCTGAAAAGAGCTGTGTCCCCCTGTAGCAATGTAAAGAATTTAACTTGCAGGAGTCAAATGCAGCAACATTTCACAGGCTCTGACATCAATAGAACCATAACAATTGACTGTGCTGAGACAAGGTCTCCTGGCTTAAGAAAGCCACTCCAAATTCATAGGTATTGGAATAGTACTGTTGGAGCAACTTGTATTAATACATAATTAAGAGAGAACTTTGTTTTTCAAAACCTACTAGTTGCTAAGGATTTAGCTATTAGATCCTTGTAGTACTGGGCATCACTTTTACATGGCACCCATTATTGCAACTTGTATCCCTTTTGTCCAGGTTGTAGGTTTGACCCGAAGATACCAGTATGCTTGTCTAGCCCGTATGCCCAGAAATGCATGAGGGGAAAAAAGCTGGTGCATAGCCACCACACAGTCACTTCCCAATGCAGGGTGCATGAAAGATTAGACACAAAGCTGACGTGAGGAGCCTATGAAGACTGAAAAATATTGGAAACGTTTTCCTATCATCTTGTCACTACAAAACTGTTTTGAGTTCCCTTTGCAGTAGATGTTAAGAAATTAAAACAAACAAAAACCTGTGCTCTCCAAACTGTTGGATGCATCTATTGGATGGGAGAGCAGAACATCCAATTCCTACGTGCAAGTTCACTGGGGAATTACCTCGTGCAGTTATTGTTGTTTTTCTCCTTCGTGTATAGGCAAGCTTTGCAGCAGAATGCAGAGACAATCTTTTGGGAGGAGTTTTGAAGGTCCTGGTAAATTCTCTTGGCTGTGATCAGAGTACCACTTACCTGACTCACTGCTTTGCTACACTCAGAGCACTCATTTGTAAGGTATGCTTTTGACATGGTTCTGTTTCCGTGCTTCCAGATGTTGTTAGAGCAGCATTTCTATAGCAGAACTGTAGGTAATCACTCACCATTTTTCCCATGGCGTTTGTTAAGTATGTTTAACAGGTGTAAATACTAACGCCTAGATGGAGGGACTCCAGGAACTTCTCTAGCTGCTGTAAGATTAGCTCATTGACTGCATAAGGTGGGATGAATTAATCAGAACAACTTTGTGGCTGTGAGTTTGAGCAACTCACTCTTAAATACAGAAAAGTTACAAATAAAAAAGTATTAAAAAAATTACAACTAATTATTTCAAATTCATTCTGATTTTAATTAGGCATTTTAGTTCCAGGGAATGCACAGATACTGTAAAGAAATATCTGAATTACTATATAATCAAGACCAGTTTCCAATTCGAAATCTGGGAAAGAGCCATTCTCCTATGAAGAAAATTACTTCCACAACAGAAGAATCAGTGACATGTTTTTTTCACCTAAGCTATTCTAAAATGCAAATGGCAAATAGATACTCCTGTCCAGTTAATGCCTGTTTGCTGCTAAATGCAGATTGTCTGACAAAGCCTAATTACAGGGTAGATATCTGAGTAGTTATGAAACTCATAATTATGTTTTCATTGTACATCTTTGGGAGCTAACTACCAATTAAAATAATGAATTTTGTGAAGCAATTGTTACTCTTATTGAAGTAGATCTCCCAGTTAAGCTGATTCAGTTCTTCATTTTATGAAGCAATCATTGCAATTATTTGTATTGCACCTTAGGTATATACATGTTATTTTACAAACAAATGAAAATGATAGAACCCTACACTAGCAGGTTTGTAATATAAATTAGGTGTAAAACAGTGAGATAATTGAGTAAAGAAGGTCAGAGTCTGGGAAATAGGCCTGCAAATGGAAAATAGCCCAGAACTCTTCTCACCCATCTTTTATCAGTCCAACCTGTGCACGTATGACACTGGTGCAACACTTCTATGTACAGTGACAGTCTCTTAGGATAGGCATTCTGCTCCCTGGGTTTATTGTCTGGTAGATGCATGAAGACATTCTTCAAAAGAGGGTCTGTCATGAAAGATGGGCAACAGAATTTTTGTGGCACACTGTAGGAGGAAGAACATGCTGGAGGGCTGGGGAGGGGTAGGGCGTTGATGCAAAAAGCCACTAATTACTCCTTATGCACAAGGAAATATTTGCATGGTTCATCAACTGTTAGATATTCTGGAAATAGCAACTCTTCCTGCTTTTTAAGAATTTTGCAATGCTTTATCCTTTCAAAAACTCCTGAAGGCACCATGGGACTCCCTGAGAAAATTTTTGTTCTCCCTTTCCATGCTCTTTTTTTTTAGACAGAAAGACTGTTTTCAAACCCTTCTTCTCTTTGGAATAGTTTGGAAATGGAATCTGTAGAGGCACAGAAATCAGATGCCCATATTAAGGGTATAAAATGTTATTTGTATAAATTTTAGTCTTTGTCTGAACCCTGTGACTTTCATGCACTAAGCTCATGGTATTTTAATGGCCAGAAATGGTAGTACTGATTCTGTGATTCTGTGATTCTTACTGAATGGTATCTTCTGTGTCTCCTTTAGTTTGGAGATTTCCTGTTTGAAGAAGAGGTGGAACAGTGTGCTGACCTCTGTCAAAGAGTTCTCCATCACTGCAGCAGCAGCATAGACATTACACGGACTCAAGCCTGTGCTACTCTTTATCTCCTCATGAGATACAGCTTCAGCTCTACCAGTGTAAGATTTTGTCAGTAGCAAAGTGTTTCATGACAATTGAAACAGAAACTGAAGCTGTGGTAACAAACAGGAAGCATCTGCAGGTCAATATGTTGTGCTGTTTTGCACACTTGAACTGGAAGTGGTGTGAGAAGTGTAGAGAAAGAATTGTTTTAATCTTTGTTCAATGTTTTGTTTAGGAAAATGTGATTTTTTTCTGCAGTATCTATAAGTACATTTTCAAATGGAACATCATGGGGCTCTGATAGCAAGGGCTGTACGATAGATAAGCAACACTTTATTTTTCTTACAATTTTTTTTCCTTCTGTGTCAAAACTGCTTCTGACCAGTTCTATTCTAATGCAATTACAGCCTTAGTAGAATAACTGTACATTGTTACTAATGCAAATTTTTCACTTTCCCTTTCATGTCAAGGACTATAAACTAGGTCCAGATTTTACCTATGCACACAGAGCAAAATATATATTTTATTTGTGTAGATTCCAGATGTCCTAGCATGTAAATACATTCATTAGCATCATTTTCTCCCTAGTTCTCATTTTAAGAACCTTTAATAATAAGATATGGTGGATCTGCAGTAGGAGAGTAAGCCCCTGAAGCAAGTGTTACCATCAAGGTATGGTGCATCACCAGATGAAATCCTTGGAGGCCATTTACTTCATAGATATGTTTCCATAGTACTGCTGGCTCTCATTCTCTCTGAGTGGCTGATCTATATGCCTATTGGCCTGTCCTGAGGTGAAAAGGCTGGACGTGGCTCTGGGCAGCCTGGTCTAGTAGTTGGCAACACTGCACGTAACAGGGGTTGAAGCTAAAGGATCATTGTGCTCCTTTTCAACCAAAGACATTCTATGAAAAGAGAGAGCTGACTTCCTCTAGTTTCAAGCAACCATGGTCTTGCCTCGTAGCTCTGACATGCCAGAGTCCATGTGATTCTTGTTCACATGAGCAGCAACTTTAACCCACACAGTGTTGGCAGGTAAAAGTGGTTTGGTTTATGTAGGAGACAGAGATATGTGAACTGATATGATATGCATGGTGTATCATCTCTAATTTGTGGCTTTCTTTTCGTTCTTCTGAAAGAATTTTTCAAGAGTAAAGATGCAGGTAACCATGTCACTGGCTTCTTTGGTTGGCAAATCACCCGAGTTTAATGAGGAATTCCTTCGACGATCTTTACGAACTATCCTGGCCTATGCAGAGGAAGATGCAGACATGCAGGCAACTCCATTTCCCCTTCAGGTCAAATCTTTTGTAATATCTGTGGTTTGTATTAGAGCTTTCACATAGGAATGTGCTTGGAGCTAGTCCTAGAATCTCAGTCTTACTGAAGAATGAAAATAATGATGCAGGAATTATTGTCTGAGCTTATGTCTTATGCAACAATAAGCAGGACAGAAGTGGAAGACTCAGTTCTGTACCATTTGATTCACATTAGAGAAGGGTTATCTCTTGGCTTTGTAGAGAGCTTTCTCTTAGGCCCCAGCAAGGAACCATAAGAATTTCCCAGGGTAGAATTTGGTTAAGTATGTTATCTCGCAAGTAGCACTGTGGAGACATCTCTCTTCTTTTCAATTTACAATGCAGCAGTAGCAGTAATGAAAAACATTTCAGACAACTGCCAGGTGCTTTGCTGAAATTCAGTTTGTGCTGAAGACTTACAAAAGCATCTGATTTGTTACTAGATCACAGGAAGAACTAAATTGGCATGTAGTCTTGGAGTTTTTTGTTGTTTTTTTTGTTTGTTTGTTTTGTTTGTTTGTTTGCTTTATTCTTGATTTTTGATTTTGATTTGTGGTTGTTTTTTTCTTTTCATTCAGAAGTAAGCTGATCAAAGGTGTGTCCAGCTCATTTTGATTCATTAAAATGTATGAATAAAATTTGCTATGTCAGTAGTGTTTGCTGCATTGAATAGAATTGGAAAAACATGCCTAGTAGCAATTCAGCATCCTGCATTTCCTTCAGTAAGAGGGACTAAGTTTGACTAACATATCGTCTGTTGCAAGGACTGGTACTTTTCTAGAAAAGAAAAAATAAGTGCCTGAGAAATGCCTGTTCATCTTTGTATTACTGCAGGTAGAGGAGCTGCTGTGTAATCTGAACAGCATCCTGTCAGACACAGTGAAAATGAGGGAATTTCAGGAAGATCCAGAAATGCTCATGGACCTTATGTACAGGTGAATCCAGTTAGAATTGCTAGTGAGAAAATTCTGCACTGAGGTGAGCACAGGAACTGTGTGTGTCAGGGACAAGCTGAAGACAAATACTCTAGCTGTTCTATACGCTCCCACTTCTGACCTGACAGCTGACCTGTCATAGGGGACCCAGGTGGGACTGCTTATGTGGAGTCATGGCAGTAGGAAGGACTGGGAGGTCACTGGTGTGTATGGGCTTGAGCAAGGATGCAAGTCAGGAACTAACGATCACTGAAGGATCTTGGTTTCAGCATTTTTGCTTCCTCATAACTCCACTATTTCCTAGCTCCCCTTCTCTCGCTACTTCTTTTACCATGTGCTTAGTGAATCCTTCTTAGAGAATAAAGACAGAGGTGTCTGCTTCCATTCAGCCCATGTGGAGAACTACAGAGATCCTTTCTGTTATTTGAGAAGTCGTTCGCATCTCCTGTCTTCCCTGTGTCATTAGAATTGCCAAAGGGTACCAGACGTCACCCGACCTGAGACTGACTTGGCTGCAGAACATGGCAGAGAAGCACACCAAAAGGAAGTGCTACACAGAAGCAGCTATGTGCCTCGTCCACGCTGCTGCGCTGGTGGCAGAGTACCTCAGCATGCTTGAAGATCGCAGCTACCTCCCAGTGGGCAGCGTCAGCTTTCAGGTAAGAAGGGAATCCAAAGCTCTGACAGACTAGGATGACCTATCGTAGTTTGTGTATTTCTTCTTGTGTCAAGCTGAGTAGGAGTGGATGTACAGGTAGGAAAAGTTATGATGACAGAGGATCTATCACCACTTTTGATAGATCAGTCTGATTATTTATTACACTCACTGATGAAAACTAGTACTTAAGTGTCTAGCTGTAGCTTCTACTGCAGTCTTTGGATGCTGTAATCTCTTGTTTGTCGAAGAAAAACCCTCTATTATCATATATCTTTTCCTATGGTTGTTACTTAGTGATTGTGACAGATGGATCTTTCAGCCTTCTTTCTGATAAGCTAAGTAACTGGAGCTACTCTATTTTATTAATCACATTCTCCAATCCTGTAAGTGTCCTCCAGTTACGAAGCAGCATCTTTCTCAGGAGTAAATGGCACAATCACATTAGTTTATGCACAGTAAAAATGTCCTGCAAGATCTTCAAGTCTGGGAATTACCTTTTAGGTTATAGCTTCAAGGGCCCCACTGGTTTCTTTGGCCTTGTTGAGCTCCTTACTCAGTGATACACCGGCCTTTTCCAGAGAGATTTCTTGGATTATTTTTTGTTTGCTTGTTTGTTTGTTTCCCTCTTTGTTTTTTACACCCTATGAATTAAAATATAATTATCTGCTCTAAGAAATGGTTTGAAATGCAGGTATTCATTCACACTCAGCTTATCAGATATGCAGTTTTGATCATTCTTACCCAAACTTATTTTATGTGCAAACATAGTGATTTTATTCCTTTTTTTTTTTTTTTCCACATGTAAAATAGGTTTGGCTACACGCTTAGAGTATTCCTATGTGTTGATGCTTCTTTTCTATTCTATTTCTACTATTGTTGTCTAAAGCTTATGATGATCCCTTCTAAGACCATTTTTTATTTATACTGTTTGCTGCAATGATTTGGAATCATTCTAAGCAGTGAATAGAGTGCAGTACCAACTTACACACTGTATAGACATCTATTGTTTGGGCACTGTTGATGCCATCTGATTGTAGTCTTTTTAAATTAGAACCCAAGCTTCTATAGCCTGGTGTTGATTCAGATTAATTACTGTGTGTTTGAATTTTTTTTTAATTAAAATGTTGTATCAGTATTTCCATTATTTTGTCTGGAATGTGACTGATGAGCTGACAAGCCTACTACTTGCTGCTTATCTTGTTTACTTTTTTAAAAATGTAGTTCCCAAAAGAATTTTCCTGCTCTGGTACTTTTCCGATTTTCCGAAACATACAGAGGCTCAGTGTTAACTGCTAGAATACCCTCTTGCTTAGCTCATTCAAAGTGTTGAGGGGCACATTTTACAGTCCAGGTGGTTCAGGAAGGGCTAACACTAGTAGTACATTCATCATCCCTTGATATAGCCACAACATGTATGGTTTTTTCGCTTCAGAATAGTGGATGTGAATATTATTGAACCACTTGGAATTTTGCATTGTGTTTAGTATTCACAATTCCACCATAGCAATCAGGTCATTGACTAGCATTATTCTTTCATAATTCCTTTACTGCTAAACCAGCTGTGTGTACTTTTTTTTTTTTTTACTGTCTAACCTTCTGGCCATGGATTTATACTCCCGCATTCCTTGTTCTTTTGTTTCTCTTACCAGTTTTGCATACTTCCTAACTTCAAGCTTAAATTCACTATTTCTATTTTCTTCTTTTCTCCCTGCTTTTTTTGTACAATCATCATCTGGATACAGGTGGAATTCCTTATGAAAGGACTGCTCTCAGACAATCACAAATACTTGTAACACACGCACACACTTCATTCTAATTCAGTTCCTTCTTTCATTGCTCCCAGATTGAGCAGATTTCCACAAATGAGTATGATTCTAATTATTTTACAGAACTGAAGACTATTTTACAAGACACCAAGCAAGTTAAAACTTAGAAGAGTTTAGAAGAGCATCTTAAACAAATCAATCTCTCTGATCAAGATGCTTGTGTAAATACATGCTTTCCTTGCTACATAGGAATACATAGCATTCCTTGCTAAAGGAAAAGTTGCTCCATAGGAGAGAGGCAGTTAAATGCCTTAATTAAGGAGAGAAACTCAATTACAAAACATTTTACTGACAGCGTAATTTTGAGCTTCAGTTTGCTCAATAACAACACTTAAGTGTGGTAACACTTAGCATTTTTACAAAGCTGTTCAAGAGAAGATATCCTGTTCTTTACAAATAGATCTGTGTTTCATAGCACCTCGATGATCTCTTTAAAAAAGAAAGAACATTACTCAGGCTGTCTCAGCTTTACCTGGAGTTCCAGATCTCACTCACTAATTCTTTCTGGGTCCATTTCATTTAGCTTCATTATGAAATTAACTAGTATTGGTGATATGTATTTGGTTTTTTTTGTAATTAATGTAAAGTACTGCTCTGAATAAGCAAAAGCGTTAGCTCGTTTTTGTAAATGAGCAAAGTGGAACAGCAAAAGATTAAATGAGTTTACGTAGGTATTTTGCAGTTATTTCATTAGAGTCCTCAAAACTGATTGTCTGAAAGGTAACACTTTACCATATACTGTGCCAGGCAAAACTGTATATGCTCCCATCTCTGCAATCATAAAATTTTCTTTGGAGATTGTCAGTTCGTGTTCATACTGAATTCCCTTTGTGAGTGAGAATGATGACTTAAAGAGAGTATGGACTGGCTTTAAAGTCAGTTTACATTACCACACACAAGGCCTTAGTATGTTTGCATCTATCTGTTGAGATCCAAGGCTAATTAGCATAGTCCTGGCATTAGGCTAATCAGCCATGGTGTTCTGAGGATCAAAAATGCAGGCTACTTGCTACATCTAACTTTGTGATGAGGTCTGGTGACAACTGGCCAAGCCTCTTGAATTAACACAAGTGTCTCCTTTACTCAAAGAAAAATAGGGCCTTGTTGTTCAAAATAGTTACAGAATATATATTTGGTAATTTGTAAATTGCTTTTGTCATAGAGGAGACTTAGAAATTATTCCATATTGAAGGTGGTTGAAGGAAAAAAAATGAATGGGATATGTCCATGCTGCAAAAGATTATACTAGCCCCAGAAATATGTCATGGAGATGCTTTCCTACTAGAGCGTGTGGATTGAAAAAAACATGGAAATACATTCCTGACATTGGTTATTAGAGATTTAAAGACAAAGAAGAGGGGATTCATGCCTGTGATTTTTCTAGGTTTCCTCTCACATGTAAATCAGTCTTCTGGGCGCTCTTCCCATTGCTAAAGAAAATAAAACAAAGAAGGCATAAAATACTGTGTGCCACTTTGTGAAAACAGTCCTAATGGTACTGTCATGTAAGGAGAGAGCCAGAAATTGGGCTGTAGCATAGGTTGTATGAGTTGCCTTAGTATGTGCCAGGTATGCAAACTGTGTTTAATGTTACTGTCTTCAATCGGACTGGTAGCTGAAAAACGACAGCCATGGGTCCACTTAAAGGTGCTGTCATTTTCTCTCTGGATGAAACACAGACATATTCTCATTCCTGTGAATGCTGTCCTGAGTTTAATGCTGATTATGGTAGAGGAGCTGATATGATGTTCAGAACAGACACAGTGATGGTAATGTGGCTGCAGTAAATTTGGCTTATGGAAAAATAAATGCATCTACAAAAGCCACGGGGGGAAGTTCTGTGTTGCTGGTGATGTGTGATGTCAATTCTTTATCTGAAATCTGATCAGTAGTAGCAGCCCTCAGACTCTCAGCCATTTTATAAAGATGTCTTCTAGGAATTAGATATCTAGCCAGCTGGCAGCTATCTTGCACTCAGATATTCATTGTAAGTTCTACTGCAGAGAGACACCATGACGTTAAGTTAACTGCTTTTAAGTACTAGCAAATCAAACCTTAGCATGCAGTTATTTCAGTTTTTAGAGTAGTACTGTCCATGTTGTACTTCTCTGTTTCTAAAAATTGCAGAATTAACAACTGGAGAATTCAGGTTCTTCTAAAAGCTCAAAGAAGGGCTGAGGTGCAGCTTGAAATTTTTCACCTGTGAGTTATGAGAAACTGAAAGGATATGGCCTCTAGTTATCCCTGTGGCATAGGAGATTCAGTGCATTCCAGCATTCCAGGGAAACCTAACCACCTGAAGGAGGTCAGCTGGTGATCTGCAGGAGTTCACCTTTTAATCCTGAGGCAAGAAAAAAAGTTTAGCCTTCTTGAAACGAAACTCCTGATCTGCCATCTGCAAAGATTTATGATGTTACATTTACTTCTAAATAAGATTTAACTGTGTTCCCTCTGGCTGCACTTCATCTCATTCTTCTTTCTGTCATTTAAGTATGTTGAAACTTTTCTGCCTGGATCTTTACTGTAGTCTGTTGGTCTAGGTTCCTGATTTCTCTGCTCTGATGTATTTTAGAACATTTCATCCAATGTGCTGGAGGAATCTGCTGTTTCAGATGATGTTTTGTCTCCGGATGAAGATGGTATATGTTCTGGGAGGTACTTCTCAGAAAGTGGCCTTGTAGGTTTACTAGAACAAGCAGCAGAACTCTTCAACACGGTGAGTGAGAGCAAAAGCATGGGGAGATGTAGAGGGGTTGTGCCAGTTGGTTTTCCTGCACAGGAGAAAGTGAAGGTTTAGTGCTCAGCCAGGCTCCATGGATCTGCCCCATTGCAGACAGCTTCACCCAAGGTAAGTGGGCATCTGGCAGTCCTCACAGCTACTTGTCTAAAACCTCAGTAGATCAACAGGCAAGCAAATGGGGCAGAGAACTACTGCTATGCTTAGTCACCTCCAGCCCAAATTGATAGGGTTAGCCATTGCTTGCTTTTTGAAAGACGTTTTGCCAAGCCATTTCTTTTGGTTTGTCCAGATGCAGGTTTTGTTGTGTTTTCCTCTCAGTAAAACCATACGTGCAGAACAAATCCATTCCCTTCTTCTCACCTGGGTTTCTAGCTCTTCAGGTCCCTGACGAGAAACCATGTGCTTTACATGGGAATTTTGTGCTGAGTGCCCAACAGAGCAGAGATCCAAATTAAATACAGCTTTTTTCTTCACAGCTACTTTCAGAACTCTCTTTTACAGTTTACAGATTTTAGAAGGCTTAAACAAGTGACAGAATAGATTGAAAGATGAGTCTCATAAATCCCCTTTTCAGACAGGCTATAAATAGAGATCTAGTTTCTTATCAGAGATCGTGAGAATTCATTTCTTGTTTTCTGTGTTTTTTCTTCTCTCTCTTTTTTTTTTCTTTTTTTTTTTTCCACCAAGGGAGGGTTGTATGAAACTGTGAATGAAGTGTACAAAATTGTCATCCCCATACTGGAAGCACATCGAGACTTCAGGAAGCTTACCTTGACACATAGCAAGCTACAGAAGGCCTTTGACAGCATTATTAATAAGGTACTTGTGAGGCAAGGCACCACCAGCAACACATGTTGCTAGGCTGCAGTATTTGGTTATGATTAATGATAGTGAAATGAAGACTCGTGAGAAATAGGTCAGTTTTCTTTTTCTAACAGAAGCTTCCATTTGCTTTGTCCTACCTATAGAGCGTGCTCTATAGCGAAGCTCTATTCTCCATGCCAGAAAAAGAAGTAAATATGAAATTGTTTTAGAGTTAAAAAAACAAACAAACAAACAAACAAACAGCTGAATAGGACAAATTTAGGAAAAGGAGACTTTATTCAACCTGACACATGTATTTAAGATAAACAACTTTCGTGTCCACTACTTAGTATTTTTAGTTATAAAACAGAGGAAAGAAAAAACTGACTTCTCAGTTCTCAAGCTGCTCCTGTAGTTATTTTTCTCCAGAACTGTTTTACACACTGAACCTAGTCAGTTACATGTTCTTACCAACTTTTGTTCCTTGCAGGATTGAATTTTGTTAAATAGAATGGAATTTAAAGAAATTATGAATGCTGTTTTGTAAAAGTCATGTCATGGTCAGTCTAAATCTTAAGTCAGGTGGCAGTCAAATGTCCTCTTAAACCGTATTTTTTCTTTAATGCTTCTAATTCACTGGCACTGAAGACATATAAACCTAAATATGCCTCTGAAATGTGGGAAGATGTAAAATTAGTATGAAAAGGGGGAAAAGGGCATCCAAGTGGTACTCTGTTGACATCAAAAAACAGGTAATTATGATTTTCCTCTTTTTCTGTATCTGTTAGGGACAAAAGCGAATGTTTGGAACTTACTTCCGTGTTGGTTTCTATGGATCCAAATTTGGTGACTTAGATGAACAGGAATTTGTTTACAAGGAGCCTGCAATTACCAAACTTCCTGAGATTTCTCACAGATTAGAGGTAAAGAAAAAAAAAGATGGTGGTGATATTATCTCTTATGTTACATCATCCTTTCTAAAGAACGCACAGAGTTTTAATAGCATTACTATTATATAAAACCCAATCACAAAACATAGTTTTTACCATAGATTATTTCTTTTGTGTATGTCTTTTCTCTTTCAGTTGTAGGCCTTTTTTACAGCAGAGTGATGAAAGTGAGGACCTCAGTACCACAGTTTGTAGTATATTGAATTTGATCTGAGTGGGCCAGATACTTGCTTTGGTACCTTTTCAGCTTTTTGATGGAACTGCAATGTTTTCTTCTTCTCTGTTTAGCTGGAACCTTGATTTTTTTTTTGTGAGAAACTCAAACTGAGCTTTGTCAGTAAGGTAAAGCCTGTCCAGCTATGTTTCATGAAGCATATTTACCATACAGAACTCAGAAATCATCATAGTTGCTCCTTTCTTTTAGAGGCATACAAGTTAGTAGCACTGTATTAAGGACTAAAAACACTCTGGAATAATTCTGTTTCCTTTCCAGGGATTTTATGGCCAGTGCTTTGGGGAAGATAGTGTGGAAGTCATTAAAGACTCTGCTCCTGTTGACAAAAGAAAGCTGGATCCCAATAAGGTAAGGAAAGCACTACTTACAGAGTTGAGTGCTTCATCACAGGGGAGAGGGATCCCCTTGAAGGCTTTATACTGAAACATTAAGGTGGATTATAGCCTATGCCATGGTAGCTGGTTACTGTGAGTGGAAATTAGATGCTCTGATCCCCCAGAGATATGTTGCACCCTCTCCAGAGGTAAGTTTTGTCAGCTGTGAAGAAGAAAAGGATTTGTAGCTCGGCGCTCTTCCAGACCATGCTTAGCTAAGTGAGAATTATTGTATGTACCATTCCTTTACACTTCTTTCACTGTGAAGTACTGTAATGGTTCTTCCCTTTTCTCTCAGGCATACATACAGATTACTTTTGTGGAGCCGTATTTCGATGAATATGAGATGAAAGACAGGGTAACTTACTTTGAAAAGAACTTCAACCTCTGTCGCTTCATGTACACTACGCCTTTCACCATGGATGGGCGCCCTAGAGGAGAACTTAGTGAGCAATACAAGAGGAACACCATTTTGACCACAATGCATGCTTTCCCCTACATCAAAACTAGAATAAATATCATCCAAAAAGAAGAGGTAATTGGGTTTTGAGGACAAATCTATTTTCTCAGTGGTTGAAGGAGTCTCAGGGGGAAGGTTTTGAAATTCTGTGGTAGACAGGAAAAAAAAAAAGCTGAATTTTTCAGACATTACTCTCATAAATAGGAATGGCATAGAATGGGTAGGAAATTTAAGATGGATACTCCACTTACTGTGGAGAAGAAAGGGCAGAACATTTAAATTCTTTTGACTTCTCATATGCTGTGTGGAATAATACATCGAGCTCCATTTATGGCTGTACTTCCAGCTGATAACATACAGTCAAAGAACTAAATTGGGCTTAGAGCTGCAATAGAAACACAGAACCTTTATTATAGGAGAAAATGAAAAACTCTTTCAGACATCAAGTCAGCAACTTAGAATAATAGTGAGTATATGCAAATGGAGAATCTCATCCAAATCCTGCTCTTGCAAGCGATAAGATGCCAATAAGCTCTGAATCAGATGTGGCATTTATCAAGACAGTCTTTCCAGGGTTCACAACTACTCTAATCACACGGGGCAGTCATATTTTTAATGCCAGATTTAGAACAGGCCAATTATGCAGGTGGTTCAAGTAATGAATCTTTCTTCTTCCACTTCCAATAGTTTATTTTAACACCAATTGAAGTTGCTATTGAAGATATGCGGAAAAAAACACAAGAACTAACTGCAGCTACGAACCAAGAGCCACCAGATGCTAAAATGCTACAAATGGTTTTGCAGGGCTCAGTTGGAGCCACTGTAAATCAGGTAAGGAATCCAAATAAGCCAGATGATGATTTTCTGCATACTTTTCTGCTCATGCTTTTTTTTTTTTGCACTCATCTCTTGCACAGGGAGAGGTACATTTAGTCAGACACATTTAGTCACAATGCCAATTTAAACTTTATCCTTTGATGCCTAGTCCTTTTATTCTGTCTGTTTGGTAGACTTTTTTTTTTTTTTCTTTCCTGTTGTTGAAGCAGTTCTCAATTAACACAGCTCCTCCATCAGGTTTGCTACGTGGGTGTGCCAAGTAGAGGTGAAGTCAAGCAGACATTGGAGTGTTTCTTTTGGTGATGGTGCTTGATGAAATGCCATCTTGGTTGTATGTGCAGATAATCATATAAACCTTGTGATTTCATCCAAGGATTTTCTGTTTCTAGCATGCTAGCCATCTCAGCTATTTTGTGCAATCCAGATGCATCCTCAGGGAGCAAGAATAATAACTCTGCCTGCAATCATTATAAATTCACAATTTGCAGAACTTCATGAAGCCGAAGAGAAGAGTGCCGTCCCCTCACCTCACCCCCCACCCCCCAAAAAAACCACAAAGATGATCTTAAAAAAAAAAGGCTTCCCCCAAAAAAGGACAAAATGAAGACAAATCTAAGAGAAAAGTTGGCATTTATCCACCTTTTCACAGAGTTGGATTCTTTGCTGAAAGCCAAACTCTTCTTGGTTTCTCCAGATTCTTGGTCAGCGGAAGCCCCCAGCGTGAAGTAACATGTTGTAAGTTTTGAAAAGAGTGGCCTCTTTTCGCCCTGGTTTTATCTGACTCCTTTGAGATGGAGTAATGCCACACATGGGCTTTGGCAGTACATCTGCCTAGCTCTCCTCTGAAGAGTAGAATTAATTCTTTCTCTTCTTTGTGCAGCTGGAGGATAAGTAAAATCAAGTAAGGATAAAATACAATGTGCAAAAATTGTTTGCCAAAGGTAAATTAAGAGAAAAGAAAGGAAAAACATCCTGTTATGGTGTCTGTGCATAGTTATCTTTTCTTCTCTAATTTCATGCACAAAATGATCAAGCATATGGTCTGCTTTCAGTTTTTTCTGACATTTTCTTTTGTTGTTCCTGTAAGGGACCACTAGAGGTAGCGCAAGTGTTCCTGGCTGAAATTCCAGAAGACCCCAAACTTTATCGACATCACAACAAACTGAGGTTGTGCTTCAAAGAGTTTATAATGAGGTTAGTAAAACCACATTTAAATGTGGAATGGCGTTGATAATTTCAGTAATGGCAATAATGAGACAGTAATATGAGAGTGTAATTAATTTTACAAGCTAGTACCACAAATTTAGGCATCTCATAGTTCAGGGTCGTTGGTCCAGGCTTACCATCTCTGCTTTGTAAACAGGGCTTTGCAGGATTTTGCCTCCCAAATAAGAGTAAATCTTAAGACTTCGAAAGAATTATGTAAGATTCAGCATTCATTTTCTCTTTTGATATTTCACAGAGATTTAACACGAGACTAATGCCTTGATTTCATTACATGGTATTTTTGTTTTATATATTAATATGTATGAGGGCTACTCCAAAGTAATGCCTGTGTTATGATGTTGGCCCACCACAACAGAGGCAGATGTTGGTGGTATGGCAGTAGAGGTTGAACCTTCCCACCAATATTTCATTACATTCTCTTGCCACATGACAGCTGTCAGCAGAAGGGAACACTAACAAGATGATATCTGGCACAGAAATGCATATGAAGCAAAGGTGTGGCACTGAATTCTTCCATGCTAAAAAAAAAAAAATTGGAACCCACTGACATTCATCAACACTTACAGAATGTTTATGGAGACCAAACAGTGGATGTCAGCACAGTGAGGCAGTGCGTGGTGCGTTTCGGCTGTGGTGGCAGCGACCATCTGCACTGGTGCAGGTTTTTACAAGCATGGCATGCAAGGCTTTTGTTCATCACTGGTGAAAGTACACAGCTAATGCTGGTGACTGTACTAAAAAAGAGTGTTTTGTAGCTGAGAACTTGCTCTATCAGTGTTATTGTGCTCTTTGTATCTGTGGTAGTTTCCATGGAAATAAACGGGATACATTACTTTCTGAGAGCTTATATACTACATTAATGTATTTTATATACTAGCTCCCTCATGAATTTCTGTTGTCTTTAAGAATACCACCTTGTGCACTTGGACAACGCAGAGGTTCTTTACTAGTTCACCATGACTTTGGTGTTGACAAGTTTCCAGAGCCCAGAGGAGCTGTTGTCTTGTCCATTCAGGTTATCTAACACGCAGTTAATGAGTTGAGCAGAATTAGGTAATACATATTGTGCCTTCTTCTCTTTCTTTCTGTCTAGGTGTGGTGAAGCAGTGAATAAAAACAAGCACCTTATTACTGCTGACCAGCGGGAATATCAGCAAGAGCTCAAAAAGAACTATGGGAAGCTAAAGGAGAACCTCAGGCCCATGATTGAGAGAAAGATCCCAGAGCTGTACAGACCTGTAGTGAAAGTCAACAGCACAAGGTATGGCTAGGGCAGGGCTTCCTCTTGCAGCTATATAAAAATATGCCTCTTCTTAAAGGAAGAAAGGCCGTTCTACCAGTAGGTTTTGAAACATAGCAAAAAAACAGGCCATAATGCAGACTGCTAAATTCATCTTTGATGAAAAAAGTCTGCTGACTTCTACTGGAGCTGAATATGGTATGAATTCTGTCTCTCAAGCAGCTCCATTATGCATTATAATGCAAAACAAGAAGACTTTCCATTTGACCTAATAAAGAGTGAATTGAATTATCTTGCCATTTCTTAGGCATCTGAAGCTAGACAGAACATGTATGTGTTTATTTTGAACACGTGGCACTGTGTGATGTTAGCCAGCATGAAGTCAGTGATCCTTTCCATAACATAATCCATTTCAATGCCTTAACTGTGACATAAGAGTTTTTAATTCTTCTCTTTACTTACGAATGTATGCCTCTTCACAAAGCCACTGTGTCCAGAGTGAGGAGAGAGGGGAAGAAGGAATAAGCTTCTGATCTCCCCACACATAAGATGTTTCAGATGGTGATTTGTCAGCTGCTCCTTTTCAGTGGCAGGTATTTCCTAGATGTTTGTTCATTTGCTGACTTTATTTGTGGATTCATTTAATTGCAGGGAATCATTTCGTAACCAGAGTTTCAGGAAGTATGATGCCCAGACTTCACAGAGCACCTAAGGACTAGCTGCTTCTGCCAAGGAAGAGCTTTGTGCCACAAGCCAGAAGCATTCAACACCAGTGAAATAATAAATCTCCTCATACAGAACAGCATGTGTGCTTTCTGGACAGCATACAGAAAAGCATTTACATGTGATCTCAGACTCCAAATCATCTGTAAATCATGAGGGCTTGGAAGAGAGGGGTTGCTTTTTAGATGCTTTTGCATTTGTAGTAAAATAGTCATGTAATGCCAAGGATGGATGCCATTGGAAGGGTCAGTGGCATGACAGCAGTCACCACTGACAGACTCAGAACTCCGTGAGGGTTGGCTGAGGCGTTACATGAATCCAGACAAGATGTCTACTGAGTGCTGAGGAATGATGTCTATTTACTTTCCTTTTCCAAGACAGCATTTATCCTTGCTCACTTGGCGGGAAAGCACATTCTGCAAGTCAATCACATGCTTAAATGCTTTCTTAATGGCAGGGGACATAGGTACCTGCTCAGTGTCCACTGAGCTGGAGGTTTAGGTAGGAAAAATTCCCTTGGGAGTTTCTGTCCACAGTTTCCATCACAGTCTTTAACTGCAGAGAGTTCTATACACATTCTCTCACCATAGCTCAAAAAGTAGGAAGTAGCAGCAAGGAATTATTTTTACAGATTTTTAAAAAAATGTTTAAATTGTAGAGACAGCTACTTGACACACAGTTGGATTTCTTAATAATTAATGTCATGTTTAGCAAAGCTAACAAGTAATAGTTTAAATAGAAGGCGCTAAGCTATGTAATTTTTGTGATTTTTATTTTGTAATGCCATTATTTAAATAACCTTTTTCAAAGTCAACTACAACAGCACACAGTGAGAATTTCCTACAATGTACTCAGGCTTTACTGCATCTTTGGAGAAATCAGCACGTAATTTATGATGCCTAATGCTTAGAATTTTCTGAGCCCTGGACAAATATGTTACTAAATAATCTTTACAGCACTTCTCTGAAGTAAGGAAATATTACTGCTATTTTGCAGATGGGGATAAGGATGTTGGTACGCAACAAGAGCTCTTAAGACTTTAGAACTCATTGAGTGAGGCCACAGCAGAGTCACAGTTTGCACTATGTTTATTGTGTAATGCTCATGTTCTGAAATAAACAAAGCAAAACAAAACACAGAAAATCCTATGGGTTCTGTAAAAGTAAGGACATGTTCCATGTTGTGTGATCCCGTGCCATTGGTTTCCTTGAGTTGTAACAATCCTCTGGATAATCATCTGAGTCCTAAAGGCCTGTTTGCTCACATTTTAGGAGCTGAGCTCAGCCAGCTGTCCACTCTAGCCCTCAGTTTGTAGCCCATGTCATCTCTTTGCAAATGAAACGTGGTTTGTACGTTACTCTTGAGACATGAACTATATGAAATGTATTAAACATAGTAGTCACAAATAAGTGATCTCAGCATGGGCTATAAAATTGCTTTTCTGTGCTGTGAATCAATTTTATTGTATAGAGAAAATATGGATCTAGTAATTCTTTTGGAACTGTTCATTTTTACTGAAATAAGGCTCTTACGTATTTGCCTGTATTTGTAGTGTTATACAAGCATGCATTGAATGCCTAGCATTGAAATCCAGATCACAAAGCAGGTGAAACTCTAATAACCAGAGAGAGAAGGAATTTCAGCTAGAGAAGCATGTTTTGAGCTATTTAGCAAACATCTGTGAAACAGCTGGACAAGAGGATTATTTCCTAGTCTGCATTTCTGATTTTCCAAATGTGAGTGCCTGCACAAGCTCCCATTCCCAAAGGGTCTTCATGAATTCTGCTTAGCATTGCTGATACAATCAACATTGGGCCACCAGTGTCTAAGAGATTTCAGAGAGGTCTGCTGATGTAACAGGCCTCAACCACTGACTACACAGAAAACCATCCATATGAAATACAGTGATGGGAGAACAAAAGCCTAAGATCCAGCACGCTGCAGAGTGCATGATGGAAGTGGAGTTATGAGCAGGCTGCAGTGCTGCATGCTCTCACTTCCCAGACTGGAGCACACAGCACCAAATGCATGGTTGGTGTACTTTCATGGAAGCTGTCAGGCAAAAACTATTCAGAGAGGATTAAAAAAGGAGGAAAAGATAAAATGATTTTTTTTTAATATTCCTTTTTTTTTTTTTTTTTTTTTTTTTCTTTTTTCTTTTCATGCAACACCGGACTACAACTTCTGAATAGGTTTGGGACCTCCTTATCCCAAGATGGCCTGAATTCCAAAATTTAAACATAGGATCAAAAAGTAATTGGATAATTCTATAGAAAAATGGTACAGTGAGAGAAGTTAGACTCTGCAGTGAAGGTGCAGCCCAGCTGGGAAAGCCTTTGCTCTGCAGCATCCCAGAAGACTCTGGGTGTATAACAACGGCAGTGTCTTCTTATACATGCTGTAATTTTATCCTCTCCTGAGCATCTGCTTCAGCTCTGCTCAAAGACTGGCTGAGGTGACACACCATGAAATGTTTAAAGCAGAGAATATACTGGCAGCATGTGCCAGCGTGGACATAACATCCAGAGCAGTGAGGAAGCCTGAGTGAACCCACAGTTGCCCTCACATCCCGCCCCTCTGAGCGCTGCTCTGGCACAACTGGCAGCAGCAGTCTGGCTCTGGGTGCTTCATTGCTGCTGGGCCCCCTCTCCCTGCACAGGGTTGGGAAATCCACCTGGAGATTCAGGTTGCGCTGTTTCTCACACACACAGCAGCTTACAAACCAATCAGAAGGAAGAGAGGGCAAAGGCAGAAAGTCCTTCTGTTTCTTCCAGCACCGATACACTGCTGTACTCACTGACCAATGCAGGTTACAAGCCCACCCCCACTGCAGGCACCATCACAGGGCACTGAACGTGGCACCACAGGACATCATGCATGGAGGCCATCTTCCCTGAAAGGCAGTTGCACCTCGCTGCACCACTGAGCGTTCCCACAGCCCGCTAAGGGAAAGCATTCAGCAGGTGGTATTTGCAGCTGCAGAACTGGTGTATGTTTAATCCTCTGTTTAACCTCAGCTGCCTGTTTTCAAACAGTTCCCATCTCTGCCCGCAATGATGCTGCCGACCCCTTGGCCCAGTGCTATATCTGACCTCAGTGAACCCACATGAGGGTTGGGAAGGACAGGCAAGTGCAGCAAAAAGCTGCAGTCAGGTTCACTGAGGTTCACACGTGTGCAGGAGAGCAGTGAATAGACTCTATAGCAGAGCCAGACACATCAACATGTGCTGCCAAGGAAGCTGTGCAATGCCAGTGCTGGAAGTATGGTGGAATCAGAGAACCATAGAGTGGCTGAGGCTATCGGGCCTCTGTGTGTCTCTAGCCAAACCCTTACTCAAGCAGGGACACCCAGAGCAGGGTGCTGAGGGCCACATCCAGGCGGCTTCTGAAGATCTCCAAGGAGGAGACTCCACAGCCTCTGGGCAGCCTGTGCCAGGGTTCAGTCACTGACATAGCATAGGAGTGCTGCCAGATGTTCAGTGTGAACCTCCTGTGTTCCAGTTTGTGCCCTTTCCCTCTTGCCCTGGCACTGGGCACCACTGAACAAAGCCTGGCTCCAAACACTTTGCACTCTCCCCTCAGACATTGATGGTCATTGGTAAGATCCCCCGGAGCCTAATTTTCTATAAGTTAAACAGTCCCAGCTCTTTCAGCCTCTCCTTTATGAAAGTGATGCTCCAGTCCCTTCATCATCTCGGTCCCTCTCTGCTGGACTCTCTCCAGTATGTCCAACTGTCTCCTGTGCTGGGAGCCCAGAACTGGACACAGCACTCCAGGTTTGACCTCACCAGCACTGCTCAGAGTGGAAGGAGCATCTCCCTCAACTCATTTGCCATTTGCCAAATGCAGCCCAATATACCACTATGCTCCTTAGCAGCAAGAACAGATTGCAGGTTCATACTTCAACTTGGTGTCCACTAGGACCCCCAGCCCTGTTCTTCAGAGCTGTTCCACAGCTGGATTCCCCTAGCATGTCCGGGTGCCAGGTGCAGGACTCCATGCTTCTCCTGGTTGAACTTCTCAAGGTTTGCGTCAGCAAACTTTTGCAGATAGCTGAGGGCCCTCAGGATAGCTACTCAGCCTTTGGCCTATCAGCCCTTCCTCCCTGTTTTGTGTCATCTGTAAACAGGCTGAGGGTACCTTCTGCCATCACCCTAATCATTAACTACTATGTTAAATAGGACTGGAAAATTGCCCTCACTTCAGAAACGAACCAGAACTATTACAGCACTGTCTGCAGGAACAGGAAGAAATCTAGAAATGCTTTGAGGATTATCTGATTTTTGAATCCTCTGCAGGGCTCTGTATACATAGAACATTTCTAATTGAGCCGCCATCACATGGATTAAAACACCAAAGTGCATTCAGAGATGGAACCAGAAGCACGCCATGTGTTGAAAACAGGGATTCCTTGTCTGTTTTAGGAAGGCCTGACATGGCAAGAGGGTGTCTTTTTCTATACAATAACAGCTGCATCCCAAATGAGGCCCCTGGCTGTCAAAAATGAAGCAATAGGTCACTTTGGTTTACAGAGGAATCTGTACTCACTGACTGCACCAGGTTTTGTTGCCAGGAGGTGCTTCCACTTATAGTCAGGAGTTTTTCAGAACATAAATATAGCTTTATTAGACCTGGCATGCAGATCAGCTCATCCTGTTTCCTCCTTGTGCAGTGGTCAGTTTCAGATTCTCCAGAACCGGATATCAGTTATTAGGGAGATCCCACAACCAAATCTAATGCTATAAATCACAGACTGATCTTCAAGGCTTGTGTTCCAAGGGCAGCAGATGCAAAGTGGGAAGGAAGAACTCGTTCTATTCTCCAACTACATCATCTGTTAAGGTGAGACCTTGAGAGGCATCACTTAATAACCACCAGATGGGCTCGAGTTGTTAAATTAATCAGAGAAAAGCAGGGAAGAGATCAACTGACCGCCCTTCTCATCACGATGCCAAGTTTTCTTCCCTTGAACTTTTCCAGTCAAGGCCCTAAATATCCTAATCACAGTTCTCGTTTTTTTCCTTAAAAAAAAAAAAAAGGCAAAAAGCCCCATGAAGTACAACTGAAGCACAACTCTGCTAAGTTAAAACCTAATGAACTTAGTGAAATCTGTCACTGAAAAGTGATGTTTACACAAAGTCCATGACAAAGAGCAGCCCATACTAACCCAAATCTGCCAACAAGCACATTTTGAGAGTTTGCAGTGTGCAAAGATATAAAGAAAATTGCATGTGCCTTGCATGTGAAATGCAGGGATCCTCCAAAGTGTCCCTCAGGCTCTATCTCCTGCTGTGAGCCAAACCCAGATGAGTATCTGCCTTCCCTCCAAGAGGGGAGGAACTCCTCCATTAGGTAAAAGAATGCTCGGATCATTAGTTTCCTGACCTCGCCATTCCCTGGGGGGTACATGCACGAATTTGGGATTGCTCTAGCTGAGTTTAACTTTGGGAGTTTGTTCAACAAACTCTTGGCTCTGGAAGAAATTGCTGACATTTTTTTCTCTCCTCCTTTCCTCTTATAGCACAATACAGCTCTTGCTTTTCTCTTTCACTGCGGTTTTCAAGTTCTCTGCTGGGGGCTGTGAAATGCCTTCTGCTGGTATCCTGTGAATCCACCCCAATCCTCCTGCTCATGGACTCACTCATCTGCTCCAGCACAGCTGTCCTAGCTGACTTTTGATGACTTCTATTCTGTAGCATGTTTCCTCTGTCTAGTCTGAGAGCTGAGCTGCTCTATGCATGTACCTGTTGCAGAAATCACCCTGTGCCTGCTTGAGGTGCCAGGCAGCTCGTGAAAAATGTCAAGTCCAAGTAAAGCTACTGGTGGGGACCAAGTGTGGTAATAAAGTTGCACAATGACACTGATTCAGCTGAAACTACAATAGCTTTTTTACCCAGCTTAGAAGTAAAACAAAGGTCTGGCAGCTCTGGAGAAGCAATCATCCTTTGAAACAGTCCAGGGATAAAAGGTAGATCAAATCTAGA
>NW_024884811.1:1161153-1285919 GCF_019232065.1 Centrocercus urophasianus | reverse complement strand
TCAGGACAGTTTAAGAAATGGTTAAGATTTTCAGCAGCTCAGCTATGTGGAATATAAGCTTTCCCAGTCTCTGTCCCAATCCCGTCTGATTTATTGCTCAGTCTTTATTTATGTGTTTGCTATTCCAGTTCCTCACCCAACGCCGCTGCTGCTAGTGGACATGTCATGTTTTCAAGCAGTGTGTGAGATCACTCACATCCACAGAAATATTCATGGCTGCTAGGAGCCTTCTCAGCTGGGAAAAGTCAAGGCAAACAAGGCACACAAGCTTTTCTTTGTGCCAGTGCATGCACCACAGCTGTCATGAGTTGCTGGGTGAGTGTGCAGAGGAGATGCGCTCAGTACTTGCGGCAGCATCAAGCCTGCTGCTGGGCTGGGGGTTACTGTGGGAATGATGTGGAGTTCTTTCATGAAACAGCAGGTGACCGAGTGCCGCTGTCGTGCTGCGAGAGTTCGTTGGTTTTTGCCAGAGTAAATCTGGGAGAGTGCCGCGTGTGGCAGTTCCTCCTGTCAGCCTGGGAGAGAAGGGATGGCAGGGTTATGCTTGCAGAGCTGAACGCAGGCTTGCTGGCTATAGAAGGGTTAGGTGTGTGCGATGATTACTCCTGTTGCTGGTATGCCTTTGATGTCGGTAGCCAGCCAGATGCCGGAGGACCTGCAGCCCCGATCGACAGCAAGGATGCAGCGTCAGAGCTGCGTGCGGGCTTTGCACGCTAAAACGCACACGTATGGGCAGGGTGGGACGAGGCGGCACGCCTCCATCCCCCGGGACCCAACGAGCCCCGCAGCAGCTGCCTCCTGGTGCCGTCGTTCTCCGGTACCTGTCCGCCCTCGGCAGGCCCCCAGCCCGCGCTGCTCCGCATTGCTCGCATTCCTGCGTGCGGGCTCAGGGCGACGGGGGGCTGCGCTGCCGTGTGCGGGAACCGTGGGAGGTGTCCGTCCTCCCCGTGCCCATCGGAGCCCCCACATTCCTGGCTTCTCGCGCTCGGGAGGCTGACGGGGCTGCTCGGAGGAGCGGTAGAGGTGCGCTTCTGGCCGCGTCTTCGTGGAGAGGCGGCGATTTACGGCCCGTCTCACGGGGTTCAGGAGCAGCTTGGCGTTTTGGCACGGGTCACGGGCTTTGGCACGGGTCTCATTGGTGCGGGCAGGTCAGCGGTGTGGAAGGGGCACGTGGGGGTGAGCGGAGAGCGGGCCGGGGAGGGCTGTGCGGGGTCTGGAGGAGGGCGGTGGGTTGGCGGGCACGGTGCTCCCCAAGTTGGGTGCTGGCGTCGCGGTGACCGTTGTGCGGGGAGGAAGCTGCCCCGCAATTTCACTGAAGGCCTTTTTTCCTCCCCTTTTTCCTCCAAGCAACTTGTTGATTTGCATCACAAAGCGGACCGGGGCTGTCTCCTTAGTGAGCTGCGGGGGGAAAAAAAGATCATTTCAACTACTAGAGTAGCTATGGGATGACTTGCGGGTTTCTTTATGCCTGCTGGTGCCTTTGTGAGCAGCTGTTAATTGAGACGGTCTGTGCTGTATTAGTGAAACATCCAGTTATGGCCAGTGTGGTACAGCGCCTGTGGGACTCGCATCTGCGGAGGAGCAGGGTCGGGATAGAGGGTGTGCTGCCCTGCATGTCCCCACTCAGTGTTCCCTGTGCCCAGCTCAAACTGCTGGAGGTGCTGAGTGAAACGAGAATTGCAGTTAATAAATTTATGTGCTGGCTCGTGCTATTTTCTGTCATCCAACAGCCCTTTATGTACATATTTATATTATTTTTGTATTGCCATGGGTGTTCCCATGCTGCACTGAAAAACTGTGTTATTATGCTCCTCCTAAACATGTGGAAAGTGTTCCCCCCAGTGACCCCAGCAGTTTCTTCCCTCTGCAAGATCTTCATTTGGACTTGTGCTTAAATACTTAAGCAAAGTTGACTGCATTCTATCAAAAGCCAGAGAGGTTTTCATTGCCAAAAACTGAGGTAAGACCCAAATAAAACTTAACATGTGATGAGTTATCTAATTCCTTTAAGAATTGTTCCCTCACAATGAGTTACTCACATAAAAGCAATTGCTAAACCATGTCTAGACTGCAGAGTCGTGGATTTGACTGAATCTAATTAAAGCGATAGTGGCTTGCAGGTGAGGTATTAAGTGCAGTACATCATTCTAACTCCTGCTGTGAGGAGACTGGCCTTATCTGGGATGGGTTTGGACTTGCATGCAGTGGTAAATTAAAGACAGATAGCTGAAATAGTGCTTCCCTCACCTGCCACACAGTGAGAGGTATCTGCCTGCAGCAGAGTCACTGAGCAGCCTGTGGAGATGCCATTTTCAGCACAGTGTCCTTGGGGGAAAAAAAAAAAAAAAAAAATCGATTTCCTCCTAGTTCTGGGGAATTAGGAGTGTAATCCTGGAGTACCAACAGGATGCCTCTGCCTGCACTGTGCAACTGTGCATAATGGGGTAACTGGAAGTATGGGATCTATCCTTAGGGTTAAGCATGTGGCCCTTGCCAGCCAGCCACCTTCCTGATTAAGCTTGAATTCTTTTGGTCCATCTGTGCCATCGCCTCATGGTGACCAGTTAAGCCATACTGATCAGCAGCTATTGGCTGAAAGGGATTAGGATAGGATGCCCACACATCTGGTACCCCAGCTCTGATGGAACAGCTGATGTGAATGTGGGTGCCTGCTGGAAGCTGCCCAGGGCAGTTTCCTTGCAGAATGAAGCACAGTGCAGCTCTTGGTGGCTTTAATGTGTGGCCTTGAATGTTTGCCCAGAAGTGTCTGTGAAACATCTCACAGCTCTGCTGTTCTCATGTTTTCGCTATTCCTCTCTCAGCTATTCCTCTCTGTTATCCCAATCCATCCTACTTCTGTAATTTCTCTATATAACACGTTTTATTTGCTCTCTATCAAGTTGTGCTGCTTCTCCTCTCCATCTGACCCTGAATGCTCACTGTTCAGTGGCTTGGGAGAGCATACAGAAGAAAGGGGGCAACAAGAGGAAGAGGGTGCAGGGAGGAAAAGTAAAAAGTGAAAGAGCTGGATCTGACTGAACTCTGGTTCCTCTGTCAGGTGAAAGTACAGTAAGGCTTTGTCTTGAGTAACTCTTCTTTGCATTTTCAGTCTGTCATCAGATTTCTGTTAATCTTGAACTTTTGTCTCAAGGGGATATTGCAGAAGTGATGACTAGACTGTGCTTTTCTCCTCATTGCAACATGGGGATGTGAGGGCATGGCAGAGCCTTATTGTCATAGCAGCAGGGGGCAACTGCTACAGCATCTCAGGCTGATGCAGTGCTAAAAGCTGTTCTGGTTTGGTTATGGAAAAAAAGATGCACTGGGCTATTCTTGGTACCAAGTTCAGCTCTCAGCATTGCAGAGAAAATTTATGTGTATCTAATAAAAGAGACACGTGCTACTGCATGAAGACTTGCAGATAGAAAACTTTTCCTGGAAAGGAATGTTGACCTGAATTTTGCCTTGTCTGTGTGCCTGAGAACTTGCATTTGTTGTCATCTTGGAAATAGTGCAAACTCAGACTGGTAGAGTTGGGTGGGGGAGGAGTGGGAAAGAAAATTCATGCAGCTGCCAGGAATCACAACCTGTCAGTGCTTTACTTGTCACAGGTGCTTCCATCAGTTCTCCTCTTAGCTGTTTGCAGCTGAGCTGTCCCCATCTGTGTCCACCTTAGTGTGCTGCACTGGCGTTTTCTTAGCCGTGCATACTCGTTTATATTATTTTGAGCTGACCAGAGTTCCTTTCATTAGCATGTTAATTGAGAGCTGATTGCTACTGCTAACATTCCGGGGGGGAAGTGTAGTCACAGTTCGCTTTACATTCCTTAGGAATTATGGTGTTTTTTTTTTATTGTGGGAAAGAAAAGCTGTTGTGCTCCATGACTGCCTCATGATTCACCTTGGATGGCCAGTCGGGAATGAAGTCAGATGAGGTGAGTGGCAGTATTGGTACTGTCAGCACGATGTTGAAGCTGAAGCTATAGGAAAAGAAGGCTTCTAGTTATCGTGAGAGAAGGGTAATAGTCATCTTGTTAGGCTATGATGCTGACTTCTCCCTGAGGGACAAAGTCCTTATTATCTCCATTTGTTTGCTTGGCTGCTTCTTCAAAACTTCATTTAAAAGTCCTAGCCCATGACTCTTAATTTCTGCCCGTGTGGAGGACGGTCCTTCTTGCTGCTACCTTGCAGGCCATCTGCAGTGGCAGGAGTGACACCATGAGCAGAATGCCTTTTGTGGATAAGTTTCTTTGCGTGACTCTGGTGTTCATCCACAAGTTGCTGCAGTACTTTAACTCCCAGTTCAGCACCCATGAGCAATCCCCCTGCTCCTGCTGGGCTTGCTTGTAAGGCTAGCAGCTGGGGAGTTGGGCTGGCACTGGCTGTGGACTGCACGTTATGCTGGCATGTTGCTGCTGTTTGCCTTGTGACCAAGTGTTGGGCTGAGCAGGAGGCTACAAGTCTGGAGGGTACCATCAGTGCATGGGGAAAAGGGAAGAAGGCTGCGCTGTGCACGTTGCCTGTGTGCGGACTCATGCTTCCTAATGCTTGATGTATGGCTGTGAGGCAACCATTTCCAGCCTCCTCTGTATGCCTTTCCTTGGAGATCCTTCTAAACCTGCCTTTTCCCAGTCTGTGTGCTTCTAGCTCCTCATGCTGGCATGGTGATCCTTCTGTGCACAAGAATTGTGTGATACTTGCACTACAGCAGAGCCCTGAGAGACTTGTGGTGTCAGTCCTTGGTCTAGCTGAGGCTGGTTCAAAGCTGCAGGCAAGGCTTTGTGCTGTGGGGCTTCATGACACCATGCACTCAGACCTAGACAGGTGGCAGGTCAAACTGCACATCTGAGAGCTGTTTAGCCACTAGAACTTGTCCTAAAGAGAAGTTAGGAGAGCAACAGGTCTGTCACCAGGAGAAGTTTCGGGAGAAAAGAAAGCTAATAAACATCAAGGGCATCTCAAGGGTTCCTTTTGTCACACTTTGTGTGCTGTGTTTAATTCCATCCAAGATTGTAGTATCAATTTCTCAAAGCCTGGTGATAAAATGCCTCAGTTAAATGACGGGGAAGGCTCGGAGAAACTACCTAGTATTGTGGACTGTTTCTTTCAACACTCTCAATTAATAGTGTTTTTAATTAAGGGTTCATCATAGCAGAACTATGTAGCAAGCTATACCTCTAATCTGCTTCTCCTCAAACTGCATTTCTTTGTAATTGCCAAGTGTCATATATACTGGTAGAAAAAGAGGAAAATATGAATGTATCTGTACCAGGATAGTTTCTGAGAGAGAATGTTAAAAACAGCGTCAGCTTTCTTTCATTTTTTAGGTGAGTTGTGGGTAGCCATGAAGGCTCCCTTTTGGGTGGGATAAAAGGAGAGGGCTATTAAACTGTGATTCTGCCTTTGCTTTTCCCATCTGGTGTCACAGATCTTTGTTCGGTTTTCTACTTGTTTCTCTCAGCTCAGGCCCAAAGGTCCTGGAAGGGTCACTGTGCTGGGAGCTCTGTCGGTGCCTAAGCATCCTCTGGAGAGCAAAAACAAAGGCAAACCATCTCCCCTTCACCTCCTGCTTGTAACATCCAGCAGTGTGTGCTGCATTTCAGTGCTGTCAGAATCACCTGCAGCAGCTGTTGGTGAGTTTTGGTGGGCTCCCTTTCTGTCAGCTTTTAGCAAGATGCTTCATCTGAAGAGGGAACACACTGTGAATGCAAATGGCCGTTTGCTCCCCTCCCACCATCTCAGTCTTCTCCCTCTGGCAGTGCTGCCTTAGTGCCAGCTCCCCGCCCAGTCGTGACAGCTGGTTGATGTCCAAGGTCCTTTGTGCTGTTTCAGCTCGTGTCAGGAAACAGTTTGTCAGAGGATCAAAGCGCTGGTGGCCCAAATTAACTTTTTTTTTTGCCAAATCACAGGCTTGATGTTGTTGTGGTCTGGTACTTACAGGGGTTGCCAGTGCTGCTGATAAGGAGCGATTTCTGACTTCCCGACAAGTTGCAGTGACATTGGCGCAGCTGATCTCCCCTGGAGAGCCTCGAGGGTATGGAAGGTTGGTGCTGTGGGGTCTGCAGAGTGGGGGCAGTAAGATTGCTGGTAGCTGGTAAGCTCTGAAGTGGTTTTTGTCTGATGTGTCTGAGGGCAAAGCTGTAAGAAAGTGGTAGTGTCAGGATTCCCCAAGATAGGAGCAGGGAGCTGGTACTGAGCTGTTAATCAGTAACAAAGCAAATCATCCTGCAACAGCTTGTGATGCCAAGTAGTGATGCACACTGCATAAAAAAGAATGTGTTTATCCCAAGTGGAGAAGGACTCGCCCTTGATCTCACTGTCAAAAAATAAAAGATGATTTATCATCTGTTGCTCTTGAGAAGGAACAAGAAGGGAAGAAAGGGCTTCACCTTTACGCCTTCTCTTCTGCTCTGCCCCCTGCTTCACATCTCATAGCACTACAGTGAAATGCTCAGTAACCATCACGAGGATAGCTGCGTAACTTTTTTTCTCACCCAGACTGCCACCCAGCCACCAGCAGGAGTCCAGCATGTCTTCATATTCCTCTGGCTGTTCTGGCCATCCTCTTCCGGGTTACCTGCATGGAGAGGGGCTTGTGAGCAGCCAGTCTGCCAAGAGGAGCTCTTTCATGGGAACTGATTATACTACAGCAGAGCATCATCAGTAGATGGTCTCAGCTTTAAAAAAAAAAAAAAAAAAAAAAATCTCTTCACTTGCCCAGAGCAAAATCTGATGTGATTAAGAGAACATCTGTTCCTGACACTTCCATTCTTCTTCTGTTAGCTTTGAATAGCACACCTGAGGTTGAACTGCAGGTGTCTTCAGATTCAAACAGAGTAAAACATTCTTGCTTCTCCGATTTCACTGATGCTTGTGTTTGGTGGTAAGGCTAGAAACTGCTGTCCTCTTCTCAGGGAAAGAATGCATCTGAGACTGCTTGGGTGGTAGGGAAGAAAAGCTGTTTGAGGAGGGGGACAAAAGGATAGAAAGCTGATGCGAGAAAACACAGCTGGCCAGGCTGCACATCTGCTGCATGCCCAGTGTGATTCCACGTAGTAAAGCCCTTTGCATTGTGATTGTTTGTCCAGCTGTCCTGCTGACTACTTTGACCCAAGCAGTGGGAAGAGAGGGATCTCTGTTCTCCCTCTTTGCTTTGAGCTAAACAGGTAGTAAAAGGGAAATTGTGCCGAGAGTGCTTGAACAAGCAGAAAAGGATGGTGGGACTAGAGTTGCCCTGAGTTTATAGGTTGGCCTGCCTCATCTGAAATCCTAGAACAAATTTGGATAACTGTGTGCTTTGTTGTGTCCTAGCCAAATGGAGGGACAGCAGTCACAAATTGCGTGAGAACTGTGAATGTTGTTTGGATTTTAGTGTGTGCTCTTGCAGGTGGATTTGTTCTTCAGGTTTTCAGGCACTGCTTGGCCTTGGGCAGTGTGTGCCTGGTTAGCTCCTGCTGCTGGGGCTTTTCTTCTTGGTGTGCTTGCAGAGCAGCTGTGCTGGGCACGCAGACTGCTGCCAGTTGCGGACAACTTGGAATCTGTGCTACTGTAGGCTGAAAGCTTTGTGAGGCCTGCTGGTGTTCTTCCATTATTTCTCCATGTCTCTTGTCATACTGCTAGTTCAGAGATTTTGTAGATTTTTGTTAACTGAGCACTTAGGACTGCAAAGCCATCTCTGGCTTGCTTCTGGCTGCTTTGGCTGCTCATGTCTTGCAGTGGCGTGCACCTGCAATCAGTGTGTGAGGTTGTGCCCTTGACAAGCAAGGCCTTTCTCCCTCCTGCAACCTGTGTAGAGGCTGCTTATTTCAGAGAAACCTGTTTACCCAAGAGGCAATGCAAGTCACATAGTTATCCTCTTAAAAGCATCTCTATTTGTGCTGACTGACCCCCTAATCAAAATATCTGTGACAGATTAGATTAACCTGCTTCAAAATGAACGTACCCAAGAGTGAAGCTGCTTTTCTCTCATCTCCTGCAGCTGATGATGGGAATGATTCTTGCGAAATGTTTGTGTTCTCTGGTGCTGTTCTTCTGAATAAGTCAGGCCTCTTAACTTGCGGTGTTATCAAGGGGCTTGTTCCTAGATCAGCACACAGTCTGCAACCAGAAGCTTTGCACTTTGCATCACTGGGGTGAGGAGGAATTAATTAGCCTTCTTGCTAGCGGGTGTTCTCTTTCACGCTTCTCAAGTTGCAAAGAGTAAGAATGGGGAGAAAAAACCTCATCTGATAATCTCTTTTCATGGCCTGATGTTAGCCACCCTGAGGCTATTTATACCAAGCAGGCTGATTGGAATTCAGTCTAAATTTTCACCTGCTGTCCTCCTGGGGCCCAGGGCTTTTGCAGAGCACAGCAGTGGCAGTCACACCCTGACTTCTTTGCTATCCCCAGTGCAGTGGGGATGGCATGGCCACCTCCGTATCAAGGGCAAGAAGTAGCATTACTGCTGCCTGGCAGTTTAGTTGGCATATATCAGGAATATCCAAGGATTTGCTTTGATGTGCCTGAAGAAGGAAGACTGTGGTAAAAACACATCTCCCCCTAACCCTCCATCTTTTTCTCCCTACCACTTGACTGTTGGAACGAGAAATAGCTTCTCTGCTTCATTTTGTTCCTCAGTAGTTGCTTTAAGGAAACACTCCTTTGTTTCTTGTTCCTGTTTTGATAGGGCACGGGTATTTGTTGAGAATAGAATATGGAAAGTTTAGAGTCAAGTCTTTCTGCCTAGCAAACATAGGATTTTTACAACTGTCTTTTAGAATAGCTTTTCATTAACAGCATTCATTAACAGCAGTTTTGTGGCCCTCTTAGAGTGTGTGAACATCCCCTGCCTTGGTCTCCCTGGAAACTTGTTGGTCCTGTTGTTACTGGAGGCTTACGTTGATTGCTCAGACGCATGTGTTTTGCTACAATGCTGATATAAGCTTCTCTTGACCCCTGAGGTTTCTGTGTAAGGTCACAACGGAGAGGCCTGAATTCCTGTGTTAATCACATCACAGCGGGCTATCCAGGATGGTTTTCCCAAAAGATTAACTGAAAGATACTGCATTGCTTTGAAACATGATCGTAGAGCATCCAGCTCTTGAGGATAGTTTCTTTCATGTTTAATCTATGCATTGTTTCCATGTATTTTTGAACCATGTATGTCTCACTACAGTAAAATGTGAATGGTGGCTTGTCATGTTAGCTGGCTGTTTGCTACTGCTTTTAACACCAGCGAGTTTGGTGATCTCCTGTTCAGCAGCACTGCAGAGAAGCTCATTTCCTTTGTTCTGTAGAGGGTATGTTCTGAAGTAATCAAAGTGTGTCTGTTAAGCAGTTGTGGAAGCATGCAGTAACATACAGCTTCTCTACAGGTTTGAAAGCATAAAGAATTGTGCCTAACCAGTGGGTAGTAGCTGTGATTCTGCAGGCACTGTAGCAGATGAGCCTGAAAGTGCTGATATTGTTGTTCTAGGACTTTGGGATGCTCTTTCAGAGAGGGCTGTAAGCCTTACCCTGCTTGTAGCTTGGCTTATGCAGCAAGTAGCTTTTGGTTTAAATCCAGGTGTGCTGAGAGCTGTGGTACCAAAGTATCTGCTGCCTTTTGAGCAACTTGCTCATTAATTATGGACTCTGGCATACACAGAGGCCTTCAGAGCTGCAGTTGTTGCATTCAGATACTGTCAGGGCTCCTGAAAACATCTGTGGAGGTGTACACTAGGATGACTTCAACACTCTCTTAGGGTCTGCATGCTCAGAACACTTCCAAACAAAAAGGACTGTACCTCTACAGGGATGTAAGTAGGTGGTTCTTGTTGCTGATTCCCCTAGAGCAGTTGTCTGTACCATTGTTCTCTGTACTGTTATGGAAACAGTCTCTTACTAATGATGCAAGGCTCTTTCTTCCTCTCAGAAGTGAAGCACTGATAAGTAGGTTTGGAAGAGTTTGTGCACCTGAGACTCCCCTCCCCCTTTTCTCCCCGAGCCCTGGTGTATGTACAGACAGGCTGTAGATTACAGCACCGTTGGATGGACGCTCTCTATAATACTGTTTTCTCTCAGGGAGAGGTTTATGAAACAGTGTCATGAAGATGCATACTGTAGGGCTAAGGGGAAGGTGTTCACATGTTTAGTGGGTACTCCAGATGTTTATGTAATGTGCCTAAGCTTGCAGCAGAATATGAAATATTTGTGTAAGGCCCCCAGGTCTGTCCATGGATAAGGTATTTGTCTGGGCTTTGTGAACAACGCAGGAGAAGGAGTGTAACTGACAGGCCCAAATTAGTTTTATGTTCCAACTACTCCTTCCTGGCAGGATGTCTTGAAGTTGCTATCAAACCACATCTAAACTGGAATCTTTAAACTACAGTATTGACTTTCCCTTCTCCAGTATTTACTTGAAGAGCAAATATTGAAAAAGGCTGTGGAAATTCCTGTTGATAGTGGCAAGGAAGTGATTCCAACCAGGGCTTGTTGTAAGCTTGGGCCTTTGCTCTGTAGGGATTTCTGTGCCGTAGGTGCTAATTGTCTCTTGGCTACAAACCACTGTATGGCTCAGTCACTTTGAGCAGGTAACCTAGGTGAGGCTTAGGAAGGCTGCTCAGTCCTCTTTTAACTAAGTCATAAGAGGGAAGGTGAGAAATCACAAAATAAAGCTCCATGTAGTTTTCAGAACTCTGTAAAAAAAAAAAAAAAAAAAAAAAAGTGTGCATGGTTTAACCTCTGAACAAACCACTCTTTGCAAAAAGCTAAAGAAAAAAAAATTCCCAGTTTAAGATAGCTTGACAGTCTTATCTTGCATTTTCAATGAATTTCACTTGTGAAATGAGCTTTTTTTAAAAAATAGAGTTTTTACTTTTTATGTGATCACTGTGACAACTCATGTTCCCTGAGAGCTATGCTTACCCTGCATGCAGGAGAATCTTGGAAGCTGTGAGCTGTATCCAGAGCTGACTCTGAGACCTTGAGAGGCAATTCAATATGTTCATTGCTGTGACCTTCAAAAGCTTTGGTAGTCTACAAACAAAAAAGGAAAAAAGAGTTGGGCTATTTGAAATACAAACAAATGTTCTAGAATAATTCATCTCTCTCTCCTGAACTGGTGCTCCACAAGGATATGTTGCCCATAGAGCATGGGGAATTAGCTGAAATAAATACTATGTGTCCCACACTTCTATTTCATTGCCTAAGATGGGCTGAATTAAAAACACAGCCTCCTTTGTGGGAAGAGGATGAGCAAGTGAGCTGCTCACATCAACAATATGTGGATGTTACTAAAATAACAGAGGTGAACTGAGGTCATGGCAGCTGTAGGTGTTGCTGCATCACTCTTGTCCAGGAGCATGACATAGCCTTGAGTTGGAGGAGTAGGAAGACGTAATGTGGCAGGAGAACTCTGTGGTTAAACATGTGTGCACAGTTTTCCTCTGTCATTAGGAGCTGTGTTCTCCCTGATAAGGAAGAAATGTGTTGTGTTCTGCGAGGCACCTGTAAAAGTGGGGAAAGCATGCATTTCCCTGGACTCTGACCCGAGCCACCGGTTCACAGCACTCAGCCTTCTGGTTCTGCCACCTGAAACTCAAAAGTAAATGCTGCTTTCGTAGGAGGGAGAGGAAGGCTGCCTGCACATGACTGCACTGAGGAAAAGGCAAAGGTGTGCCGGAGAGCTGTGCAGGAAGGGGTGGATGATTGGTGACAGGATGGGTGGTGTCCTGGCAGGCATCCCTGCTGGCACTGTACCCATGTGTGCCTGTGGTCACTGAGGAACAAAGCCGCGGACTGAGCTGTTGCTGGGCCGGGGATCTGCAGAGCCCTGCTCTGTGCTGGCGGTGCTGGCGTTGTAACTGTGAAGTCCAGGGAAAAGTTATGCTCTAAAAACTTTTGTTCTCTTTCAGGGCCTCGTGAAAAATCTTCCTAATTGATGGTTTGGACATCATCTATGCCTGGAGTGTCAGTGTGACTTTTCCATTCGTATCTGTTCAAGGATGAAAGAATGTGTAGCAAATACCCGCCGTAATTATGCATGTTTCTAATGTTTCAGCTTGTATAATACCGCCCACCTTCCCGGGGAGGTCGAGTTACTGTTTTCAGGCATTGCACTTCAGTGATGCACTGTGTTCTCAAGGAAAACGGTGGACTGAAGATCCTGTGAGTTCAGTAGTTTTTCTTTCTTGTGAAGTAGTGAGAACTGGTGGATTTTGTGTTGCTGAGTAGGTGTGTCGCAATCTAACATGCTGCTTAATTATACCTAAATGTGAACGTGCTTGTGGTGTGGAGTGGCTTGTGTATGAATGGCAGTACAAGTATTGCGAACTGTGTGTGTGTCTGTGAAACTCTCAGCAGTGCTCTGTTGGGACCAGACTGTGCACAGCCCGTGCAGGGCAGCCTGTAGGGCAGGAGCTGGTGCACAGCCATCACAGCGTGTTACTTTCCATCCGCAGCACTCTGGCACAGTAAGCAACACTGCAAAGCTCTACGCTGCCTCGTCTCTTCCTCTGCCCTCTCCTTCCCCCAGCTCTGCTGGCTGCATTGAAGGTTGACAGCTTTTCAGGGAGAGTGGGTTGGGGCTGCTTTGCTCTGTCACCCCTGTGTTGTGTGGACTGTGTGCGTAAGAGAGGATTTCTGTAGTTTTGCATTACTCTTCCTGGCTGCTCGAGGGAAGTGTGTTTTAAAATCAGTTTGTGTATATGTTTCCTTCTTCTTCCTATCTAGTTCAAAAGGTTAGTTAGTGTTAGACTACAGCCCCCAATGTTTGGAACCTGCAAATCCAGTGTGTAGTGTTATTACGGTGGTTGTCTCCCTATTTTATTTTTTTTATGAAAGGTACAGGAGTATTGAGACTTGTGCTGACCTTATTTTTGAACATTTTCTGATCTGTGGCATTGCTGAGCATGCTAGACATGATAACAGTTTCAATAAGAGTATCCAGACTGGTGCTGCATGTATTCCTATTGCTGTTCTTTTAGGACTAAGACTAGCTACTTGCTGTCATGCTCAATTTTTGAAGGATGCACTTAAATGTCTCAATAAAATGTCAAATTTCCCTTGAAATGCTATTGGGGAGAACTTTTTTTTTTTTTAAGGGCTACTGGTGAGACTCCAGAGAATAATTTGTCTATTCCTCCAAAGGCCATGCACTTACTTGCTTACTGCTTCTGATAATCAAGTACATAAGAATGCCTTTTTTTTTTTTTTTTTTTTTTTTTTCTACAACCTCTTATTGGGAAACTCAACTTATCTATAATGTGATACCTGCATTTCTTAGTCTGGATTAGTTTTCTCCACAAATGATAAATATGGAATGAGTTTGGCATTAGCTTTTCTTACTCAAGTCATTGATACAGACCCTCTCATGAGACAGCTGTCTTGTTTCTTTTTTTCCTTCTGCACAAGAGAAGCAGCACTGCCATGGCAGGAGCCCTCAGTGGTGTATAATTGTTTATACTTCTGCAGATTAGTTACTGTGCAGCTCAGGAGGTTCACTAATGCTCTGTCTTCAAAGGATTAGGCTGGAAATATGGCATGCTCTCTCACATCTTAGTTTGGTGTGAGATGTTTCTTTGAAATGTAACAGAAGTGTGTGTACGATGGGGTACTGAGGGATTTTTCTAAGAAGTGCTTGATTTGAGACTATTCTACAACAGCCCTTCTAAAAATACTATACTATCTGTTAGTGATATGCCAAAACATATACTCCTACGGAGATGGCAGTAAGATCTGTTGGAAAAATCCCACAAGTACCTGGGGAAAACAAGTATGAAAAAGCAGTGACTTGGCTGAGGTTTACTTTAATGCCAGGGGGAGACATTAGTCCTCTTGCCTTTTCCTGCCAGCTTGTAGCCTCAGGATGTTGCCAGACCCAAGGCAAAGGGGAGCTTCAGCCTTGGGAGCTGGATGTGGAAATGCAGGAGACATGGATTCCCTACTGTACAGCTTCTTGAAATGGTTAACCCACGTTAAATGCTTTATATATGTTTTGTTTTTGTTTCCAGCTGTGTTACACCCATGAATATATATGGTGATACCTGACAGCTTGGAAGTGTTCTCTTTTCCCTTGGGTATGGGGAAACAGCAGGAAGGAAGGGCAGTTTTTACGTAGGGTTATTTCTATTGCTTGAAGTCCAACAATTAACAGCTCAAACTCTTGTAAACATAATGGGCCCAAAACTGTTATTTCTGCAGATAATAGCAATCAGCTCTTTGTGACTGTTAAGATTGCTTACTGAAGCATGTTTATACTTGCAAGCTGACAGAGTTCTTCCCTCCTGTTTGACCAGCTCTGATGGGCTGCAAAATCCCTGTCATCAGAAGCAGCCTGTCTCCCTCCACCTGTGTCCCAACTGCATGTAGTAATTGACCAAGCAAGATAATGCTTTATAGCTCCTTTCAGTTTCATTCTCCACCCTTCCAGTTCTTTTTCACTTACAGACAAAAGGATGACCTTCACACCCTTCCTAATCTGTGGTATCCTCAAGGAAGCAAAACCAGATTTATTAGGTACTTCCTTGCTTGTCAGAGGAGTTTCATGTTATGGTAATGCAGCAGAGCAAAGGATATAACTAGATAAAGGGTGTTTTTTTTTTTAAAAAAAAAAAAAAAGATGTAACTAGTGCATAGATGCTGAAGACAGATTAAGTGAAGATCGTCTGGTCATCTCAATTTAATTTATTTCTTGAACCACTTCCAGGCAACTTGTTTCAGTTGTGACACTTCTGAAGTATCCTGTAGATACTTGTGAGTCAGAAGAAGTCACCTTTTTCTGGTTAAAGCTGAAGTTTCTGTTTACCAGCTTAAAATCTTGCCCAGAGCAATAGTTGTGTCTCAGAACTGTTTTTCTTGTCAAGTGAAAAATCACTCTTCAGAAAGTCCAAGATGAATTCTGCTTTTCATCATGTGGGTTGTACTACTGAATCTGGACAGGCTTTGTTGGTTAGAGACCACAGAAGACCTAACACTTTAATAAAGTGTTACTGTGTATCACCTGCAGATTTTCAGCCTTCGGATAAAAAAAAAAACACCTAGATCTTTTGAAAGAGACAGTTTTTCTGTTGTCTCTGTCATACATATGCATAAAATGCCTGCAGAGTGAAACATGTGATCATGTAGCAAAGGTGTTTTTGACACCCTTCAGTTTTTCATTAGCTGATATGCTTTGCATCCAAGTGTAAGAATTGCTATTCTAACACATACTTCTCAAATGTTATTTAATTTCTAGTAAACTAATGATTGCTTTTTCCAATAATGATTTTTCCAGTAGTGTAGGATTGGTATTTGATAGTGCTAGACCTGGTGGTTTTGAGTGTTTGTCTTATCTGATAAGAGCAAAGGGAGCTCAAAAGTTTGATGTGGCTCCATGCTGTAGGAAAGCGGGGTGCTTTCTGAGGATAACGGTTGTCCCTGTGCTTTTACTGAACAGCCTGCTTGTTCAAACTGATCACTTTCTCTATGGGTCTAGAAGGTTTCGGTTGGATACACTGCAAACTGGGACCAAGATGAAGCTGTCCTTTTAGGCACTGCGACCTCTACCTGTGCTAACTAATTGAAATGTTAGAACCTGGCAGGCAGGACTGGCTCTCGCTTGCGTATCCCACTTACCAGCAATATGAGTCCTGTTGCTAAAGTAACTCATGCATAAATTCATGGGCTGTGCTTTTAGAAGGTATGCTTGGCTTGAGAGAAGCCATCCTGCCAGTCCTAGACTTAGGACTGGCCAGGAAAAGTCTGGTTTTAGGTGTAGATTGAGGAGTGAGGTATGGGTCAGGGGCTGTTTGGACACTGAAGCTGCTTGTTCAGATTAGCAGTGAAACACTTTTTTCTCTGACTTGTGCTTGCTCTGTGCCACAGTAATTGACCTCTGATATCCATTCTGTGCTACTGGGTTGGCTGTGTTCTGTTGCAGATAGTGTTATGTGCCAGATGTTCCTCTTTCCTCTTGCTTTCTGGTTGTTCAGAGACCAGTTCCTATTGGAGCAAGTGCTTCAAGCTGCTACCAAACACACTGTTCCTTATGTTGTGTTCTAACAAGTCATAGAAAGTTCAAAGTCCACTTGCAGTATGTGAAGAGTTGATCTCTGTTCCAATAGGAGGCATCAGTTATAACAGATAAGGTAGCTTTGGCTATAGCCCAAGACTTGTTTTATCACCATTATGTTAAAAGGGAAGCCGTGGAGTTTGGCAACACTAGGTTTTTTTAATGCACTAACAACTACAGTGGCTCCTTTATCTACTATTTGGAATGTACTAGCTTGTGAACATTTACATGAGCACGTACGAGCATACCTCCTCGCTCTGTCTTGAGATAGGGAATTGAATTGCTGTGTGTGAATGGCTGTAGCTGGAGGACTGGGAGACTCTCACCACTGTTAAAGTTGGCTTCTGAGGTGCTGCCCTGAAACTTCAGTGCTGAGGACAAGGAGGCTGTCCACAATACACCCTCTCATGGCCTTTCTCCTAGCCCAACGTCCTTCATGATACAAACAAATTATTTTGCTATTTAGTAAGAATTAATGTAATGTATAGGTTGGTGTTGTCTACTATGGATTTTATTTAAATTTAAGACCTTTGTGGTATCTCCTTAGAGGAAATGCCCTCCTGTAGGGGCTCATACTTGGTGTGAGACTCCTCTTGTGAATGTGAATGACAGTGCTTGGAGGTGTGTTTGACCAAATAGCATGATATGTTGGCAAAGGGAGATACCCAAGGCATCAGTGTAGTTGTGTTATCATGGCAGCATGCCCAGATTAATTAGTGTCTCCAAGATTAATTAGCATGGTGCTTTATGCCATGCATATGGAGCCTTTGTTATTTTCTTTAGCAATTATGAGATCTTATGCCAATTAAGTCTACCATGATTGAATATTGCGTTTGGATATGTGGTGGCTTTCTGTCCGTAAGTACCACATATTCAATAGGAGACACCTGGGGAAATTTACCTGGGGAAATGCTACCTTCAAATATGAACTGATTATATGAACTGATTTCAAGGTGCTTATTCCCCAGTAAGAGTGTGATTTCCCATTTGGTGCTATGCAGTGCATCTTTAACTGACTTCAAAGTGTCTGACACAGTATCTAAGGCGTATCTCAATATATTATCCAGGCGTGTCCCTGCAGTTGAGGGGGCTGGATTTCTTTTCAGGTAGGAGAATCTGAACATCTGCCGGAGGTAGGTGCACGTGGGAAGAGGTGTTAAATAATATTAAAATGGAAAAGAGAAGATTGAGCACATGTGTTACTGATCTATGGAGAACTTGTCAAGCTGGAATATGCCTGCGAAATACAAACAGTTTCCATGAAAAGTCTGTGCAAGTTTGCAGAATCTCTTACATAGCCAGCTTTGCTTAAATGGGAAGTATTCTCAAGGGTAGAGCTTCCTGCAAAGATGACAACTTTATCAGCAGATTTGCTCCTTTTGGTATATGTAATATCTCTGCTTAGTTGTTTTTCTGTGTCAGTTCTCATTTCTGCTTTTCCTTGCCTCTACTTAGCACACAGTTCTGCTAATCAGTAAGTCAGTTTTCTTCCTGGGGTTCCATTTAAATTGCTGTTTGCGAGGCAGTTCAGAAGAACAACTATTTTTTGATACAGGAGACATAAATCCATTCTATACAGATTTAAATTGTGCTTGCAGTGTTGCATATATATTTTTAAATCTCCGTTGTGTCAGAATGTTTTTCTAATGTTTGATGTTTTGATTAACACCTGCTAGGTGTGGTTTATTCTGTCCTTAAGGGAAAAAGGGTGTGCAGCACGTTTTTTTGTTTTGGTGGGGCTTTGGATGTGTAGGAGTCAAATGATTGCATTTGTTGTGATTATTTGGGCTAAAAGGCAAAACTGAAGCTTTTTTTTTTTTTTTTCCCCCATCTGGCATAGAAAATGACAAAGTATGTCATAAATCTTATCTCCCAAAGGATTTCTGATTCTCCTTTTCAGTCTGCTTCTTGGGGGCGTCTGATTCTGTCACTTGTTGATCTTGAAGCTGGAGCTATGGAGTTCTGGCTCTTATGGTCATGTAGTTTTGCTGTCAAACTGATCTGCCCCAGATGTTGGCATAAAAACTTGCTTCAGCTGAATTACACAGACTACCTGGTACAGATTGACCTGATATGGATATGATGGCTGTGGGAGGACGGCCAAAGAGAAAATATTTTGAGGCAAAATTGACTCATGAGTAATATCTGAACAATCTTGACATCGTGTTGTGGGCACATAACGCTCTGGGTATGGTAACAGATATTTGAAAGACAGTTTTATTGCACCCTTGAAACATCAGCCTGGATGTGTAACTGTGACTGAACGTCTTGAAGATGAAGATGGAAATCTTGAAGTATCAAATTGAGGCTCTTATAGGAGTCTGTTGTAATACTGTTTTCTACAAAACTGGGGAATAGGAGGTTATACAGAAACACACTGACCTGTGCTTCCTGTTACATATGAATATGTAGTTCCAAGGATGTAACTGTGTTCTGTGATCGAGTTTACTTGTGCATTATGCTTTAATGTTGGATGGATGAATATATTTTTTGGTCGTGGAATGCATTCCTATTGAAATATAACAACTGTTTTTAGAGTGAGTAGGCAGCATGCATATAAACGTTAATATTTTGCATGAATGGTTGAATGTGTATTTGAACATATTGCAGAAGTGTTAGATGGAGGGAAGAAGGAGTGGACTCTCACTTCCCTGAGGGTTATTTAAGAACACTGAATACCATTTTAAAGTCTACCTAATGCAACATTTGGGACTTTTGGATTCCTGTTTTTTTTTTTTTTTTTTTCTTCAGCAGATGTTGCATTTAGGGATTGTTTCCCATGGGGGAGATCTTCTACTTGAGTTTTCCTGCAGACTTACCACACACTCCCACCCTCACAGACAGACCTAAATGAAGCTACATCATTTAAAACTATAGAATCATAGATTTGATTGAGTTGGAGTGGACCTTAAAGACCCATCTAGTTCCAACCCTCTGCTGTGGACAGGGACAGATAGAGCAGGTAGGTCTAAGCTTCATCCAGCCTGGCCTCAACCACTTTTGCATTGGTGTACCCACAGCCTCTCATGCACAAAGCCTTTGACACTGTTCTGCAATTCCAGGTAGATAATTCCAGTTGCTCTTTCTCTATCCACTCTCCACCAATGCTGCTCCTGTTGCAGGAGACCATGAAACGGAAGGTATTATTTGTCCATGGTGAAGTCATGTTGGCAGTCATAGATCACTGCTTTATTCTGTGCAGATCCAGGAGAACCTGCTCCATTACCTTTTTCTCCCTTATTAAAAATGGGTTATAATTTTCCTTTTCCAGTCATCAGACCACCACAGCTTTTCAAATATGAGGGGTAGTGGCATATGTTAATCCCACAGTTTCCTCAGAACCCTCAGATGCATCTCATTAGATACTATGGAAGTGCACACGTTGTTCTTTTCTTGCAATGGGAAGTTCTTCATTCTCGCAGTCACTGGAGTTCAGATCCAGTTGCTCCTTCCTTATTCTCTTCCTGCATTCTCAGACCACATCTTCACAAGTTATGTATTCCTGCCAGCATTACCTGTGCAATTTGGTTTTCTTTCAGTTGGGCTACAAGGCATTGATTTAACCCAGTTGATCTTCTGCCTCGCCTGTGCAACTTCTTGCATGATAGGATTGAGTCTTGCAAGTTGGGATTGTGAGCTTTTGTGTCTGAAGAAAAATAAGTGATATTTTAGCTTGTGAAGACAGTTTCCCTTAGTAGGCTGTTCTGTAAACAGTGTGGGATTAGGACAGCCCACATGTGGATGCATTGATATATTTTGAGGACTTGTTTTGAGTACTGGTGTATTATAGTAAAAAAAAAAAAATTATTTTGTATTCCATAAAACTACAGACGTGTAAGCCTAACAGGTTGGGTCAGAAATGTTTTATGTTCTCATACCAAAGCTTTAGTGAAACATGCAGTTAAAACATGGATGATATGTGTCTTTTGAACTGGGGGAGGAAGGGGGGAGAAATTTTCAGAACTCTTGCAGCCATACTGGACAGAGATTGTTCTCCTGTCTCATCACTAGGTAGCTATCAGAGGTCCTCGCAGCATTGTGTAAATGTCAACATTTGCATATGGTGGGTCTCCAGCACTGCCTTGGTGTGCAGCTGCCTTGGACTTTACCTGTGAGTGATTGCATGGTGGGATGTATCAGTGCCAGAACACGGGCCTTGGTGTCTCTGTGCACTCGTGTTCTGGGAAGCTTGCTTTTTTGAGTTAAAACAGGCCGAGCAAGTTAGAAGTCAGAAATAAGTTGTCTAAACGTTGTTGGCAGAACATCTTATCTGAACTGCTGTGGAAGAAAAGGGAAGAACTGTCCTACATTCCAGAGAGTGGTGCAGGCATGAAGTTAACTGCAGTCTAAGCATCTTTATAGCCATTGGAAGTATGTGCAAATCCCTGTATGATAAGAATTCTAATAAAGGCTGCTCAGGGAAATGGGACAGCAGACAATCATCTCCTCGCCTACTGCAGTCTATAAAATGCTTCCATGTCTTTCATGTGCAGAGACATCCTAAATTACACAGTTTTACTGCTTAGCTCACATGGACTTCTGCATTTCTGTACACTGCTGTGTTTCCCTAACCGACATGGCTGGTGTGTCCTGTCGTCTCCAAGCTTTGTTTCTGTGCATTCACACGGACTGTTGTTTGAACAAAGAGGATTTTAACTGGGAAAGCACTACAGAGTGATGTCTTTTGCAAGATGTGTGCTTTCTCTTCAGGGTGTGGTAATCAAAATACTGCTTATGTGAGTTACATCTTGGAAGCCAAAAATGATAGGATAGTCACAGATATGAAAGGTTAATTTTGTTATTGTTTAGCAGCATGGCTTTACCAGGCATTTGCAGCTTTAAGCATGTGATATATTGCCCAACATGTATAATGATTACTTGCTTTTCATTTCTTTTCTTGTAGGATGACTTTTGGGTTCCTGAATGTGCTGTCAGATGCTGAATTACTGAACTAGGTGAATCTTCTGCATTTATTTCTTATCTTCAGAAAGGCCTGAAAGAGCAGAGGACTGGCATTTGTTACAGTGTTTTAAGGTAAGATCTGACTTGCTAGGGGAAATAGGGAAGATGATGAATATGAAGATATGGTCTCATGGACTGTCCCAGTCCATCTCTGACTCCATAGTAAATCATACTGTTGTGGTTTCTGTACTGTGTGTAACACTGGACCAGACTGTCAGTATTTGCCTCTAAGGATAAAATATCACCTCAGTAAGCTAAAAAATGATGCAATGAAGAAATAACTTGTTATCTTTCCTTGGATGACCAGTTCTATTTATACATATACCCTTTCATTAGACTGCCTTAAAGCTTTCCCTACATATTAATAAAGTTTTAGTAGTGAAAAGATTTAGTCTTCTGTCTCCGTGGGATGTTGGCTTGAGACATGTTATTCACCAAAAAAAATACAGGTAAGAAAAACCGAAGACATTAAAAACCAGATGAAACTGTAGAACTATAGCTGACTTAATTGAGCATTCTCCAGCTAGAGGTTTTGCACTGTCATCGCTTTCATTAATTTGTACATACCTGTATTTTGCACCTATCTGTTCAGGTTCATATCTGTATTTCTGCTCCATGGTAGTGCTGCTGTGCTTTTTGACCAGCTGTGTTGTGCACCCATATGCACAACATAATCTTTTCACTGCAGAGGCATCTGAGTAAGCAGGGGCTGTGCTTGAATTAAGCTTGTGGTAAGCCAAGTCCAGGGAACTAATTGCTTCATAAAGGGCCTCTTTGCTACTGAGCCCCTGGGTTCCCTCATGTTTAGCTGTTTTCAGGAGTAATCACTGACTCCTTATTTACTTTAAGGAACTACTGTCTCCCTCTTTGTTGCATGCAATGTGGTGTGCTGTGGGTTTGGGTGACAGATCATCTAGAACTTATCTCTTCAACGGTAAATATGTGTCTCTGGTCACTGCTTGAGGTAGCTCAATGCAGTTTAAGTGCTGTCTTGTGAAGGCAGACCTCGGTCTAGTTCCTTTTGCACCAGTTCTGGTCTCTCACTCCTACTTTTCTTTAGGAAAGGCACTTATGCCTTTTCTGTTATCAAATAACTGCTAGGTCAAAGCACCCATAACTGCTTCTAGGCCCCATGGCGGGGCTGTATGGAGAAGAAACTCCTTAGAAAAGGCTAAATAAGGAGACTTGCCACTGCGGTGAGGTTTCTTCCAGTTCCTGTGTGGCTGCAGGCCACAGCCATGCCCTGGCTGTGGAGAGCTGCACACACAGCCAAGCACAGCCTTCTGGGCAGAGGGGGTGGGGATGTGTTGGATGGCTGTGCTCATCCCTGACCTGACACACTGTGCAGGGAGGGAACTTCTTTACAGAAGGGGTTGTTAAGCACTGGAATAGGCTCTCCAGGGAGGTGGTTGAGTCACCATCCCTGGATGTGTTTAAAAACCATTTGGATGTGGTGCTCAGGGACATGATTTAGCAGAGGGCTGTGAGAGTTAGGGTAGTATGGTTAAGCTGTGGTTGGACTTGATCTTTAAAGTCTTTTCCAAACTGAATGACTCTATGATTCTATTTGGTATGAGTAGCTGCAGCTTTGATTGTTGGGGGGGACATGTGGGAGGGTATATGAGGTGCAGAGTGGGAAAGGAAGAAATTTTAAGAAGGTATGCAGACCAAAGAAGAGTGTGAGTGCAGAAAGGCTGGAAAAATTGTGCCAGCTGTCACAGAGCCAAAGTAGCAGTGACTACCTGGCTCCTTCGTGGGACTGATGGGATGCAACGTCATGGCTAAGGGGCAGACTCCTCCAATTTCAGCTCTTGTCACAGGGCTGTGACAGCGGAGTGTTCATCTCAGGTTCACACAGGTGCTCTGCTGCTCTGACATACTAGCATGGCTGCTGTAATGCTGGATCTGTGAGTTGTAAGTTAGCATCCCCCTTACAGAGTGCTTAATGATGCCATTTGGTGCTTCTCTGAACTGTGCTGAATTCCATGATCGTGTGTGGTAATGGGGGGAGAAACAGCAGGCTTCATAAAATTAACTTTTATAAAGCCAAAGTTACCTCACTGGGATTGTCCGGGATTTTTCAATGCCAGGGCTTGCAGCCTTCATTTAAACCAGTATTTTCTTTCACTCCAGTCTCCTCAGACTTCAGATTAACAATTTTGTTTTTCACAGCAGGACCTCGATCTACTAAACCTTGTGGTTTCTCTTCCTGGCTGATTTAACTAAAAATACTAGCAGCTACATTCCTTAGTGTAGGTTTTTACATTTCAACTTGTTCATGGGGAAGACAGACTTAATAACAAATGTGACTAGATCTTGGTACAACATAATCCAGGATAGTTTCTGCCTGCAGACATTGTGCTTTCACAGGGGTACAGTATAGGAGCAACTTCAGCAAACATGGAGTTATTTGTTGCTGTGGCACAGGTTGTATTGAAGCTTAGTCAAACCTGATTCCCTGCTTCCAGAATTTTTTGGGCTCACTGGAGCAGTTAAGTCACTTTCACAATAATTGATGAAGCTCTGGTTATCTACAAAGGTTTATGAGTTTTAAGAACTCATTGTAGGTGAAGTTAGATTTTGTTACATAACACTGCAGACCTGCATTAGAAAACTCAATTTTGCAAATCCAGCTGTCATTGATCAGCTGTCTTCCTCTTCATGCCCACAAATTCAGTGACATCTCTTATTTGGCCAGACATATCCACATGATTAGCTGGTAAGAGATGTGACACAAGTACTGTCCCTTACATCCCTCCTGCTCATAGCTTTGACTGTGCTCAGTGTGCTACAAACCAGTCACACAGCCCAGCTCTGCTGTATTACTCTCTTCACCCTCCCATACGCAGTTTTCCAGGCAGGGACATTCTTATCACACCAACTACCTGGAGAGACATGTGGGCTCCTGTCTGAAGTGGATCATTGCTTGTATGAAGATCATCCCAAATATCCTTGCTGATGTCTCTGGAGAGATGATGGGTAGCAGAAACAGCTGCAGAAGCTTGCAGTGTGACCCAAACCCACCTCCTGGTGAAGCTGCCATCCATGCTGTGCACCTGGACTAGGCACTGGAAGCCAAAATAAAGTGATTCTTTGAGGTTTCTTGGTGACCGCGGTAGCAGAGCCTGTGTGGAACCTGAATGCACAGACTTGGTGGCAGCATCTTTTTGCTACTGTTGTCCAGCTCTTGTGTTCAGAGTGCTTTAATGCTCATGTTTCAGATATGCAGTGTAATTCAGTTACGTGCTGAGACTGCTATGGCATGAAGACAGGACTGACCAAACATAACTGGGTTGTGCTCTACCATCTTTGGCTTAAAGATGCCTGCTGAGGAACCCCACTTCCAGCTTGTCTACTGCTGCTGTAAATGTAATGAGGAAATATTGGTGTGATAACAAGTTCTTTATGCTGATGAAAGCCCTGCCTGTGCTTTTCTGATTTATGATATGTGAAGGATTAAAAAAAAAAATTGTTAATCTTTAGGGCTACCTAAATGTAAACAAAACCATCTTTTTTCCTTAGCTCTTTTGTTATCAGGACTTGAGCAGTTCAGTCCCTGCCTTATGATTTCTAGAGACTGGTAATCAATTTCCAGTACTGAAAATAAATTCTTCTCTTGCTTCAGGTTTTAGTTTAAATAAATCCAAGGTTTTGAGTTGTCGCATGTATATAACCTTTTAAGCTCTTCATATGTAAGGCATAAGAGCAACTGATCTCGGCTTCTGCTAAATGTACTTTTACTTTTCTAAAGGAGATGCTTTGTCCACTGAGAGCTGTGGCTCAGCATGCTAATAAAACTCACTTTATGCCTTTAAAATGTTTATTCAGAGTGGCCTGGCTAGCTTACAGTAGCTGTGTGGGTGGACTGTCCTTGAATTTTGTAGACTTAATTTAGTACTACACAATACCTAGTTATGGAAAACAGCTATAAATTGTCTGTGTGCAGCCATGCATTATTGATAAAGGGTAGAATGAGCTCCACAATTCCTTTACTTGATGTTGTTAGTGCAACAGCTGGCTGATTTAGGATTATTTTTTCTTCCCCATTGGCTGCAAAATGTCTCTGAATTTGCTCTTGGATCTTGATTTGTGTGGGTGGGAAGTTTGCTTTTTTCTCCAATACAAGTAAATACGATAGAAATGTATCCACAGAGAAGAAACAAGCTCAGTGCTTGTTTCCAGTGCTAGGAAGACAGTAAGTCTGACTGTATGCAGAGGACAGAATTTAAAATTGTCACAGTACTCAGAAGCGCTCAAGGTGTTACAGTAAATTTCAAAATAAATAAATCCTTTAATATACATGATTTGACACATGCTTGGAGAAAATGCTTTACTGTGAGTCAGGTGTGCTATGTAATTCCAGTGTTCCTTCTGAGTTTATGAAAAATCTCAACCGTCTTAAATTTCACAATATATTTTTCCCTTTGACATCTAAGATTAGTAGAGTGTCTTCAGAACTTGATTTACATATAAAGCAGTGCTATAAACTGAATGGTTCTTTCCGTGTAGTTGAACAAACATACAATGAGCTGCTCAACAGACTGGAATCTAATAAGTAAATAAAGTAGTGATAAATAAAAAAGGAACTTGTTGGTAAATCTATCGAAGTCTGTCTTTCCAGCAAATAACTCTGAAGCTTCTTATGCTATAATTTCTGGAATGATAGCTTATGACAGACTATTATTATTCCTGTATCACAGTAGGAATGTACAATTTGTGGCAAACAAACACTGAGTTTGCATAGTGACTTATTTTGCTCTTTCTGTCTGAGTACTTCAGTTTTCTTCAGTAGAATAATATATTCTTCAATAGAAGTGTTCAAACCCTCTGTGTACAGATTTATTTTTTTTTTCCTTATGCAATGTTAAGGTAGCAAAACACGAATGTACATGATCTTCAGAAGCTGAACTGATGTTTATAGTGCTTTATTCTGTGGGGAACTGCTATGTATTGGTTTAGCTTTCTCTATTTTTACAGCCTTGAAAGATGAGAAGTTTTAAATAAGGAAGTAATTGGGCTGGTTGCGTGGTTTCAAAATGGAGGCGGGAAAAATTAATGGAGAGAAGGCCTAACATGATTTAGAGAGTCCTGCTAAGGATTTACATTAAGAATAACTCGTTCTTAAAGTTTATTTTCTGATGGAAATTGTGGGGTAAATCAAATGCAAATGATTAAAATGCAGAATTCTTACTGACTTTGTAAATCTAACTCCTTCAGTAATAATACAGTCATTTATCTTAAGGAGGGCATGGGGCTGTGAGGATTTAAACAAAAGCATCAACAACTTGGTGTAGATAGTTTTGGTGACAAAGATAATGAATTCTGTGGCTTGTTTAGAAGGCTGTTGTGGAAAGGGAATAGGTTTTCCAGAGATCATCTGATTGAATCCATTTATTGCATCCTGTGGATGAAACATCTGTAACTCAGGCACAGTGTTGGCAACTAAAAATTCTGTACTGGTAGAAAATTGATTTGATTGTACAGAAAATACAAGCAATTGGACACTTGCATACTTCTAAAAAACTTCTTGATTATTTTTTTTTTTATGTATCATTGCTAGTTCCTTTTCAGCTGCATCAAAATACAAGATACTGACTTTTTTATGTCTAGAACAGGAATTGAATACACTTTTGTTTTTTGTTTTTTGAAAGACACTCAATGTACTGCTTTTAAAAGCATGGGGTAGAAGGTGTTGCATCCATCCCTACCCAGATGTAGCACCAAGTGCTCTGTCTGTGACAAGTTGCTGCACGCTCTAATATGAGGGGGGAAGCACCTGCTCTTTCCATTCTCCTTTCACTTGGTACAAAAAGATGCATAAAACTAGTTTGGGTGGGACAAATTTCAGCAGTCTCTTTCTGGCTTGATTAGCACTGCAAAACCTGTCCTGGTTGCAATGCAGCCGCCTTGTGCACTGCTTGCCTCCCTGTTTTAAGCCTGCAGCGTGGCAGTTTGTTGCCGCACCACCACATGAAGCCCTGGGTGGGATCGGTGTTTTTGCAGGGAGCAGCTCAGTTCTTGTCTGCAGTCCAAGCTCTTCCTGCCAGGTGATAGGGTATCTTGTGTCTCACAGGTACACTTGCAGAAGCTGTTCTTTTTCTTTTTATGTTGCATTCCTCTCTACCAAATTTGCAGGATAATTAATTGTCTGCTTATTTTATGGAATTGTTATGACAGTAATGCTGTTACCTGCTGAGAGGACTCCTGCAGTGATATAAACTGATTCTTAGTAAGAACCTTCAGTAAAAATATAGCCCGAACTACATTTCAGCTGTGAGAGCAGTGAATTTTGTGCAGAACATGCTGTAAGTGGAGCTACGTCCTTGCCCAGTGACCTTATAAATAACCTTGCTTTGTCCTTCTGGAAGCTACATTTGTGCAGTGAAGTTGGTGAACCCTTTCCTTTCGTGGAGAGCAAAGCAGTTCGCAGCCCTCTTCTCCCTACTGGCTGGAGACTCACCAGTATGCCTGAGAGCATTACCCATCTACTAGGTAGTACATACAGCCTCTGGGCGCTCTGCTGTCCTCTGCCTCCTCTTTCCTCACCTTTCCTCCTTTTCATGCTACTTTTAATGAGGTGTGCTAGAATGGTTGCACAATTTTTCCCAGTGTGCATTAATACAAACATGGCTAAGCTGTATGTGGTATAAACAAACGTGGTTAGAAGTAGCAGGAAAAGTGCTGTGTAGATAGAAATTGAGCTGTGTTGTTTGAGAGAATGGCTGCGCCTCCAACTAATTACAAAATAACTGAATAAGCAGTTATGAGTTGCCTCACTGCAAATTAAGTATCTGAAGCATGATCTATTTTTTTCAGTTGCTGCAGTTTGCTTTCAAATGGAAGGTAAGTAAGTTCTGGATCTAGCATAATCCTCAGATGTTCTTCAAGGTTTCTTACTTATATTATTTCCAGTTTAATCCAGGATATCTTGTGCGCCTGGAATATTGTGCTCTCAGTGCAGACTTTTATTTATGTTGCTCTGTTTATACTGTGGTTTTGATAGGTTTCTGTAGTACCTGTACAAGAAAGGCAGTGCTGGAAAGTAAAGCTAAACACAGAACAGATTTTTGAGGCTGGAAAAATCCCATGTTAAGAGAACATCAGTTATGATAGTGCTTAGTGTGTTGTGAAGGAAGTTTTTCTCCAATAATTTTGAAATAAATGGCTCCACATAAATTGTACTTAAATGGGCTCCTGAGATGGAAATGAGATTTTCTCTGGAGTGAAATCAAAAGTGACTTTAAGTGAGCTGTGTTCCAGCTTTCGCTGCCTGCCTTACATGCTTTGCCTGTTTTCTGAAATCTTTTGCTGCCCTGCTGCCATGCAGGGCATGCAGCTGATGATGGACCTCAGTAGAGATGAATCAGCAGTGGTAAAACATGTTTTCCTTGATAATGAAGGCTGCACAGGGAACCAGATGCATGCTGTTGCTTCACAAATGTCTGTGTGGAAGTCCAGATGTTAACGATGTCGCATGCACACCAGAAAGATCTAAACACAGGGACTTACGAGTTGTCACAGCAGAGTGCAGCCAAGTCACCAACTTGAGGCTCTGGCTGTGTTCTCCAGTAGCTTCTCCCTCTGTGGTGTGTGTTGCTCTGCTCATTCCTCCTGGAGGACTGAGAAGGGCAACATCTGCACAACAGTGTGCAAAAGGCTCAGTATTAGGAGTGACTAATAGCCATTAGGCTTATACCATTCTACACAACCTCTGGGTTAATTCTCTGAAAAGTGAGTAGGTAATGCTGTCTTTCTGACTTTCTTTTTTCCCAAACTAATTTTCAAGCTACTGAACACCTTCAAAAGAGTGGGTGGAAAGTATATTTTCAGAGATGCTGGAATCTGGCCATGACTCCCAAAGGGAAAAACAGTTCTCATGCCAAATGCAGAAGGGTGGCAAGACATCTCATTTTAAATCTGCCTTTGGGGAAGGATGGATTATTGCAAGTTCTGGCCAAATTAAAAATTGTAGAAAGGAGGGGAAGGTGTTTTCTGGCAGCTTACTGCTCACTGGTGAGTAATGCTGGTATCTCAACTTGTTTCTGTCACATCACTTCATGTTAACTGCTCTCTTCATTTTGTTCTGAATTCTTCAGTATAAAATTAAGTACCAGCTTCCCTCTGTTTTAAGAGGGGGAGAAAATGATGTATTTCAAGAAGGTTCTTGGCATTTTAAAGAGAAATGGAGAAAGCAGGAGAGTGCCTTTCAAACTTGTAATAATTAATGGAATTTCTAGTCAGGGAGGAGTTTGGCTTGTTTGATGTAACTTGGCAGCAGAAGTATGCATCTCATTTTCTACGTGTGTATTTACTTAACTTTCAGCTGTGCGTTAAATGTGCCTATAAAATAGCTTTTAGTCATGGTTGAGATCAGATTAAGCAAGTAAGTGTGGATTTAAATGTATAATAGTGTAGCTAGGTTAAGGCTGGCTAAATGGGATTGGTTTTTAATTGAAAACGTGCAGGTATAAGGATCAGTCACTTCAAGGTGAATCTCTCTTTGGACAGCATAGCAACATTTATGTTGAAAAGGGGAGATTGCTGAGAGGTTGTGTCCTTTGCAAGGTATCTGAAACAAATTATGATCTGCCAGTGGTTGCTCGGTAATTGGATGGTATTGGAAATAAGCTTTCTCTTTTGATAGTTATGAAAATGAAGCGTTCAGGAGTTCAAGGAATCTTGATGGCAAAAACAGTCTCACAAACTAAAGAACACGGGATGTGCATAAGCAATGAACTGTAGTCTGAACAAATTGAGAGAGGAAACATTTTCTTCTGCTGGTTCACTCCTCAGGCTTACGCACTTCTTTTGCATTAGGTTTGCCCCCAAGAAGAGTATCTAACCCTACTCATGAGAGTCCAACGTTGGCTGTGACGTTAACCTGTCTCACGGAGCTTTTTTTCAATGCAAGTGGAATAATTCTGTGGAGATCTGTACATTTGCTTTAGAGATGGGCAGTTGTTCTTAATTTTAGGATTGCTAGTATACGCATGCTGTAAAGCTCAGATTTTGAAAGGAATATCATAAGTTTTAGTTGAGCTTCGGAGGCTGACTTTCATGCTTCTTCTGTAGGTGATGGAAGGTTGCCTCACTGTATGACAAAATTTTTTCTTCTTGGGTTGGCATGTCTGAAAGGCTCTTTGAGAGTACTGGTACAGATAATTTGCACAAATCAGATAAACCGACTAACAGTAGTTGTATTACAGAGAACTCTGAACTGTAAGCTCCAGATGCATGTACTCTCCATATGAACAATAAATACTCAGGAGGACCACATAAAAAGAGAATCTTGAGACCTTGTATAAAGAGGAGTATTGAATAAAGGCTATGTAGTGGATAACTTCTATGAATTACCAGCAGTGGAGAGGATACATCCTAGGACAGGAATGGCTGTCTTTTGATCAGTCTGGGGAGGAATTTACTGGAAAAAGTTGTCTAATTATGGAAGGCTTTAATTTGTTACAGTTTTTAAATCCAAAATATAAGCTATGGGAGTTTTTCTGTAGTAATAATGTGGTTAAAATAGTTTATGTAGGGAATGTGTTGATACACAGGTAACCTGTGTAGCCTACAGCTGTTTTTGTTTCTGTAAACTTCAATAAATACAATGGTTGGACTGGAGAAATGAATAATGGTGGAAAAAAAAGAGCTGCACTGAAAATACAAGAAATGTGCATTAGATGTTGTTGGTTTGTTAAGGCTCTTGCTGCCTCATAAGAGAATTTACATTTTTACATATTGAAAAAAAAACTTTGCTTTTTTCCCACTCCTTATTTTTTTTGTATTTTCTGTGGGTTTTTGTTTTTGGTTTTTTTTTTTGTCTTCCGTGTATTTTCTCCACTGGATGCTTTGGAGAGACCTTTTAATTCAATAACTCTATCCACAGGTATTACCACAGTGTCTCTTCTTTTTCCCGTGTTCCCTTTGGAGCAGAAAGAAGTGATGTCCATGAAGTGAATTAACAATTCAGTGAACTGTGCTACTACCACAGCACTCTTAACATACCACATCACAGAGCAGATGTGAAGAAGGCTTTTGAGGAATCTCCTGTCATGAGCAGTCAGCGACAGCTTTGCTGCACTGATGACACATGGTTTGCTGGCTAGCTTTGGTTAGGGTGCTGGTAGGACAAGGCTGTGTGTCCCAGGACTAGCCTTGGGGTTGGCAGTGGGTGCTGGGTGATAGTGCTGTGGCAGATGGCTCCTTCTGGGCTGCTCTTTGTTCATGAGCGCATCCACGGTGTCCTGTCACACCAACAGCACCATAGTTACAGGGTTATAAAACATGAATCTTTCTTTAGCGTGAGGTTTAAAAACAAAAAGAGGGCCATTATGCGAGTGCTGTGCTGCAGGCTCTTCTGTAGCAAGGAGCAGCACAGTGTGGGCCTGTGCTTGGTGTGACACCGGTGGCACAGATTCACTGCCTCCTTTGTTAGCCAATGGCACCTGTGAAAGTAGGTCTCCTGTGCAATGCACCACTCACAGGCAGTAGTCAAGGCTGTCTGGGCAGGGGGGAGAGGAACGGACTGTGGCTGGAAGATGTAGGCCGAGCGCTGTGGTAGCAGCAGCAGTCACAAAGGAGGCACCGCAGCCTTGTTTTCTTGACTGGCACCATGCTTTTGCCTTTGCATGGCAAGCTACAAGGGGAACAGATCTAGCTGTGGGACTGTGAACGTCTAGCTGGTGGAGTTTCCTTGTCTAGGAGATGGGGAACTGTCATGGCAGGGCAGTAAGAGTTCAGATGGGAGCTGTGCTAAGTGCAACACGCCGCAGCAGAGACCAACCTGCCAGAACAAAACTGTGCTGTGGTAAACAAATCAGATGAGCAAGACTTAGCCAGAGCCTATGTAAGGAACAGGACAGAACTGTGTGGTAATAGCAGTTCATTTTAATTGTTTTGTTTTGATACTCACTGTTTCGTTCTTTGCACGGGGAAGGGTTGCATCTGAGGTTTCAGTGTACAGCTGCAGAAGCAATTTTAATTCTTAGGCAGTGGAGAATGAAATTATACTGGTAATTGTAGGAGATAGTAGCTGTTCATGCAAAAGTCAGTCCATCAGCATATTCTGTTAGAGAGAGGCATGTCCAAGGTCCTGCTTGTTCATCTGAAGTAAGTGACAAAAGCTGTTTCTGGCTGCTGTTCATCTTGGGTACCTGTGACCTCTTCATGACACAGCAGAAGTTAGGATCCCTGCTGAAGCTCTTCAAGCACTTCTGGTGTACACAGGGTACAGATGGAGCAGTCCTTATAAGTAAATATCTAAAAGCATTGCCTCCTATGTTATGATGTTGGCTCACCACAACAGAGGCAGATGGTGGTACGGCATAGAGGCTGAGCCTTCCCAGCAATGTTCCATTACATGTTGCTGCTGTGTGGCAGATGGCAGCAGAGGGACACTGAAAAATTGGTGTCTGACAGGGAAGTGTGAATCAAGCAAAGGTGTGTTGTTGAATTCTTCCATGCAGAAAAAAATAGCACCCACTGACATTCATCAACATCTGAATTCTATGGGTACCAAACAGTGAATGTGAGCACAGTGAGGAGGTGAGTGGTGTGTTTCAGCAGTGGCAGTGGCAATGTGAAAGACAAGCCATGTTCCAAATGACTATACACAGCTGTCACACTGCAAAATGAAGAGCGTTTTGATCAGCTCATCTGCATGAATTGGCTAGTGGTGTTGACTACACAGAGAAAGAGTGTTTTGCAGCTGAGAACTTGCTCTATTAAATAGTGCTATTGTGTGCTTTGTACCTGTTGAACTTACCATGGAAATAAATAGGAGGTATTACTTCAGCGGTGACCTATAGACTTGAAATCCATTGGCTTTTGTTTTTCTTTTGAGAAGGAAGGTGTTCTTTTCTTTACTATAGCATTGTTCATATAAAAGTGTGCTTGTTTAAAAAGGGAAGTCAGCTTTTTGATGGCAAATTACTACTGTGCTTTTGTTACTTAAACTGAGTTTCTTTTCTGAAGTGGCAAATTACTGTGCAGATCAGGAGGAGGAGATTTTTGCAATCCAGTTCCCAAAGTCACATGCAGCTCTGCAGAAGAAAACCATTGTTATATTCACTATTTAGAGAAATCTGTTCCAAGGATAGGACTTATGCTCAGTGGATGTAGCCTGCAGTGCCCATTATGTGGCTCTGTTATGGTGCATATGCTTTCAATTGTGTGCAGGCTAACATTAAAAGGCATTAGTTGTATTTGTGTCCGGTCACACAAATGAGAACACAAGAGGTCAGAACTTCAGACTTCATCAAACACCAGCAGGTTTTTCTGGCTGTTGAACAGCTTTGCAGTACTTCGCTATATCATTCTTTGTCTGTTGTTTACAAACTGTTTTCTGTTAATCTCTACAACTGAGATTGTAAGATATCTAGAAAATAGCACTACTGTCTGTTATGGAGGCACTGAAAGATAAGTATGTTGTTCCATTACGAAAACTGTCCTTTTCATAAGAAGCTGAAAAGGTAGTGAAAGCACTAGAAAGGATTACAAAACCTATCTAAGTGGAGCAAGTCTGCTTTAAAACTCAGTGCTTGCTCTGAGTATTGAATTGAAATCTGGTATGGAAATGAGGCAGCCCCTCTGAAAGTAGCAGCGAATACATGTGCTTCTCAATCTGTGGGCACAGTGGAGTAAACTATCCTGTCCCAATCCACGAGCAACTCTGAACAGTGATTACAATTCAAATATCTGATAATAATTAGGTGGACTATTATATGCTTTGTCTGTCCTGGCTAGGCTAACAGTCCTCCCTGCAGAGGAAGCGCTGCTGGATGTGTGCACTGCCACTGGTACTGCTCTGAAGGTTTGGGGGTTGGACTCGATGATCTCTGGAGGTCCCTTCCAAACCCTACAATTCTGTGATTCTGTCATTCTGTGATTGAGAGGAACAAGATTAAAGCTGTATGGTATAGAATGCATGGTATTCTTCCCCAGCCTTACCCCTCGGACAGCAGTAAAACGTAGCTTTGGGCATTATTTGCAAGCGTTATGGATCCCTCCTTCAAATTAGATTTTTGTGGGTGCCCACAGAAAACATTGGCTTGCTTTGGCCATGTACTACATGAGACAAAGTTCCACTTTCTGGAAGAATGAAAGGAGGAGCAGCACAATGTCCTCTCAGGAGCTAGAGAGTATAAGGAGGGCTAGATGGCAGATCTGGCAGTTTACTTTGCCTAACAATGCTCTTGTCTGTGCACAGATCACACTTAATAGAAGTCTTGGAGGAAACTGGAACTTGTCTCTTTGGCCATTTCTATCGAATGTCATTCCCAAGGAAAGTTGTACTGCTGGATTAGGTTTCTGTAAGGGAGGAGATAAGCTCCAGAGAATCTGAGATCTTGAGAACCTTCTACTGGTAGCAAAGCAGAGATAAGCTACAAAGAATAGTGCTATTTCTTGTGGCTTTGGTGCCTTCATGGCCTCACGGACAGTATGTAGATAACTTTCTTATTTCAGTGGACATAAATTTTTTACTGGCTCAGATATGTGTGATTCCCCTTGTGCCTTTAGCAACAGTACACGCAGGTTCACGATATTTAATACTGATGGAATGCTATAATTTTTGAAGGGCAGTTTGTGTACTTGATCCTTACTTTATACTCTGGATGTGCAGTTAAGTTTGCTGCATAGCTTCAATCATTGCAGACTAGCAGCTGACAGCTGTTTCACTGGACAAAAGGGTTTGGGGTTTTTTTTGTTATGAAAGTGTTATCTCAACAGTGTTGTGGTTTATGCTTGAGAGTATTTTCATAATTTTTTGTTATAAGCCTACCACCAGGTGTGTATGTATATAATGTATGAAAAAAAAACAGAAAACCTTAGGCACACAGTCATTATGGGAAAATTAGTCTAAACTCTGTCTACACAGGAAAGATAATTTGGCTGGGTTGAAAGTCTTTTGTTGTTGTTAACATTGTGTTTACTGCAGACTTTATTTTTGAAGAGGATTACGAGGTGTTCTCTGTTTTAGAGAACAGCAAGAACAGAAATAGAACTCCTTGTACCTGAATTTTTCAGTCACTCTTTGCATATATTTGTATCCAAGTCTTCAGTAGCAAGGTTAAAAGTTTCATCTTAGAGTTGGCTCTTCCTGTATGTTGGTGTCTTGATGAATTCCATTGGTCTCTCTACTGTCTCCTGGTATTTACACATAAAAAGCACAAGCATCTCCCAAAATAATAATAGTAAGTTTTCTAACTAAACTGCAGGGTGTCAGAAGATTGGCTTGCTTCATGGATGAAAGCTTTAAAGGCAGAGATTTATGATGGGAAGGATCCCAGGGTTTCTGGGCCTTCTATATCCACGCTGCCAGAAACGTTCTTGTTGGAGCAGGGAGCAGCAGACCTTGGCACTCATTTGTGGGCTGTTGATGCCAACAGTCTGGAAATACAAGAAAGACAGAGATATGCTGTGGTAAACACCTCTGCTAGGGAGCACCCAAGTGGGCTGCATCCCAGCCTGCTTCTGCAGTCATCCCTATAGGACCACTACACTCCTACCTTCTTGGTCTGTGGGAAAGATGGCCACATCATGCTTTCACAATATTCTTCCTAATTCCTGGTGCCTCCCATGAGTTGTAGCTCAGCAGTATGCACTCAGTGCAGTGTTAGCCTGGGGTGCTCTACACCCTGTTGCCACCTTCCTTCACCCTCCCAGCAATGTCTGCTTTGCAGGATAAAGTGTCCCTTGGTCAGTGTTCTCAAAATGCTGAGTAGGTCCAGGGAGGAGTTGCAATACCTCAGAAACATACTGCATGTGGACTGGTCTTTAACAGGGGGGTTGCACTTGATCTCTTGAGGTCCCTGTGATCAGCTGGTCAGGCAAAGCTTCCAGAGTTCAGGGCCCTGTGGAAGTGCGATTGCTCTTAACCAGCCTGTTTTGAGCTGTAAAAGGTAATAATAATTACATGCGGTGCTAGTACTGCACAAAATTACTTCTATACAAATAATTGTCCTTTGATATCAGTGCCATTTGTGAGTGAATTAGTCTAAACAGTAGGATGTGACTCATTCTGCTAGCTTTGCTGTCTTACGGCATGAAAGCCACAAGGGGCAAACTGGGCTGAAGGGTGAATACAGGTGGGTTTCATAAGTTTGTGCAGTAAGTATAGTTACTGGATCTGGGTATTGCCCTGTGGCATTTGTGATGGGGACACAACTAATGTCTGAGAGGCAGTGCTGCATTTCCGAGTCTTGCTGTTTGATGCCCTCTGCATGCCAAGCTGCTGAATAGCTGGTCTGAAACCAGCGGCCTGACTGTGGGCTGCTTCGAGCCATGGCCAGAAAAGTGCAGCCCTACATCCCCAGAGAGTTGTGGATTGGCTTTATGTGACAGCTGATCAGGGGGCTGCAGCATTGTCCTGACCATAGGGAACAGGTAGCTTGCAGGTGATATGGGCAGAAGAAATGTGTTAAAGGCTTTGCTCTTTAAAATCTTAGAATATTCTGTGCAGGAAAATGTTGCTCTAGAGGCTTGGATTTCCCATAGGGCTCTACCCATCCCAGTCCAAAAGTCCTGGCTCATGCAGTAGGTAGTTCAACAGGAAAAAAAAAAAAAAACAACCCAAAACACTGTATGGAGAAATGATCAAGGTACATTACTTAGTGAGAAAGAAAAGCCAGGAAGTGAAAAAAGAAAGCTTTGGATTTTCCCAACAGTCTCTGTAACAGCTGTGACATGAGCAGGAACTGCAGTTGGCAGCAAATGCCTCTGTTTTTCTCAAGAATAATGCGTTAGGACTGAGCTATCAGGTAATATCTCTGTAAATCTGCCCTGAAGGATGTTCTCTCTGTTCAACAGGATGGCCTTCTTTGCAAACACTTTTTCATAACATACTGTGTACATAAATCATGCTAATTAGAAAGATGTGCAGATTTTCCTGTCATCTGTCTGAGAAGAACAAATATTCTATACAACATCCTGTGGGTGCAGAAAAGGCCTTTATTTACTAGTCAGTAGTACTCTCTGTGCTGAGCTTCTCTCAAAAAATGTAACTTTGAATAGGTGAAATACCCTATTCGGACATGAACAATCTCCTGCCCCGCAAGACAAGTTCCATCTGTGGGCGCTCTCATACAACCTGACAGAGCTAGTCAAGTATTTCCATGTCTTTGAAATTGAGTTAGCAATTCTGGATAAGTTTTGGCATGTGTCTGCGGAGACAGGATAAAAAAAACTGTGCCTCCTTTGAAATGTAGTTGCAAATGATATGGAAATGCTGCGCTTGTTTAAAAACAAAAAAAATCTAGCTGTCTGGGAAGTCCTGAGAAATAGTCTCTTCACACCATTCTTAGCTTCTTTCCAGACCTGTAAAGTTAAGCATTTGGCCATAAAAAGATGAAGTTGAATACTGAAAAATAATACAGTAACTTTAATCCATTTTTGCTAATGCTGGTAGTGGAAGAAATGAACCAGGGTGGTGGTTTATCTCTGTGATGCCATACTTGCTCCATAGAGTTCAGTCTTGTCTGGCAGGGACCAGAGTGCCCAGGGCACACAGGAACAGGGGCAGGCACATTTTGCATTCCCACTGTGGATTCCAGCCTCCAGCAATTTGTGGTCTGGAGCTTACTCAAGCCATAGAAAATTGGTGGTTTTATTTTTTTTCTTTTCCAGTAGCCCTTGGTGTACAAATACATTGTGTTTTTCCTTCTATCCAGCTTTTAAGTAGATGTGGGCTTTTTGTCATGCTCAACAGCTTGTAGCAAGGGCATCCGTAAGTTTATCTATGTTGTGTGAATGTGCCTCACTTGCACTTTTCTTCATCCTGCTTGAACGTCCCCGCATTTGGAAATGTGGAAACACTGATTCCCAGTTCATCTTTTCCAAAGATTTATTATCCCTTTCCATTAAAGGAATTTTCAATTTTCTTTCATATAAATCAGTTAAGTTTCAAGGTATATTTTGAAAGTCTATCTTCATACTGAAAATAAAATGTCTGAAGTTCTGTATAGTAAATACCAGCTCTTCCCATTCTTCCATCACTCTCCCAGCTAAGTACTGGGAAAAATACCTGGTTATCTTTGCTGTTGCCAGAGGCTTGTTGTTAAACTGGTAAAAACATGATCAAGAAACTATTAAATACATTTTTTATTCCATTTTGAGAGTTTCTAGCCCTGAAAAAGAAAGAGGAGAGCAAGAATCAGGGAGATCCTGTTCTGTTTGTGCCTACATTAGCAGAAAGGCTGGGGATTTTACATATTTAACAAAGAGTTGTTTTTCTTTTCATAGCGCTTGGTAAGTGTGAGAGAGGAGGAAACATTACTGTCTGCCAGGAAATTGCTCTCCCTCCTTGCTGCTCAGGTTTGGTCTCTTAATTGCTATGGTATCATCAGTGTCACCACTCATCAGCTCTGCCTTCAGATGGTGAAACCTGAATTTCCAATGCGATGAGCTGGGCAAGGAGTTACCAAGACTTTATTCTTCTCAGACCACAAAACTGTTTCCCCACACCTCTGTCTGATCACCTTTAAAGTAGGACTTGTCAGCTGGGAGAAATGCCATTGAGAGCCCTTGCTGCCAGGAGATCCAAGTAGGGTCCTTTTGTGTGGTGGCTCAGTGGCCACTGACTGGCTAGTGTGGATGCAGGTACAGCAGAGTGGAGCTGCGAGTTAAATTGATGTCTCCTAAAGTCATGATGACAGCTGACTGTGTGACTTGGCTGTAAGAGATGACCATGATGGCCCTCAGAGCTGCCTCACAGGACTGTGTCTACTTCCAGGAGGTTAACGCTGTCCTCTCAACATAGTATCTTCCAGATGGACCTGTTGGCCTCCTCCTTCTCTTATGTTTCATTAAGTTGGGAAAGGTGAGATCTTTTTCTTCTTAAAAAGAAGACAGACCTGACTATAGGTGATGGATCCGTTCAATTTTAGACAAAGCTTTTCTGCTGCTGTAGGAAAAGACTCCTCTAAGTAGAAGTGACTCCTGCCTTGTCCTTCTAACTCAAGGCTTAGTCTCCTGGTCATGGATGTGCCTGGATATTTCCAGTGGCTGTCAGTGCTGTGGGCTACATTGTTTCCCTTTCTGTAGTGCCATCTTTTTTCCTGAAGGAAGCTTTGTCCTATTACTAAGTGGAAGAGCTGGGAAGGAAGGTGTTAGACTGGTGTTTCTCCACTGATCAGTGACTGGGCCTCTCAAGGCTGTTCAGTGATCCAGCAGAGTGAAAACAACCATGTTCCACTTTGTTCAGTTGTACAGTTTTTCTTCCCAGGGATTTTTAGAGTGCAACACAAAACCTATACCAAACCAATTGATCGCAATGCACTCAGAGTGTGCTGGTAGCAAAGGTGGTTGGTTTTTTTTTTTGTTCATTTCTCTTTTCGGAAAAGCTGTAGATGCCTGTTCATACACAGGTCCTGCTCTTCAGGCTTCTCTCCCTACCTTTGTGTTTTTGGTAAATTGTTGGAACTTTTTTATAAGGAAGCCAAAGAGCTTTCATTTCTTCTCTGGGATGCCACTAAGAGACAGGTTACCTTAGGGAAAGCCAGGAAGGAGGCTGTGGTTCTGAGGGGCTTCTTTTCAGCATCAGGAAAGCCACTTTGGTTGCTCTCCGAACAGTGCAGAGCAGAGTAACTGCATGAGCACTGTGCTTGAAAGCCTCTGATGGGCAGGTTTAATGGACACCAGATCTCCTGGTACAACTTCAGTGACTAATGTGGGGCATAAAAGATAAATGCAAAGGCATTGAGCAGGCTGTTGATTTAAATAAAGCTTTTGCTGATACAGGTGTCTCTTTCCAGGTGTGAGGTGAGGGACTTGTGTTCTATACGCACACACTCCTGCTGTTCAGCTCTGAGACAGAGACAGAGACAGCAAGCTGCTTAGAGTTGAATGCTTTCAGTTGTTCTACAGAGGCATTGCTGTACGCAGAGCGAGATGCAGACCAGAAGGGATATTAACATCATGCAAGTCAGGCACCTGATTTGGAAATGGGTTTAATTGTTTTTCTCCTTTGCAATTTGGTAAAGTGCAGCGGGGAAGTAGCAGCATTTACTGTACGGTTTGACTCTTGGTGTTGATTTCTTCTGGCAGCAACTACAGCCAGCGGTGCTTTGGCATCAGACATAGCATAATGATTACTGTAACATGCAAACAATAATTTTGTCGTAACATCTGCCACCCTCTTGGGGTGAGGCTGCGTGTTTTTCCTCTGGGCTGACACTTGCTGAATGCATTTCATTAGGTTCCCAGACACACCCTGTGCAATTGGTGTGCTTATTAAGAAGGGAACAGAAAACCTCTTCTGTTCCCAATACCCAATTTATTAATAAACTCTAATTTCTGTCTGCAAAGAAGCTTTTATCTCCCTTATGCCTTTAAGTGCTGTGGTCTGCAGTTAGCAAAGGAGGGAGATCTGTGTTGGCCACACAGTAGAAAGAAGAGGAAAGCCTTACAGTTCTTATCCCCTTTCACTGGTATGTGTGGGAGAAACACTGGCAACCTTCTCCCTTAAAACTAACAGTTACATCTTTCTTTTAGAAAACACACAAACAATAAAAAAAAGCCCCACAACTCTTTGCACTAGATGGCAGTATGGATAGCTCTATAGGAAATCTGTTTTAATTGCAGCAATCATAAGAATGACAGTAAATATTCAACATAAAAATCATCCTGCAGTGATTGTGAGCACCTCTCACTTTGTCTGACACACACTGATTCTGAGGAATGGCGATTCCAGGTCTGAAAAACCTATAGGAGGCACCTATTCTCAAAATTGCAAGTAATACTGTTGTTTAGTTTGTTGTTTTCTTTGCTTTTCACTAGCTACTCTTGCCTTTCCAGACTGCTGAAGTCCTTTTGGGCTGAGGATTTATCCACTTGCTTTTGAAGATGTGCTGGTGCTGCCCTCCTGCATGCGTAACCCATGAGGAGGATTCTGGTGAAAGAGCAGGGACAATTGCTGAATTGCTTAGAAATGCACTAAAATTATTGGCTGTGATTGCAGCTTCCTGGCCATGCGTTGGCCAGTAGATATACCAAACACAGATAAACAGATATGCTGAAGGAGCTATCTCAAGTCATAGTAATGGAAAATGTTTCCATACATAAAATAGTAAGTATAAAAACTGAACCTAGTTGAGTAACAAGACATTGTCTTATTTGAGGGTCAATATGAGATTAAATTGCCTGTGAATGCTGCCAGTTTGTCACTGGAAGGAACTGGAAGAGCAGACCTGAAGTGAGTTTCAGACAGTGGCAAAGTTAAAGGTCTGTTCTTCTGAGCCATTCATGACAAAGCATGTCTATCTTTATGATGGCTGAATTTGCACTTGTGTATTTTCTCCTAAACAAAGTTTTTCTTTGATGGGAACCTATAGTAATGAATGACAAATTCAGTTACATTTTTATTTCAAGTTAGGGGAGAAAAAAAACAAACAAGCTGCTGTCAAATATAAGAAATTGTTTTGAATTATGTTCAAGAGGTTGCTCAGATAGGAAAAATAACATGCAGGCACCTCAGTGGGAAACTTTTATTTGTCTTAAATATTTAAAAGTGTATTTCACCAGGTGTTTTGTGGTATGTCCTTTAGTTCTATACATAATTCAAGTAAGAAATTAAAATCGGTGATTCGAGACTCTATCAGAAAGGTTTAAGGCCAAGTTGATGTCATTGGTAGAAGAATGAATTATGAAATCTTTAATCACAAATAGGCATCAAGTATACAGTTGCTCTTATGCTATACTGAAGGAATCCTTCCTGGAGGACTTGTGCAAGCTGTGTGAGATAACAGAGGATAAACCTTGGCTTGCAAACTATCAGATCTATGAAGCAAAAGCTATTTAATATATATAATATTATGTCTACATATTAAAATCTTTCAAATAAAAATGGACTTTGTTTTCAACAGTACTGAGAAGAAGGCAAGCAGTTTTGGGAAAAAATAAATAATTGATGTTCTTGATCTTGGCAGTATATTTACTGAAAAATGCTTTATGCTGAAAAATGAACAGCTAGTTCAGTAGAAATAGAATGGTCAAAAGGAACTTTATTAAAAAGCTTTGTTTCTGTATTTTCATGATCTGTATTTTCAGAACCTCTTTTAGATGGCTGCTGGTTAACACGATGAATTATTCCTTAATTTGAATGCAACTGAGAGTTTATCCTCAAACTTACACTGTTGGAATGACTAGCTATTTCTCTGTCTCCCATTCCTCTTTGGCAACGTCTCTGTTAAGTTTCTTGGCTAATAAGGCAAAAATTGCCATGTGATACAGGCTGGATTAGCAAATAAAAACTGAATTTCTTTTAAATGGGGAAAGCAAGTTGGATTCTATTTATACACAGTCCATATGATTGAAAGGGGCGCTGCTGTAAATTGGTCTGGTTTTCTCTATAAAGAGTGAAAATTTATAAATGCTGATATGCTGCAGCTAGCTCTCAGCAGAGGTTTAAAGTATAGCTCTAGGAAGACATGGCTGGCAAATTAGGAGCACAGACTACAAGGGAACTTCTTGTACAATTGCCCTATTTTGAGTAGCAAAGTCAGAAAGGGCTGTGTAAAAGAATTGCCACTTGAATGTGAAACTCATTGTCTTGCTACCGCAGGGAATATTTGTGGTTGAAATAGGACCTTTTTCTTGTAAGAAGAAGATAAGTGAAACATAGACAAAGAATAGCTTCTTGCTGAAGGAGTCAGTTCTAAACATAACCTGTTTGCTACCTTAATGTTACTGGCAATTCTTGTGGCTGCTGGGTAGAGTTGCTACTGCTCTGTGATACTGGGGGTACCCCCCTGATTCCCTGTCCTCCAGATGTGCCTGTCCAATTCACAGTCATTCTAGAGGCTGCAGTCCTGTGTGCTATTAGTAAAATTAGGCTTCCACCCCCGTATAAAACATCTTGTTTTTCTAAAGTGTTAAGTTAATTGGCCTCGTGGTTTAGTCAATTTGTTCAGTGCAATTTGTTCAGCTGTAAGCATTGTAACAGGCTGTGTGTTTTTATTTTTTTTTTAATGGCCAGGATTTTGCTTAATAAAGCAAACTGATATACTTACTGTTTTGTTTTGAGATAGATAAGCAGGATGCAGCCACAATAAATGATAAGTTCAGTTTACATTTATGTAAGTATCTTGCTGTCCTTCTCAAATGAATAAATATTGATATGTTTCATAGAAAAAGTTAAGAAAATACAGAATTGTGAGGTTTGGAAGGAACTTCAAGAGATCACTGAGTCCAATCCCACTGCTAAAGCAGGTGCTTTACAATAGGTCACACAGGTAGGCATCCAAATGGGTCTTGAATATTCATCTCCATAGAGGGAGACTCCACGGCCTCCCTGGGCAGCCTGTTCCAGTGCTCCGTCACCCTTACCATAAAGAAGTTCTTCTTCCACATGTTTTTTGGAACTTCCTAGTTTTAGGCCATTCCTCCTTGTCCTATCAGTGTGCACCACTGAGAAGAGTCTGGCCTCATCCATTTGCCTCCCACCTCCCTTCAGACATTTATAAACATTACTCAGATCCCCTCTCAGTTGTCTTTTCCCCAGCTGGACAGACCCAGGTTACTCACTGTTTCCTCATGGGAGATGCTCCACTCCCTGTATCTTTTTTTGTCACTTTGTGCTGGACTCCATCGAGGGGATCCCTGTCTTTTCAGAGCTCTTCCACCAGTATACTCTACAGTATTTGTCTCCTTGGGCTGCTTATTAAGAATGATTGCTTTTTATTTCAAACAAACAAAAGCATCCTCCAAATTTAGACCAGCATATGACCTTAGAAAAAACTAACAGTGATGATGAAAAGGTTGTGGTCTACCAAAGATAAATGGAAATACAAGCATACTATAATATAAAAGTTACAGAAAATTGGGTAATAACTGTTTTGCGTTATGCAGTAACCACCGGGCTGCTTTAAGTCACATATTTCTGTGAGTAACAAAGGAAGAATTTTTTTGACAGGAACAGTTGCTAAACTTACATGTTTTAACCAGCAACAAAGGAAAGCTTGAGTTGTACAGCCATCTCACTGATGAGTGGTTTCTTGTGGTATTGAAGCCTCTAGAAGGATAACTTCATTTATGCCAGAGAAAACTGCCTGGTGTTTTTAGCACAGATTTTTAGGACATTTTCACTGTTGTTTGAACTAGTTTGAACTGACTGAAGGAGAGCAGAGTGTTTCCTGAAGCATCAGCCACAATGCTGGAAAGTGACATTTCTGGTCATTTCTACCTTTGTGTTAATTATTCACCATTTTACAGGATATGATATTAAAATCAGAGAACGGCTTGGATTGAAATGGACCTCAAAGATGATCTAGTTCCAATTCCCTTGCCATGACAGAGTTTCCACCCACCAGTAAGGACCCCCAAGTCCATCTTTCAAAGGCTGCTCTCAATGGGTTCTTCTTCTAGTCTGTACTTACATCTGGGGTTGCCTCAATAGAAGTGCAGCACCTTGCACTTGGCCTTACTGAACCTTGTTAGGCTTGTATAGGCCCAGTTTTTCAGTTGCTATCTAGTTACTATCAATTTAATGCTGACTGCTAGTTTTTAAACTGTGTTGAAGAACTCATGTTTTACCAGCTGATCAGGGGAACATAGATTGCTAGCGTTATTAAGGTTGGAAAAGACCATTGGGATCATCTAGTCCAACCGTCAGCTCATCCCCACCATGCCCACCAGCCATGTTCCTCAGTGCCACATCTGTATGCTTCTTGAACACCTCCAGGGATGGTGAATCCACCACCTCCCTGGGCAACCTATGCCAGTGCTTTACCACTCTTTTTGAGAAGAATTGTTTCCTAATAAACAATTCCATCCTCTCCTTGTGCAACTTAAAACTGTTATCTCTCATCCTATCACTGTGATGCGGGAGAAGAAGCTGATTCCCAACTTTCCACAACCTCTTTTCAGGGAGATATAGAGAGCAATAAGGTCTTCCCTAAGCCTCGTCTTCTCCAGACTGAACAATCCCAGCTACTTCAGCCGCTCCACGTACAATTTGTGCTCCAGACCCTTCACAGCTTTGCCCTTCTCTGGACATGCTTCAGGGCCTCAGTGTCTTTCTTTTAGGAAAAAGCACAAAACACATTATGAATGTGCATGTCTTATATACATACATATATGTTTTCTCTCTCTCTGCACCCCTCACCTTGTGTTTGGAAGTGTTGGGAACCAAGATGGCACTGTCTAAGCTGCTGCATCTTGCAAGTACCCAAGACACTGGCAGCTGGTTGAGTTGAGCGCTTCAAATGCTTTGCTAGAAGGACTGACCGAGTGTCAGAAGTGAGGAGCAGTGCTAAAGAAAGCAGCTTTGAGGATTTGTTGTTGCAAGGCAGCACTTTCCAGAGCATAAATATGGCCTGTTTTTCTAAAAAATCTATTAAACTTTTAACTTCTCATGGAAATGCTAGGAAAGTATTTCTGAAATAATTTCAAGTTAACTTAATCAGTCTTACTATGTTGGAAGTAGGTCTTTTAAAATGGTGCTAAAAAATACATCTCACCCCATTAAAAGCAAGCAGGAAAAAAACTAAGCCCAAGCCAACCTCCCACCCCCTCAAAAAATGGAAAAAAGCCCCACAGACTAACAACCTAACATCTTCCTGTTTGAAAGAGGGAATAAAATGCTCTTCAATTTTTTCCAATATTTTTGGCCTCACGTAAGAAGTGAATCAGTCTGTCAGTTGTTAGGCAATTTAAATACTTTCAGTGCTGTTACTGGTGAAAAACATGCCAACATGGAACAGCCATGCTGCTCCTGGGAGCTGTGGTTGCAGCCCTGAACCTGGGCTTGGTACTACTGTGAATTTCCTGAAGCAGTTCCTTATCAGTTAGCTGGCATCAGTGCTTGCATGTTTCTATTGCTAATGCATGGGAAAGTTAGGTGTTCTGCATCCTGTACTTGCCTATTGTTAGCATTCTCTATGTCACCCTGTGAAACCGTGGCAACTTGGCATTAGGTTTCAGAGCATGCACTCCCTGACTTAAGCTGAAAGAAACATCTGGGCTGGAGAGCAATAATTGGAAATGGGGCTAGTTGGTAGAGATGAGTTGATGTCCTGTTACCATCTTTTGTGAAACTCTTCACAAAGTCTCAGAGGAGACTTATAGGCTGTTTTCCTGCAGCTGTCCTAGGAAGGACTAAAGCTAAAAAAGCTGCCTTCCTCAGCCTGGGGCTGAGACTTCACCAGCATTGCTGCTGAGCCCTGCATAGTGCAGCACCTGACAGAGCCAGTAGCTCCAGGTTCTGCCTTCTCAATCAGTCTTACAGCCATTCCTTGCCCATTAGCTTAGTCAGTAAGAAAGTACGTATCGTACAATATAGAGATGAAGGCCTGTCTGGTGATAGCAGCATTTGTTTGAGACATTCGGTCTTGAGAGATCAAGGTTTGCAAAATCAAGTGATAGGAATTTAGGAAATGCCACAGTTGCATATTTGCTAGTATTAAAGATGAAGCAAATAGAGTCACATATAAATGCCTCTTCAGGGAAAAGTTGACTTATATATGGCTTAACCCCCGAAAGATAAGAAAAGCGTATCTTGTAGATGGCTGGACCAAAACTCAGAGGCTTTTGACAGGAATGTAAAGCTGCAGAATGCATATCTAGCAGGTTACTAGCCCAACTCTGGTAAGATTACTTTCTGAATAGGGTGCAACAGCTTTAGTGGAGTCATACCTCTTGAAATTCAAATAACATCCTCATCATTCCAGCCCCTCATCAACTGAGGAGTCTCTGTATGTGGGTAGGAAATGTTCCTGCCAAAAATGTCGTGCCTCTTGGTTTGATATTCATCTCCTCATCCAGTTTTACTTGGAATTGTGCTGCTACTGCAGCACCTGTGGTGTAGGGGCAGGAACTGTTCATCTAGCCAAGAGCAAAGGTATTTGCCTGATTGTACCTATATAAAGACTCAGAATTTTTCTAAAGAGAATTTGTTAAAACTAGTGTAAGTCTATAACTTACACTAGTTATAGTGTAAATAACGTTCCTTTAATCAGCACATCTGATAAGGTCAAGAATAGACTGATTAGGAAATAAAGACAATAAATTAATACAATTAATAAATAATCTTGTCTAGAATTAGAGGTTGGTGTGAGAGAGTTGGCAGGAAATAATTGAAATGCACTCACAGGGAGATTTGGATATCTTTTATTACTGTTAATTAATTATTCCTCCTACTTCCAGCCAATGCAAATTTCCACCCATGCCTGCAGTAAGTGCGAGCCAGTGCAATATCCCCCAGGGCCAGCTGCATTTTAAGAAGTCTGATGTCTGTTCCACATCAGTCTTTAATAGCTGCTATGCCCACTAAGGGTTTGTAGCAAATTTGGAAACAAACTCTGCAGGTTCCACCTGACAGTGATCAGAAGTCACCTGCCATGACACCAGGAGCTGAGTAACAAAGGTAGTGGGCCCACAAACAGGATTTAAGTGTTGTGGTGAGAGGTTGGCTGCCAGTGGCCCTGTCTGGATTCATTTGAGATGAGCTCTGCATGGTGCTCAGCTTTGCAGCAGCTCATATCGGTAAGACTTCGCACCTCTCAGCACCGTGCAGGAAAGAGCTCAAGAATGTGTCATCCTCCTAACGATGATGACACAGATGAGCACAGTGGCTTGTGAAACATGTTTTTACAGCATTTTGCTCTATAAGATGAATGGTGAAACTAACAGTCTTTTTGAAGGAGTGCCCTAATATCTTTATGCTGCTTGTTGTCTCTTGTTTTGTTTTCTCCTTCCCTTAGAAACCGACAAACTGATTAACATTTAATTCTAATTATCTAAAAACTCAGTTTGCAATATATACTTCTACTGCAACTAAGACCTTGAAAGCTGTTCACGGGGAGAAATCAGTCTTTAGATGGTAGTCATGGTCCTTCACCATCATGAATCAACACTAACTTGGAATATGTATCAACATTTTCCAATGAGATTAAATTTATATTTGCAGATAAAAGTACTACATGCATATTAAATCATAGAGATGAGGGTGTTTTGTTTTGTTTTGTTTTGTTTTGTGATTTATCACTATTGCTTTTGGATGGTACTTCACTACTTACTCACATTGCTGCAGTGATGCCGCTCAGGTCCTGAGGGTCAGGATGTGTGCTGAGATCCTGAGAGAATGGGAAATAGCCCTGCCATCCTGCACATCAACTTGGGAGCTATGCGGTGCCTATTAGGGCTGACCCAGCAACAGCTTAGATTGGTCCTTGCTTACCATCTAGTTTCAAATTGTTTTGGTGGGAGAGGGGACAGGGTGAAGTGGATACAATTTCAGAGGAATTTTGCTATGTAAGTGCCATTTATCTCTCTTGAAGATGGCTTTTAAGGAGTGGGCCTTACTTCACAGCTGCTCATGAAAATAGCTCCTGTCCATGTGTCCATGTAGGCTCGTGCACCTGGGCAGTCCTATGATGAATTTTAGCTATACTTAGAAGGGAACTGGTGCTGGCTTTCACTCTTGAAGAACTTTATTTTGATGTGTGACCTAACTCAGCATTTCTCATTCTTCGTAATGTCCTGTACTGATATGAGTCAGTGCTCAGTGTGATGGCAGCAGGTAAGAACTGCAGTCTTTTAGTATATTTGGATGTGAACGTCCCTATGCCTTTCTTCTTTTTCATGATTTTTTCTCATTCTAGATGTGCTGTGAAATAATTATCATACAGCAAAAATTAATGCTTTCATTGTATTCAGTTACATAAGTAAGTTTTACTTATTTTAAGTCTTTGATTAAAGAATTTGCACGCTGTTTTCAACATTGTATTATGTAATGTGTCTGTTCACAAATTTCACCTAAGCACTGCCTGGTAGCTTTTTTCCTTCTCTTTCCATTTTTCTGACTTGCTGAATGAAGCTGTTATCTTTCAGTGTGTTGGAGAAGTTGTCCTACTCACAAGCTGGTATTTTGTGCCAGTAATTGTGTACCAGTGGAGGTAAACTGCTGCTGGTTTGTACACTGCACTTTTGTACACGTTAAAAATCAGTGTGTTTTTCTGAATTTGTCTCCCAGCAGAAACAGTTGAAGAGGGAGCTTCAGCCTTGGTGACAGCCTGCCTCACTGCAAAGGAAATGGCTCTTTTGAGTAGAGAAATAAAGAAAAGTAGTACATATATGTAAGAAACATAACACTGTTTAAAAATAGAGAATGGAAAGCAAAACTTTTGCTTGACAAAACTTTTGCCTAGCATACCTTTTCACCATTTCAGCTCTGTGGTATCACTGCAGGCTCTAACATCAGCATGCCGTTTTGTTTCTGTTTCTTGGCAGTACGTTACTACTAGTGTGATGTCAGAAACACTGTCAGAAACAAAGGGCAAAACATGGATTAATAATTAGCAATAAATATTTCAGCAGCAGTTCATCTGTAACTTACGTGCTTTGTTTTGGTCTTGTGTTTTGAGGGAAAAGATAAAAGTCATTCCAGTGCGGTGGGGAGGAGCAAAGGGTAGAAGGTAGTATTTCCCAGTATGGAATTTACATGGCTTCAGAAAATTAAGAGATGAAAAGTAGTAGTAGGAAAGGTACTTGGAACACTCTTTAATCTTAATGTATCATGCTGCTTTGCAACATTTTTGGTTATTCTTGGCTTATTATCTTCCCTCTCAGTAAAAGCAAATAGATGTGTATGAACTGATGTTCCCATTGCCTGCTTTTTGGCACTGGACTTACTGCTCTGAGAAATGTGAGCAGGTAGATGCTGGGGTTTGTTATGTGTGTATACGTCCTTGATGACAGAAATGCTGAAAATAAGTAGTTTCTCCAAATGAGTGAGTTAGGGGAAGAGATGTTTTGGAACAAATCCTGTGAGAAAATTTCTATGTTAGGACTTTCTTCATCAAAACACTTATCAAGGCTTAAAATCAATGCAGATTGTCACTAAAAATACCCTCCTTTGTAGGGAAATTAGACAGGATATATAGCAGGGAGCTTTATATTCCACTTTGATCCAGGAAACTGGAACCAAAATCTTGAAAGCTTTTTCCTTTTTTTTTTCCTGATGGACAGACTTTGTTAAAATTTAGCTGTTCCATTCTTCATTATACATGTGGGTGAGGACAGAGAGATACCGGATACAAACAAGTTGTGCGTGGGTATATGTGTGCATATATGCATGTATCTGTCTGTCTGTACATATACACAATTCTTGCAATTCTTCCAATTAGGCATAGGGATCTGCTTTTAGCTCAGTGTTGCTTTGTTCACTGGGCAGCACAGGGCTGCATCTCAGCTGTTCATAGGAGATCTTTGTGTGTTGGGGTTTGGGCGAGGCTTGGATGATAACATGGCTTAGCTTCTTAGGGAAGCAGCATGTGAACGGGAATAATATCAGCTGAGAAAGAGACCTTCTGTTGGGGCCTTGCTTTATTGTGAGAAGAGGAGGGTGTAGATGATAGTGCAGAAGATTATCTTCCTATCCAAACAGTGTGACATAATGTGAAAGTCGTTCTTTTATTACTAAGATCGTCCCGTATGGTTTTGATACAATCACATAGTTTTCCACTTCGGAGTAGCCTTTTACTACATACGTAAATCACGTGGGGGATGCATTGTTTCATGGACTGTCCTACTGTGCTGCTGTTCAGAAGAGTAAGTGTTTATCTTGCATTTTCCCCAGAATTTAATTAAGGGTCAAAGAAAATATTCTGTTTATATTCTATTCTAGTATGGTGACTTAAAGATTGTAAAGGTAACGTATCTATGAATGTACATAGGCAGGAACACTTTTTTTCAGCTTGTGGTGGACTTGTTCTGCTATCTCAGGGTTATAGCAATGGGACTTCAAGATCCACAAGTCATTTGGGGAATTACAGTTTTTATTGCAGCTCAACATCTGGCAGAACCATAGAACCACAGAATCACTAAGGTAGGAAAAGACCTCTAACAGCATGTCTAACCATCAGCCACTAACCATGAACCTCAGTGCCCTGAGATACAGATGGGCCCTTGTTTATAAAGTCCCTGCTTGTGTCAGTGCTGAGATGTCACTTTGGCTAACAAACAATTGGAGTGAAGGCTGAGATAACTGGTTTGAGACTGATGAACAAAAACAAGTCTCAGTGCTGCAGCCCGTGGTCCTGCACATGGCAGTAAAACTGTGCACATCCAAACATCTGCAGAGAGCTGCATGTGTGTGAGCAGTGCTCCTTCACAGCTCGCAATGGCAGCATGTGCAAGCATCACGCCAGGAGCAGGACTCTGCTAGAGCTTCTAATTGAAAGAAGTAATGAATAAAGTTCTAATATCAGGCTCCCAAATGTAAAAGGTTCTAGTGTTATTGATGAGTTACTTTCCTCAGTCCTGGCACTTTTCAGAATTTGCCACAGTAGCTGTCTGAAAAAGAAGGGGAGCCTGAACATGAGAAGATGCTCTGAGTAGTTGATACGAGCACTAGCAAACAGAGTATGAGTACTGGACGCTAAGCTATATTACTCAGGTTAAATGACAGTCCCCAAGTGTAGAGAACAAGTTGCTCTAACCTTGGTTTGATGGAGGAGGAATACCCCTCCAAGGGACAGGAACCTTGTTCCATCTTGTAGTCCTCTCCTTTGGTGGGTAGGTGCTTCCCAGGCAGCTTGTTTTTGGCTGCCTTGAAGGCAGTGTGACTCTTGCAAAGAATTAAGTCTTTCTCAGTGAGCTGTTGAGCAGGAAGCTTTTGAGAATACCCAGCCAGCCTGCCTCTGGTGTGCTCTGTGGCAGCTGCTTCCAGGCAGCCTCCAGTTAGCACATTCCAACTCCAGGCCAAAGTGTTAGTTAGCTCTATGGCTCACTGCATGCTCAATAATAAGAGGCAATTGTGTATGCAGTGGGATGGCTCACAGGTTCTTGTTGCTGTGAAATTCCATCTTCTTGACACAGAAGTGTGCAGGCTCAGTGCAGTGCGGAGATGGCTTTGGAAGAGGAATGTGAGCAACCTGCATGCCCCTGGGGTGAATGCAGACTGTAAGATGAGCATCTGCACTGGTTTGCTGCCAACTGCTGCTTTGAAGGAGAAGGAAAAAGCCTCAGAGAGATGGTCTTGGCCAGGGGAGGAGACAAGAAGAAGCATGCACACACTGGCTGTTCCCAGGGGATGCTGCATTGGAGCAGCTGGGGAGAACAGCCTGCAGAGTGTCTTGGATTCCCTGGTCAAGAGGAAGCTGTGTGTGTGTGGCCCCTGTGCACAGGAAGAGTTGTGGGGAGGTAGATATGCTGGATGTAAGTCAACAACTGTCCTGACACATCATAGTTGCAATTTGTCATCGCAGATTTATTGTTGCTCTATGTATAGCATCTCAGATATAAAATTAGACAGAGAGACAGACTGAGATTTGGCTGTCTGTTTCTAAAATGTGTTTCATGTTTGTGCTGATCATAAAATGTAAGTGAAAATTAAATATTTGGGCACTTTATACAAGAGTTAAAACTGTCTGTTTCGCAGAGTTTGTGCATTCAAATACTTGCAGCTTGTCTTAAATGCATTTCATGTTTATAAACATCCATGATGAGTGCGTTCACCTCAACCTTTATCTACCCTTTAAGTAACAAAAACATTTCAAAGTATTGGGATGTACGCATGTGTTTTATTCCAGTTTTTACTACTTAAGCCAAGATTGTGGAAAGATTACTGTTATGTACTTCCCCACTGAGTGGACAAATGTGACTGGTAGATCATGTACAGTTGGAGAACAGAAAGTGGAGCTGCTTGTTGTGCCAGGCACAGCACTTCCAGGGTTGTCAGCACCAGGGAGGTCGAAAGTGTACTGCATCTGATGTGTGCATGGCTCCCAGTATGCATTCATTCCTATCACAGATTAACACTGACTTTGGAAACCATTTTCCTTTGTTATTGGTGCTGTATTTAGGCCTTTTTCATGGTGGAAGAAAACACTGATAAACCAGTGTTTTGTTTCCCTCTGGAAAGATGATCAAACTGAACTCCCTCAAACACTGAAAGTCTTATCTCTCCCACTTCAACACACACACACACACACAGGACAGCAGAGTTGACTTCCTTGGCTCCCTGTCACAGCAAGCATTACAAGCTATACAATTTTGTACTGGCCAGAATTTATGTATTTTAATGTGACTCATTATTCATGTGCATGAACTAAAGGGAGTGTCTTCTGCATCATGCATTAGGAATTTCAGGTACAAAAAAAGTTGTTTTTTTGACCCTGGATTATGTTTCTTTTTCTAGTTGAGATGGGGTTTTTTTTGTTCTAATATAAACAGAGAATGGTTATTGAGTTACAACAGTATACAGACTCTAGAAAGGCTTTTTGCTCATGTAATGCGATGACTATAATATTGTTGGGAGTGACTTCTAGAGCGAAGGGTGTCTTGACAGTACTGTGTGATGGGTATCATCCAAACATACTTGCCTGTGCTCAGGCTTGCAGCAGCTGAGGCGAGATCATACTCTTGCATGTTGATTGTAGGCCACCAAGTCAACAGACTGGGAAAAGCAAGAAGATTTTAGCCCAATTCTGTCTACACTGGGTGTTTGTCAGAAGTGACAAAAGCATGCATAATGTACACAATAGAAATACTAATGGATATTGCCCCTCACAGTGTGAACTGCTGCTTCTGGGTAGCACTGGGTTTGGTGGACCTTGGAGAACAAGCGTGCTTACTTTAAAGTCCATTAAATAGGCTTCCCTCTTGTGCGCTTAAGGGGCTGTGTCTGCTCTCTGGCTGAGGTAAAGATGCTTTTGTTGCAGATGGATTCTGTTGTAACTCTTTTCTTCCTTCTCAAAAATCACTAAAAGTGAGATTTTCATTCCCACGTATTACTGGGTCCTGTAGCCAAGCTTGGTTATGGTAAGAAAAGTATCATATGTACTTCGTCCCATTTATGAAACTATTCTTGCAGACTGCTTTTTAGTAATGTGCTGTTCATGATCTTCCACATGATTAGCATATGTGTAAAGGTACAAATAGGACAAGTTAAATGATCAGAGGATGGAGTTTCCACGTGAGCTGTGAAAAAAAAATTGAGGATAGTGAAGTAACTGAGACGTTGGATAAGATGGAATCTGAGGTGATTTTCACAGAGTCCTCTAATGCAAGAATTTGGTGGTACTCAATAAAGTTTGTAGGACACCAGTTTAAAACAGATAAGAAAGTACTTCTTTATACAGAGCTTCCTGCCCCATGAGACAGTGAGTTTCATGTATTAACAGCACCAGAATAATATTGGACAAATTCTGAAATGAGGTATGGGAATACCTTCTGAAACTCCCAATCTATCAATTTTAGGTGCTAGGAGAGCGCAAGAAGCATGGACATCTTCAGGCATGAGTATTGCCTTTAAATAGTGTCTGCTGTTGGAAATAATTCTGGCTACGCCATTTGTCTGTCCCCATGAGATGCTGCTTATATTTGTGTCTGCTGGATACTATTTTGAAATTGTTCCCCTGTTGCTTGGTTTATGTAGAACAGCTGATTTCTTTAGATCCCTCAGACGCGTGTGGGATAACTCCATAAGAAGGGAAGAAAAAAGCTAACAGTTGGTATTAAAGAGCACTGCTGTTAATGAAGGTGACAGAGCAATACTGTGGGAGATTCAGAAAATCACTGGGTTGTTCAGGGTAGTTAGATGCCTTTAAAAGATTCCCATATATGCCCATTTGCCAAGGCATCTTCTGTACTGAAAGCAGCCCAATAAAGCCCTACTTCTTTGCAGTAGATAGTTTGGAAGAGTGAAGCAGAAGCTCTGGAGAAGTAGGCAAAAGAAAACCATGTCAGACTCTGATGATAGTGAAGGCTGTGAATTTATTCACTGCTTGTAGAAATAACATGGCAGGCAAATCACTTAACACAAGTCTGCTTGAGTGAGGGGAAGACAGTTCAGGACATCCCAATGGAAGTGACCAATTGTTGACTCGAGTGTAATTTCAGAATTAGAGCTTGGCATTGCATTGACTGGGAATTTGCTGTTCAAAAGCAACAAAGCTTAGAACTGGATCTGATTTTTGTGACAGAAGAGAAGCATGTGCCCTCTGAAGGAGTTCTTTGGCTATTGTCTCCTTCAGCTTGCTGACTCAGATCTCAGAGTTTGAGACATCGCTCTTCTTAACAGAGCTCTGCCTTTGCCTGAAGCTCTGCTGTACACAGACCTTGTAAGGCCAGTGCTGTAAGTGGAGGGAGCGAGGAAGGCAGGCAGGTAAATTCATTATGACTGTAGCTGTATCTTATTAATTAATGAGCCTCTTGAAAGGATTATAGGGCTTCTTTTACTCCCTGTTTCTGCAGATCATGGAGGGAAAAAAATGGATATTGTAAGAGTTGGGTCTTTTTTGATTACCTGCTCAATTATGGTCCAAAATTAATTGCTTATCCTATCACGCTTTGTAAGATTAATCTCTGTTTGTTGGAGGAGGCTGAATCACAACAGATTGTTGCCTAAGAGAATCCTCGGGAAACACAGATCTCAGGGAATTGTACCTTTGCATTTTAGGGTGGCCTAGGTAAAACAGCCCACGTAAGTAATTTATTTTCTTAAGCTAGTGAAATTTAAGTAGGATCTGAAGCTGCATGGTTTTGCTTGTGATGTGGATAATAACATTAAAAAGACATTATCTGTGGAAAGAATGTGAACACTGGTTAATTGCTACATAAAAGTGAAACTTAAAATTTTTCCTAATCTACACTTACCTGCTCTAAATCTGACCTGAAAAAAAATTATCATGTAACTGCATTCTTACCTCATTTTTGTCTAATTATAACGAATAGCAATAATAACAGAAGTGATTTCTTCCTTACAAGCCTTGCCTCTCTACATTTTTGCCACCTGTATTGATTAAAAAAACTCAAACACAGGAGGGGTAGGATTGAGAAGAGAATATCAGTGATCTATGGAGTCATTCTCTCCCAGGGTAGATATGAACCGCAACTCCCCACATTCCTTCTCTTGCTGCTGCTGGCTTAAGTGCTTGCTTCATTTGAACTGCACCTGGCATACTGGGTTGAGAATGTGAATTAGGCTGCAGATGTTCCTATTTCCTGTAGAGCTGCACAGCTTTGGAAAGTACTTGCCCCTCCGGCTGAGCAGGAAGAGGGTTTTCCAGTGCCAATTCCTCTTGCAGTTGGAAAAATTATGGATCTTGCGTCTTGTGTCTTGGTCCTTTTTTGCAAATGTCATCTGTCTTGCAGAATGAAACTGGACAAGCCAAGATTACCCACATGTGACAGAAAAGTGTCAGGAAGAAGTTTTGTACTAATCCACAGCAAAAATAAAGCAGTACTGGTTCTTGAAGTATTCTATCTCATGGATGAATTGCTCTGTTAAATCCTTCCCCTGCTGAATCACTACTTTGTGCTTGCTGAATAGATTGTTTTTTCTCCTGAGCCCATCCTCTGGAGTCCGAGTGAGTCCACCTGAGCAACTGGAAGCCAGTACCTTTGGATCCTGCTCCACTGTGTCCCACTGCTCTCCCACTCCGGGTCCAAATCTGAACTAACAGCATCTTAATGTCCCAGCTGTACTCACTCATAGCAGTTCAGATTATTGATCAGCTTCTATTCAGTGACTGATTTGTCCATCCATTTAATTTTAGCAGTCCATGCCTTCCATGAGAAGAAAGGAAAGCTACATGTGTACCTACTTAGACTAAGGCTCTGCTTCCTGGAAAGCCAAGGTCTGGCTTGCTGAATCCCACAAACAAGTGCTTGTGCATCACCGTTTTCCATATGCGACTGTGGGCCCTGGTCAGAAAGAAATTCTGGTTTTCTTTTTGCTTTTCTTGATTAGGAGCAGAGTTATAGAGTTCTCTTCTAATAAGCGTTGCCACCATGCCATACTACCGCTGTTCTTAGATCTAACCAAAATGATTTTTTTTTAAAAGCATCTCATGTTAGCATCAGTGGGAGCCTGTCCTTTCTACATGGGCTGTGCCACTGTGTCAACAGCTCTGCTGGCAGATGCCAGGACTGGTGTATGCTCAGGTATTTCAGGCTCAGAAATACTAGCATGGGTGTAGGTGTCCTGATGAGATGCAATACAAAGGAGCACTGTGGTACCTGTCCCTTGTGATTAGGACATAGACTTTGTTTTGCCTAAGGAATCACCCTTCTGGAAAAACCTGTAGAAGCTGGGGTGTCGTGATAGTGTGTGGAAACAGGACTGTGTGTGTGTAAGGCTGCTGCTATTAAACCTCGGGGAAGAAGAGAGTCTGAATATCTAATTCAAGACACTTGAAATAACCGTGGCACTGAGCAGAACTCCTCATATAGCTAGTCTCTGCTTGTTTTACATTTGCCCTTGGGCCAACAAATCATAGAATTCACAGGCAGCCATGGAGTGAGCATGTGAAAACACATGGGCAGAGAGTTGAAGAGATGGGAAGGGAATATACAAGCACTTCTAATTTTCTTGCGTAAGATGACTCTACTGCAGAACATGCTGTGGTAGAGCAGGCTAAGTTTTTCTCTTCTGTGTATTTTAAGTGACCTTCAGTGTTGTCCTGTGCCTCGCTGACACAAGAGGCTTCTGCCAAAGTGAAGCTTTTCTGGTGTGAGTTTCTTTCTAAAAATGGTGTTATACTTGCAAGAAATTCAGTTCTCTATGTTGTTACAAAAACAGCACGAATTCCTTTCCTCTGTGAGCCTGCTGAGCTTGGCTGGATTTTTTTTTCCATATCTTGACAGCTGTTTAATACACAGATTTATCAACACAAACAACAAAACACACACAGAAGCAATTTTTCTAGTTACTTCACCGTAGTAAATGATTAGATCCTATATGCATATAATGTTTTGGTTGGTTTTTTTTTTCTTCATTTTTCTGTATTTGTTGGGCTGAGATTACTTCCTAAATTATTTCCTTTATCCTTGTTTAAGCTCAGAAGCAGCATTGTCTTAACTAAACACAAGTTTGTCACTTATCAGAGGCACTTAAATCTGCACAATCTCTGAAACCAACAGAAGAGAACTTGTACTAGGTCCGTTATGTCTCTAAGCTACAATTGTAGACCTGAGACCCTGTTTTGGCAGTGTCTTCTTAATTTTGATATCTCTGACCTCAAGTGCATTTGCCTCTTACTGTCAGAAAATTCTCCTTGTGCACATCTGTGCTGTTTTTGAAGCAGGTCGTCAGCTCTGAAATTGCACCTTTAAAAAAACAACCCAAAACCAAAGCCAACTCCCTCCAAAATAAAAGCTCTGCATGTAGTGCTGAATGCTGTCTCCCTAAAAAACAGTGAGGAGAGCAAGGCAACCTGACTAAACCATGGTCACATGCAGCTACCCCGAAGAATACTGGAGGTGGGACCCTGTAGGGCTCTGGCCAGGTGGATGCAAGCCGTGCTTCAGGCTTCCTTGCAATCACCCTTGAGCATTCCCTGCTTCCAGTTTCATAGGAAGTGGTGGATCGGCATGACATAAGCTGTCTGATAAAGCTGGTTTCCTTTGCAGTGCTGCAGGCCTCATTCTGCACAGTAGAAGCATATAGTAGGGAGGCTTGTTACTGTGCTGGTGAGTAGCACATAGAAGCAGAATAAATCCAGTGTGCATAGATCAGTTCAGCCCCATCTACCCTTTAGTGTGTTGCTGGCAGTGTCTGGTGTCTACATGCAGCCTGTCCTGAGATAGGGAAAGGAAAAAATCATAGTTTTTCAGTAGATGTTTATTGTGCCTTACTAAAAGCTGACTTTTGAACTTACAGCATCACTTTATCGCCTTGTTGCATAGCAGAGACGGGAATAATGCTTTAGAATTTCTCTCCTTGGAAAGAAGTAGTTAATATTCTGCTAAAAGCTCACAGATTTCAAACTTTGATCCCAGCTGCAAGCACAGCCAGCTAGATACTTTACTGTATTATGTCTGCAACCTTGTGATGGGCCATTTTACGTCATAGGCTATGCTGGAGGCCTTCTTTTGTTTTTATTTTATACTGTTCTAAGCCTTTTGTTGGTATGGTCTTTCTGACAGATTTGTGTCCCTGCCATTTTTTCAACAAGAGATCATTAATTTTGGAATATATAGCAGAGTTTGGGGAGGAGGACTTGCAATGGAGGTCTTTCTGCATTCTTGGAAAATTAATGTCAAGACTGTACTAAAAATGAAGTGATTTGTGCCTGTGTTCCCAGAAGGGGAAAGCTAAGCTATATTAGGTTTTGTGATGGAGTGTTATCACCTGTAAGAGGCAACTAATTTCTGTCTGCCGGTGTATCTTTGACTCAAAATACTCATTGTTTCCACTAATTCTTTCCTGGATTTTTTTTTTTCCTGGGCTAATCTTCTTAGCTTTTAAATACTTCCATGCACGTACTGTCAGAGCCAAATCAAATATAATTGGAAAAATGTGACTGGAGCTGTCAGCATGAGACAGACTGGGGTTGTAGAAGCATGGTGTTTTTCATACACCTAAGCTCCACCTTTCTGAGTCAACAAAACGCAGGGCTGTTTGGATTGTTGAAAGCTTGAAGAGAAGCCAAGGAGGAGGCTTCTCAGCAGTATGGGCTGAGTTAAATTCTGTTGCTCTGAGGATGAGGGCAGTAAGCAAGCTTACTGTCCACCTTTCCAGTGGACAGAAGAAAATCCTTTTGTTTGGTTTCTGTTCTGCAGCCAAGGCCACAGTTATCCTCTTCTACAGCCTGAGCTTCAGATGGGTTCCACTTCTTAAAGCAGCCTGTGGCCAGAGCTTATGTGCCCCTGTGGGTCTGCCGTATAGGGGCTGGAAACAAAGCATCCAAATTCCAACAGCAGTGGTATCTCAGAGCTGGTCTTGCTGTGCACTTCCCTGGCCAGGAGTCCATGCCAGCTCCCTGTGCCAGTGTTTCATGGGGCAGCTCTTGGCCAAGTGGTTGATCAGGTCATAGCTGTGCCTTTGGAGCGGATCTTCTGTCCTTACCTCTCTTGGAAGACATATAAGTTCAGAAAGGGCCATCAGTCCAACAATCATCCAGCTGTGTTGGAATGGATGTGGAAGCAGAGCAGGGGGAGGCACTCCTCATCTAGCACCCTCTAACCTCATAAACCATAGGGCAGTCTAGAACTTACTGGATGCTAGCAAATGGGAGGGACCTTTTGTGTGGAAACAAACAGCAAAAAAAGCTGGAGGTAGACCCCCCCAAAAAAGTTATTTCAGCTGGTCTTCCTTGGGTGCTGTCAGCATGTGATAGCCAGGACTAATTAAGTGAGTGACTGCTATGCTGAAGCTTGCACTGAAGATAAGACTTTAAGCACTCAAGAATGCCTAATGCTTAATGTACTTAACTTCTAAAACTGTTTGTTTTTAACTGCCCTTTTCTCATTTGTTTCAGGTTGCATGTCTGGTTGGACTTGATGCATGACATTTGCATGACAGCTAACAACCTAGCTCTGGATGTGTCACTGAGCAAACATGGCCTACCCAGCAAATACTAACGGCAGTGCTGCAGGTAACTCATCAGATGTTTTTCTCATTTTGTATCATTATGTTTTCTGGCTTGCCTTTTTTCTTACATTGTGAAAGCAGCAGAAAGGGGAAGTGGCTGGAGTCAAAACTAAACACTGAAAACTATTTTCCAGGTCGATCAGAATCTGGCTGCCCCATCCTTTGTCCCCATCCTCTCAGTAATCTTTTGAATAGCAGAAGTGAAAGCTGTATGTGAAATGGTATGAGCTGGTAACTTGGTCTACTGGTTCACAGCACAGTTCACTTTCACAGACTTACACAGCCTTACACCACCCTGAGAGGGCTGGGGCTTTGCTGCAGGAAATCGTGCGGTTGTTATCCTGTGCCTGTAATTGCTTTGAGAGATTAACCAGCATGGAATATCCAGCCTTTCCTGATTGCCCATGTGGGTTTGGCTAATTTAAATTTACTTTATTGATTCTAAGCAAGCAACATCAAGAGGAGGTCTTCAGGTTTTTTTTTTGTTATTTCAGGAGGCTGCTGAGATGTCTGCTTTGGTTGTGTGATATTCTGGAATAGATGGTTGGCATGTACAAAGGTTGCTGCTAGGTCAGGAAAGGGCAGAGATTGCAGAATGACTGATAAAAGCACAGCAGCCGTGTTCCTCTTGCAGTTGTGTCAATATTTTCCTGCTCTCCTGATTGCTGCACAAACATAGCTTCATCCCACTAAAGCTCAAGCTTCCACAGAGGGATTATATGGAAAATTTCAAGTGCATGGCAGGAGCTTGTGGGTGTTCTTCTGAGACCTCTTGATACAGGTATGGTGGGAAACAGATTTATCAAGACAGGCTTGGGTGGCTGGAGACCTGGTGAAGAACCTTAAACACCTCTATTACTATGTGCATCTATACAGATTTCAGCTTTTTTATTGGTGAGGCTCATGTACTCACATTCTAATGATACTCAGTGGATCATGACGTGCAGGTACTGAGAATTGGCTTATCTGGTGGTTTTTAGCATCAATCTCATTAACAGGTATGCTCTGTTACGGAAACAAATCCTAAGTTGCTGGGTATGCTCACTCTAGAATTTTTCTAATTAGTGGAAGGGATTAAAGTGTCCCTGAAGTAGAAAATGTGAAATATGGAGTGTCATTATCTGCGATTTATGCAAAACAGAATCCTTTTTTAAAGGCTAGTGGAAGTTAAGTGAAAATGTTGAAGTTGTCTATCTGCAGATTATTTAAAGCTAAACCTAGCAGTACTACTAAATCTTGAAAAAGTATATTTTCTCCCTCCTCCCCCCTCTTCCATATTTCTATACAAGTAGAAGTATATTTTCTAAGAAAGAAATTGTATTTTGCTACTTTTTGTAATGCTTTTAGAAAAAGCAGACTTTGAATCCTCTGCTGTGTGACTTAACTGTAGCTGTTTACTGCCTAAACCCTCTTATAATTTGCTTTTTTTTTTTTTTTCCCAGTAGCATGCTTTTAACTTAAGTCATGCAGAACAATTCCCTCTGCTTAAATGGAATGAAGAATTGTGCACGGACTGTTACTGATTGGTTTGCTATTACTCCATATGCATTCCCCCTCAATAGAATGGTCTATCAGAAAAGTTTAGTGAGCAGGTATTTAAGAATAAAAAAGCCAAGTGCTCGTATAGGGGATGTGTTAATGCAAGATTAAGTTTCAGTTTCTGAACTGTTATGCAAACAGTGCTTCATGCAGGATACTAGCTGTTTGTTCCATTAATTGCAGAAAGACACTATAATGAATTGCAAGTTTTTAATTGAGAACTAAATAGAACGTTTTGCAGAGACTGTCAGGACTTGTTGGCTTTGCAAACCCTTGAGGCCAGCGTTCTAACATGCAGCTACATATGCCTGTGTCTCCAAATCCTTAGATTTCATAATGGACAGAGTATTGGGCTACAGGTACGTGCGATTCGTTACCCTGCTGAGTGCCTGGGAGAGAATGCCTTTGGATGAGAAGGAACTGATATGGGCGTTGCAGGTATTGAAGCAAACTCCTTAATTGCACAGAACTCTAACAGTGCAAAAGAGAAACTGCTGGTGTGGTGTCTTCTGCACCTGCGGAATCAATCAGCAACAAGAAAAGAATGAGAAATACTTGTTATGGATTGCTAACCTGCACGTTACTCGAATTTTTGGGGCAAGTTTGACCACATATTCAGCTGCAATTCAAGTATGAAGTGACTAAGGAGCAGTGGTTTGCTTTGGTTAACTCGAGAATGTGAGTACTTTCACTGTTAGTGGTTATGCCTACATGACATTTTGGCAATTTTTTTAAAATTATACAAGTCTAAATGAACTACTGCTGTTTCAGATAAAATCTGTAAAGGAATGCTTGAATTTGGAACTCATTTTCAGGAAAGGATTAAGCTATTTTGCATTTGTATAGAGGACTTTTTAAAGGATGTTTCTTAAAAGTACTTTTACTGTAAATATTTTCAGTTGAGGATGTACGTGAGATAAGGTACAAAACAGATTATGGCTTTCATGAAAGAATCAAACATAAATTTGACTGCCTCTTGCATATTTCAGTAAAGACATGGACTTTAAATATGGCTAGTAAATAACAGAGGCTGTGATATAGATTTCAGTGCTGTTTGTCAACAGTTTTGTTTACTGCTGAATTACTAACTTAAAGTTTAATCACTTTTTCTGGTTTCACTACACGAACGTGGGCTGTATTTCTGTAGGCTGCAAGCGTACAATCTCTGCATTTTGGAAACTGATTTAGAGCTTAGTTCTGGAAACTTAGTTCTGATGTTTGAAGTAAGCTCTATCAGTGTTCTGCTGTATGCTTGGAAAATTGCTTAGATCCCTCTAACGCTGTTGGCAGGTGAGTCGGCGCTTGCAGAAAAAGCTTTATTTTAACAGTTAAGTGCTGAGTAGTCACAACTGTTTTCTGCTATCTTCCTGCCTCAGTGGCATGTGAGCTGACTGCTCAGTGCAGGGCTAAGCAACGCAGTAAGTCCAGAATCTGTCATGTTCTTGTCCAGGGAGCTACAGCAAGTTCTGACATATACTCTGTGTCTGTGCAGGGCTACTGGGGGATATACTTTTTTTTTTTTTTTTTTAAAGGGTTTGTTTTCTAAAATAGCATTAATGTCTTTGTTAATTGCTAGTTGAAACTTCCAGTAATTGTTAGCTTTTGTGCTTGCTAGGACTGATGCTTAAATCATCTTATCTAATGAGATTTTGCAAACGTTTGTGTAAATTATATCTCTAGAAGGGTTCTCAGGTCAGCTCTGAAAAGCACAGTATGTACCTGTCTGAAGTTTAAAATCCAGCCTGAACTATTTCTAGTTACTTTCACTAATATCTGATTTGCTGAAACTTTGTTTTCAGAACATTTTCTGAAAGGCACAGAACGGTGTGAAACTCCACTGCAATTCCATTTGTTCTGCTGTAGAAAACAAGGAAGTGGCAAAAGAAACATAGGAAACTGATTTACAAAGATAAAAGTTTAAAAACCATATTTGTTTCCAACCATAATAAAAACAACTGTTTTATTTGACTTCCCTAAGCCCCTCATGCTCTGTCTCGAGAGCTTGCAGAGTTGTTAGTCACCTCTTTAACGATGACACAGAAAAGCTTTTTGGCAGAGGAAAAGCTTTTTTAGTGTTCCTCAGCAGGATGGGCTGCAGGGGTCACTATAACAAGGCTGTTGCACGAACATTTTTACTTTGCTGTAAAGTAGATGCATATTGCTTTCTGGACATCTGGTGCCTTAGATTTTCCTAATCTTTTCTCCCTTTTCTCTCAGCTTTCCTCCTCACCTTTTTTAAAGATTTGTTTTCACTCCTTCCCATCTCACTTTCAGCAAGAGAATACTCGCACAGATTCACTTGAACTGTATGTTTAACTTACATGCTTTACCTCCTTCAGACTCCTACACAGTTCCCTAAGCCAGCTGCATCACAGCAGTTCACCATCACTGTCACTGTTCCCTTTGCACTGGTAGAGCAAGCTATTCCCTTTTTCCTTCTCTGCAGCAGCCAGCATTCAGGCATTGGGTGCCTGTGGATGGGAGCTGCACGGTGGTAGCCCAGGCTGCTGGGACCTGTCACCTCCACCAGATCTGGACTGTGGATCTTTGAGGCATTTAGTGGTGTATATATAAAGTGGAGGCGTTGGTTGCTGTGTTGCAGCCTGGTGTCCTTCTGATTTTTTTTTTTAATATGTGGATGGTTACTCTGCAGAGCACACATCTGCTTAGAGTGAGTATTTTTATCATTCTCTGCACTGATTTGTAAGAATTCATAACATTTGTAGACACCCTTTCAGTTACGGGCTTATTTGAGTTTCTCTTTCATGATTTGATTTTCCTAATGCAAATAATTTTTGGCAATGTGTATGGAGTTTTGCATGGTTCCCAGCCTAATGATCTCAGGTACAGCTGAAGAAGAAAGAGCTGTGCCCTGGAACATTGCCACCACTACCAATTTTAGCTGAATATCCACTATTTTTCATTGACCCTCAGTCAATTAAAAAATTAATGGGAACACATACATGCTGAAGGTGTGCTTCTGCAGCTGGTAAGATACTTGTCAGTAAGGGACCATTAAATTGCCACATAGCCTAGTACTTTCTGGATGGGCAGATGAAAAGCAGCGCTGTCAGTGATGTCCTGTTCCTGCCTCGCCCAGGAGTGATTTGGTGAGTCACTCTGGCCATGCCCAGTATTTAAAAGCAAGCAAGGGAGGGACCCTGAAATACTGAGGGTGAAGGGTGAAAGAGCCTACAGTGATTTCACATCAGCTTTATCATAAAGAGTACCAAACTTCCTTCATTATGCTATTGTATGCCAGATCCGCCTTCAGGACAGATGGCTGGAGATGCAGCTTAAGATCTCACAGCCATTGCCAACTTTCTAATTGGGCTAATAATTGTTTATTATGCAATTACTAGTTGATACCTGTAATGCAAGTTTGCAGCTGCTGCCACAATAGAACAGTTGAAAACACAATTACTTGTATTCATCCAACTGAGAGGCTTTTGACAGACTTAAGGAGCAGGGGTCATCGCACACCTTCTTTTCCACGGAACTTGTTGCCTTTGGGACTGATCTTGGACTCTGCTGGAAGGGAAATGGGCAGGAGAAAGTCTGAAAGGGTGCCATGAGGAGCTGAGGACATAAAGGTCTGGATGAAGAAACTCCAGGTAGGCCAGTCCTTGGAACCATTTGGGTGTATTGGGAAGCAGATGTCCAAAGCACAAAGCCAAGTCAGATACTGATGCTTTGAAGAAAGACAAAGTGCCACAAGAAGAAGAGCAAATTGGTTAGGGCTGTCTCATGTTATTTGCTGTAACTTCCTAGAGGCTTCTGGCATGTCATCTAGAATGCTGTTTTAATACCTGTCTGATGCAGGCTCGCTCATGGATGCAGGCACATTCTTCCTTGTCTAAGCTGCTGAGATGTTCCTGCATGGGCTGTACCTACGCTTCCTCATGTGGCCTCTTTCTGCTGCCAATACAAGCCCTCCACACTCCCAGAGACAGAAAAGGATGCTGATATTTTATTTTATAGCCAATGATGCTCTAGGAACATAAAGAGACCCACTTTGCTGTTTATGGCACCCTGTAATTTCATTGAATTGGTGGTGATTAACAGTTGTCACTTGCTCTATGTCCCCGCTGGAGTGGTGAGGTTGGATTGGATGACCTACAGAAGTCCCTTCCAGCCTCAGCCATTCTGCAATAAAAGCCCTTACATTTTTGTAGAAGTCAGTACTGATGGCTGTGTGGTGAGTGCTTTGGATACAGAGGAGCAGCCTGTGGGGCTTAGGTGAGGGGCAGGCACCAGTATTAGTGCAGGCATGTGTCACAGGAAAAGCCTTCCTACCTATGAGAAATTCTCTCTGCTGCTTATTCCTTCCTTTCATACACAACTCGGCAAACCCTCCTGTGGTCATTCAACCTAAAAGAAGACATTTTTGTGTTCTGCAGTATTCCTCCCTACTATCCCAGATTCTGCTGTAGAAAGCACCTTGGGAACAATTTGTATGAAACTGAGTGCCTGGTGTCCCTTTGTGAAGGGAGGTGATTCTATAGTCTTTAAAAGTACATAGTCCTCCAGGGAAATTGTTGGGATGGAATAACTTGATTATAGCTGGTTGTCTTCTCTCTGTGAATGATGAATGCCTGTGCAAGGGTGACCCAGTAGCAGACACTCCTTGCTGAGTAGGCATCATCTCACCATTCTGGATTACAATCTCAGATGTATGGTCTGATTTTTGGGTGGTCCTGTGTGAAGCCAGGAGTTGGACTCAATGATCCTTTTGTGGATCCCTTCCAGTGTGGGATAATTTGTGACTCTGTGTGCCTTGCTGGGCTAATGCTGGAGCAGGAGTCCTTGGGAAGCTTTCTGCAGCAGCCTTACTCCTCCTTTCTGTGCCATTTGTAAGGCTTTAGACTAGAGATAACAGAAAGGCAGTGCTTCCCGTATCATATTTTCACAGCAGTTTTAGGAGCTGAGAGGCTGCCCACGCTGGCACAGATGCACTTTCTCCACTTCCTTCCTCTGGAAACATGACTCCCCTTGGTGGCAGAGCATGGGTTCCTGCCAGGGCTTCCCCAGGTGACCAGCTCTGAGCTGCCACACTGAAGCTTGCTTCTGACCATCCTCCCTTTTATTTCTTCCATTCTTTCTAATTTCATCTAGAAATCACACTTGCCACATTGATTGAATCTGATGATTGACTTTCCCTATTTGATGCATTTTGCACTTTGCACTGGATGGGGTACAGCAGGTCAGCCATGTACAAAAATGGCTTTCCTCCTCCCATGTTGCTTTCTTTTCTAAGATTCTTATAACATACTAAGTTACCTTCTTGAGGTGTTTTGTTTTGTTTTGTTTTTTTGTTTTTTTGTTTTTTTTATCTGACTCTTCACACAGACTTTAACAAAACTAAGAATGCAGGTGTGTGCAGGTGGCTGGGTGTGAGATTCCGTTGTTCTCTTTAACTCTTTCAGTCCATCCCTGTCCTTTCCTACTTTCTGCAGAAATTGTAATGTGTCCCTTGCCCCCTCCCCAGCCCTTCTGTTTTCTTGCTTGATTTCTCCTCCCTATTTATCTCCCATTGTTATATGTTATATGTAATTGTCTTCTGCTTTTTAATTTATATGTTTCTAGATGTTTTTTCTAATGAAAATATTTTGCTTTCCTTCAGCATTACAAGTCCTGCCTGTGATATTCCTGTGTTGTCCTTCAGTACTTGTTTGAAAGTAGGAGTGGGGAGGGAGGGTGTGGAAACAGCTTCTAATAGCTTGGTTTGAAGGTTTGGTCAGATTAGAGTGAGGATCAAATTAACTGATAATTGGGAACAGATTGTTCTCCTTATGCAAACCAGACACTGATGGTCTGGAGTAGTTATTTATTGCTGAGGGGCATGTTTGCTGATGTACTCCTAGTCCCCTTCCTACCTTCTTTTCAAAAAAACAGTCCTTCTGCTTGAAGCACCACTGTATGGATTGCAGAAGATCCAGTAATGAAAATGAGGTGCACTTGTGCAACTTGCCCGCTGTTTCTGGAGTTTCAGATCTAATCCTAGCAAAGAGGTCAAGTTTTAGTCTCTTGCTTATGCTACCTGACAAATTTAAACTGTGAATTTTTATTTTTTTATTTTTTATTGTAAAAGAAGAAATAGAGTACAAGTAAATATAATAAAATGCATGGTTGTAGTTAGAAAAGTAGACTGGTATTGTATGTGATAAAAACAAGACGAGATCATGTTTTAAGGGATTATGAGGATCAACTGTGTTTTTTAACTTCAAGCAGTCCTTGGCTAAGCCTTTTCTTCCTTTCTCCCTCCAGAATTGTGATTTTTAAATTTAGCTAGGTTTGTTTTTCTATACCTGAAGTTTAAGATTGGAAAAAAAGCACAATTTAGCATTATTCTCTCCTGTATTTCTTTGTTTTTCTTCATGGACACAAATGTTACTTTTTAAGCTTTCCATTACATTAATGTGCTTATGAGTCTATGCATTCACTGTGTTGCCCTTTACACTTCCACTGTTGTCTTGCTATTGTCAGCTACAGTTCTTTTCCATTCCTCTGCTCTGAGACAGGTGCCATTTTCCTTTTTGCTCCCTGACCTCCATCAGCTTCACAGGTATGGTCTGCCTTTAATATTCAGCCTCCACTCTCAACCTGGCTTGACTGCTGTGCATGGTTGACAGTTCTTGAAGAAAGTTGCTCTCACTTTGCAAAGGAGTTATAAGGATGCCATGATTCTGCCAGCTATGTGGATGTCTTGGCCACAACAACCTCAGCCCATTCCCTTGTAGCAAAAAACACCAGGTATGATGGAGATCTCAGTGCTAGCTCCCAGAAGTATGGGAGATTGTATCATTTACATGATACATTAATAAGGGACATGTAAGTCTTGCCCATGGGTCCTGATTCGTGGGGTAGCACGTGCCTTTTCCCTGGGTTGTGTGGCTGTTTTCCTTGCCTCAACCTTTTGCATAATCATAATGTTTTTGAGGGTAGAAGTGTAGTGTGTCTGGAATAGCAGTTACTATAAATCCATGATGTTTGACTGCAGAGTATTGCTCCAAGAGGAAAGCAAAGAGATGTTTTAAAACAAAGCCTGGATAGTTTCCCTGGCAAAGCTGTCAGTTCCTTTCTCCACCTTCTGCCTTTGCTAGCTGAGGAAGTGGGGGTGACCCTGAAGGATCTAGTCACCTCCCACACTGTCAGAATTGGCCACCTGATCCCAAATGACAGTCTGCTGGTTTCACAGTGCACCTGCAGCTAGACATCTGAGTTCTCAACAGACAGTAGTTCGGTTTACATATTTGTGTGTCCAAGGCCCAAGAAGTCTGTACGCACATGCATATTTGAGAATATATTTATTTCTTTACATGCATTTTCTCTTGTGTTCATGTTCATTGTGTTTTCCACCTTCATTTCTGCAAAATAAGAAAGTTAATCTGATGTGTAGAAAGCCCAGCTGGGAGCTGCATGATGAGTTGCTAGCTTGCTTAGTCCCAGTACCTGAGTAAGATCAAGCAACTGTATCTGATTACATCTGTGCAAAAAAGAAAAAAAGTATTTAAAGTGGTGCAAAGACCTGAATAGCTTACTCGTTGCTACAACAGGATTACTTTATTGTAAGCTTTTCCAAACAGTCGTATTAGGACATGAGTAGAGGTCACTGGATGTGATGTAGGACCTGTGAAAAATCGAATTGCTGACACTGTGTGAAATTAAACCAGCTGGACAGTTAATAATTATATAAGGCAAACTTTTCAGTTGCATCCTCTCTCTGAGTAGATGTTAACTAGTAGCGAGGAATCTACCTGTAGCTTGAAAAGTCTTAGAAGTTTTGAGTAATAAGAAGCAATTGGGTCAGATTAACCTACAGCTTTATCTCCATCCATGTGACCAGTAGGTCTCCTTACAGTACTAGTGCATCAGCTGCAGACTAACACTGTTGGTGTAGTTACCGAATACCTCCCAGCTATCCTGAAAAAGCACATTTGACACTGACCCATCCTGTATAGCCAGCACTCCCCCTGGCCAACTCAGGAAATCTCCAAGTTGCAGATTTCTGGAAACAGACGAAAAATGTTGCTATATGTCTGCTATATTCTTATGCCTTTCCAATGATACCTGCTAGGTAGGTAGGACAGATCAGTCTTGGGTCTGAACTCTGCCTATAGCCAATTGATTTTGAGCTGTTCAGTGAAAACCCGCTGCCGAAAAAATAAAACTAAACACACACACACACACAGCAAAAATAGCCCTAAGACATATGTATTTTGGGGGTATGAACATAAACCTGGCAATATGGGGCCAGGCTAAGCTCTGCATACACTCCCCTGTCTCACATTCATCACTGTGTTGGGTCAGATTACTTCCTTCCTTCCACACAGCTACTTCAGTGCTGAAGAAATGGTCTCTTGGTGGCAAGTGTGTAAAGGACTCTGTCCCTTCCGAGGCCTTAATCTCTCTCAGATCCATTCTGCCCTCCCTGCCTTCCCCTTCCCCCCCCCCCCCCAAGAGGGGTTTAAAAAAATTGGTTTTTTATATAAGAACTTCTACTGTCTGAATGCCTGCCTGTGCACCAGATCTTACATTTGTTCTGTTACAGACCATGTCAGGTCTTTTTGGTCACTGGGGAGCTGCACTCTGACCTCAGTTTTGTTTCCACTGTAAACAGTAGCTGAGTGAGTTTATTTGGCACCTTAATGGTCTTAAAGGCCAGGAAAATAAATACACTTGCCTTTAGGCTTTACCAGGGCTGACCCCAGATGTGTGCTTCCATTTTGACTTGCTGGACAAGGGTTGAAGTGCAGATATAAAGTTTGGGTTATTGCTTGCATTTTGATAGGTGTTTCTCAGCCTGAGCTTTGAGGAGAGTGCTCTGGCTGTGCATGACTTGATACAGGGCTCATGCAGATGTCAAGTCCTTGAAACCACAGAGTAACAACAAGTGGATGAGCACATGGAGGCAGGTGCTAAAATCTGTTCTTCCCTAAACAGGATTTCTGTTTTGTTTTCAGAAAAAAATGAAATCATAACACGTTAGAGCATCTTTTTGCCTTCTGCCTTGTTTGAGCAAAACCCCTGATTCTTGAAAAAAGGACACACTGGCTATGCCTTCTATTCTGTTCTTTTTATCCTGGGCGTCACATATCTTTCACAGCAGAAAACACTAGATTGGTATTATCATGTTCTCCTCCTCCCATTGTGAAGATGCTTGCTCATCAGACCTGCATGAGGTCTGCTCTGCATGGCTTCTCCTCACGGCTGGGTACTCACTGTGGTGGTCAGGAACTTTTAATGCTCTGAATTGTGGGTGTAGTTTCAGCTGCCCTAGTGTTTTCCTCTTTTCTAGGAGAAACTTCAAAGTGTGACTGGAAAATATTCCTAAGGAGTTATTATTTATACAGAACAGCTTTTTCTGTGCATAGGGTAGTTGGAGCAGCAATCAAATCAAACCAGGTTCACTTAAAATTCAGCTGTAATCTAGAGACCCTCTTTGGAATGATTTTTGGGAGCACTTGTGTTGCAGTGTATGCATGAATGACTTACACTGAAGTGTAAAATTTTCTACAGATAAATCTAGAGGTCAGGGCCCAGTCCTCGTGTGACCCTATTTGGAGTGTTATATTCAGCTCTGGGACCTGCAGCATAAGAACATGGAGCTGTTGGAGCAAGGTCCAGAGAGTGCCATGGAGATGATCAGAGGGCAGCAGCACCTTTCTTGTGAAGGCAGGCTGAGAGAGCTGGGCTTGTTCAGTCTGAAGAGAAAGCTCCAGGAAGACCCCAGTGTGGCCTTCGAAGTGCTACAGAGAAGGTGGAGAAGGACTCTCTCAGAGAGTGTAATGATAGGACCAGGGGGAATAGTTTTAAACGAAAAGAGGGGAGATTTAAATTAGATATTAGGAGGAAGTCATTTACTCTGAACGTGATGAGGAAGTGGAACATGTTGCCCAGAAAGATGTGGTGCCCCATCCCTGGAGGTGCTCAAGGTGGGCTTGGATAGGCCCTGGGCAGCCTGGGCTGGTGGGGGACAGCCCTGCCCATGGCTGGGGATTGGAACTGGAATGTTGCAGTCCCTTCCAATCTAAGCAGAGGCTAATGCCTTGCAGTATTAAATATTATTTTGCTTCCTATTAAATGCCACGGAAGCTACAAGACATGTTGGGAAACATTTTATTGGAGGTCTGTGCCATTTTAGCTGAAGGCGCTGTTGGAAGACTTGGATCTCTCCTGTCACTTCAGTGCAAGATCCCGCTTCTGTCTTCAACAAAGCTCTTTCAGCATGCAGTGATATTGGAAATTATTTCAACAATCTATGATATTATTTTATTTCTATTTTTTTAAATTGTTCTTGGGAATCTGAATGTAGTAATTATTTTCCTTTAGTCCTATGAAGTCTAGGACTGTTACTGTTATCAAATTTACCTCTCCCAATGCTCATTTGCTTTTGGAATCCTTGTTGTACAACAGTAACCGTTACTGTAAGAAGAGGTGAAGAGAGTTTCAGCCTTCAAGAGTCACTTTATGATGCTGATGCTGAGAAGCATTTTGGTTTGGTTTAGTTCTTTTTCTTTTTCTTTCTTTTTTTTTTTTTTTTTTTTTTGATCTGGAATTCCAGTCATCTTTCCTTAAGTTATTCATTTTGTTCTGTGGAAGCAAGAACATTACATACAGAAAATTCAAATGCATCATTTTGTACATGCTTGTACTAGTATTTTGAATGTTTCAGAGAAGAAAAAATGTAACTTTACATTATTGACTTTTTATCCCTCAAATTATAAGTTGCATTTGAGAAGAGTAAACAAGAAGGGATTGAACGTGACACAGACAGATTTGCAGGCAGCACTAGTTACAACAGAGTAACTAGTTGAGTTCTACCCAAATTATATCAATGAAGCTTTCTGTGCTCCCTGTGCTCATGTGGGTGTGAGAGACAAGGAGGGCTAGGGGCAAAGGGCTTGGGGAGAAAGAGTGGTTAGGAGAAAAGTCACCTGAACTTATAATTTTCCCTTGGGGATTAAATGTCTTCCATCAGAGAACAGTATTTTATTTTAGTATAGAGTTTGGTACGGCCCTGTTTGTGCATCTGTCCATTTCATGCATTTAACCCTTTGGGAGCAGCCTGAGGCACCAAACGCCATCTGAAATGATGTGAAGGAAAACTGGTGCTAAGTTGCACTGGCAGGCGGGCTAGGGTTTTGTCAGGAAATTCCAAATGAGTATAAATAAATTCTCTGTAGCAACCTCTGGGCTCCTTGCCTGCTGATGTGTCAGGAGTATGCATTCCCTTTAAGGCAAAGGAAAGTGTGTTTCAGACTTAATTTCCTGAAAAACTAAACACTGCAGCATTCAACAATTGCTTCTCAGCGGATCAGTAAAGGAGACCCTAGCATAGAGCAGGAGGGGTGAGATGCAAGAGCCGGACTGCTGGCACTGTGTAAATCTGTGAAAAGGGTGGGAGAGTGCATATTTGGGTAACACAGCTGAAAATCTGCCCTGGTTACTGTTTTCCTATGTTGAGTAATGGATGTCTTCCATGTTGGATGCTTATTCTTTTCTAAAAGTGCTTGTTTTCTCGGTTCTCTCCCAGATGGATGCTTCTAGGCTGTCACTTGAAGGGACTGTGCATCTACACTTTGCTGCACCTCTGCCAACCCTTTGTTTTTGTCAATATGTACTGAGGAGTTTCTTTTCCTCAACAAATGCCAATTTTCTAGTTGGGGATATGCATTCTGTACATCTGAGCGAATGGAGTCTTATGTCTGCTTACACAAAGCCACCTTTCTGGTAGAAGAATGGTCACTGTTACCCTTCAAGTTGCTCAATTTCACTGTTGTTCATAGGCTCTCAACTGTAAGCCACTGCTTTTAGCTATTTAAAATGCACATAAGAATTAATTCTAAACTGACATTTTCCTTATTTTCTCTTGTTACTGCTTTTTTAACTTTTTGAACAAAGCTAGTTTATCAGTCTGGACTATTTCAAGTGCAGAGAAAAAACTCTTAGTGTCTCTGGAAAACACAGATCAGACAGACTTTTGAAGTTTGGAAGGCAACACATGTCGTATTTCACACAATTAATCAGTATGAGATTAATATCAAAGGGAATAGGAGGGAACAAGTCCTGGTATTTGAAATATCATACTGATTATGCAGCATAAAGCATTTTCCTTATGGAAAATAAGCATGTGACAAAATAAAGTCCTTCCAGGACTCATAAATACGAATGTTTATAAAATTATTATTGCAGAAGACAGTTCTTCCATTTTTTCCCCCTACCTTTTGCACTACAAGACCAAACTGAAACAGTAAATCAGTTTTAATATGCTGTGGGAGGTTTATACCTGAGGAATATATTCTTTAAGGATGGTTACTCCTGTTACAAGAACTATGCATCTCTTCTCTGCTTCTCACCTCTTGAGAAATTTACAGACATAGAAACGTAATTGTATTATAAATCTAAATTGGCAAGTGAGTTCTCACAGGCCAAAAACCACATGCAACTTTCTTTACTTGAACCTGAGGCTGAGACACTGTTATGCTGAGACATTTTCAGGGACAAGCTTGGCTTGCATCCATGACTCCTGTGGGGGCCGTGGAGGTGGTTTGGATGAGAGAAGTAAGAGAAGAATCTCAAGATTCACTCTCTTTTGCTTTGCAAATGCTCCATGATAATTTTGTGAAGCACACATACAGCGTGTATGAATGCCTTGGTCTCTGTCATCCTTTTTTTCCACAGTGATTTTACTAGTTACAGTGACGTGAAAAGATGTGCCACAATACCAGAGGACATAAAGGTCTCTCTTCTGCAACAGAGGGCAGTAAGCTGCCATACCTCGTGTTTAGCAGCATCACCAGCTCAGCCAGTTGGCCCGGATCTGTTGGAATGTGCTATCAGCAAGGAGAGCTATGCTGGGCTGACACCTGGTGTCACCCACTGTGGTGGGCAGAGCACATTGCGAAGCTATCTCCTAGGCTATTGTTTGGTATTTACTGCTTGCCATCACTTATGTAATTTTGCTAAGTTAATCTGATTTGGGAAGCATCTTTAAATTGAACACTTTTCATTCAGAAGCCTGTGATTCTGTGATTTGTCACAGACGTGTAGCTGTGTGCAGAGAGAATAAAAGAAATGCTTCAGGGAATGAAGTAATTCTTAAATAGACAAATAGTGTAAGTTGCAGAAATAAGCGTACATAAAGCCAGGTGCTTGGCAAGCATAAATTCATCTGCTTTGAACTTTCCTTATTAATAGCTGGTTTTCAAAACCCAGTAAAAGAGGGGACTGAGATATGCCCCCAGTTTGAAGCCAAGAAGGAAAGCACAGCTGTTGGCTCGCATCTTCGCTCTTATGCAGCCACAGAGTGATCTGTGAGCTTCACCTTCTGTTTTTATGGCAGCCCTCCTGAGCAGCCTCCAAAATGGTTTCTGCCCAAGCTTTTCCTTACCACCGGTGGGGCAGGCTGCAATAAGCTAGCAGCTTTATCCCTTGCCAGCCTTAGTATGATTTCCCCTGGGATCCATGAGTCAGAAACTGGGATGGGAGCAAAACAGACCAGACTGTTAGTTCTGAGTTTTCATGGTGAGCAGCCCTGAGGTGGTAAACACACAAGCTGTCCCACCGCAGAGCATCCAGAACCAGAACTATTCCCAGAAAGTGGCAGCAGTTGAAAAGGAGTCTTTATATTTTAGACCTCAAGTAAGGGAGTTGTCAAGCAAATAAAGATTTTGTGAATTCTGATAAGGGGCATCTTACAGTCATTCCGTAATTTTTTTTCAGAAACCGGTTTCCCACAAGCAAGGTCAACCTTTTATTCATGGTTAATTAATATATAATGTGTTTTTATTTTAATTGAGCTGTTTGAGATGCAAATTTCCAGTTCAAAAATTCTTGAAGTAAAATGTTTGGACATTAAAAATACTGGAGATCGTGGGGAGGAATGTTTTTTGAAAGGTCTTTTCTATTGAGGATTTGCAGAAATAATTGTTGGTTGTGGTTATGCACTGTTTCCCTTCAAACTCAGTAGATAACTTTTTTATTATGGGAAAGAAAACCTATAACCATATATTAAGGAAAAAAAAAAGAGTGACCTTAAAGGCTGTCCTATGATGAAGAGGCCTTTGCAGAGCAAGCTGGTGAGCACTGAGTGCTTTTTAATGTTATGCCAAAACGCTCTGTTTTTCACAGCCATGAACAGTCTGCAAGTAGTTAGCAATAGGAGAAAAGTAAGAAAATCTGTGAGACTGTGGTTTAGGAGTTGAACCTTGAGGAGCCTGTGGCAGTGGGACAGTCAGGCTACTGCATCCATCTGATTTCCTTTGCAGAGGTGAAGTCTGGCTCATTGCTATCATGCTAAGCAATCAAAAATTTCATTATGTTTTTATTATAACGATAACCTTACTGTAACTCTAAGCAACTAGGATTTTTCATCTTCAAAGTAATTTAACTGCCTGAGAGAGACTTTATCCAAAGTTTATCCAAAGCCCAGGCAAGTCAATGGAAAGACATGAATGCTTTTGCATTGTGGCTATGATTTGAGCTTATTCCTTTGTTATTATAATGGTCCCTGTTCTTTTAGAAAAACTATTAAGACAGCAGATTTCTCAGTTGCCTTCTGCTCTCACTGACCTGTGGTGACTGTGACTTTGTAGCCCAGAAGTCTTTGCATTCACAGTGCAAACATGGCAGTGATCTGAGCCATTCTTAAACACTGCTGCTGTTTATGTTCACGTGTTAGTGACCCACAAACCAAAAACAGTCTAAAAACCTGATATTTTAGAATCCTTCTGCTCCTCATTTTACTTTGAAATTCTTTGAGAAGCTACAAATCTGCGCATTTCTAGCTAAAAGAAACCTGATTTTTTGAAAAGAACGCTGGCTAATTCTTGATTTTTCTTTTTAAACAAATACTGAGCTTCACGTGTTGGTTATTTTCAAAAGACTGAGACTCCATTTGCTGAAGATCAGAGGAAAAAAAAAGAACAAAGTAGTATGAGGGGAGAGAGGAGAAGGGCAAAACAGTTTATTTTCTGTTGCAGTAAAGAATCAAAAAGGTCAGAACTTCTATTCATCTCCTCTTCTTCTTCTCCAAAATATTTTCAGTACTGAAGCTCAGCAACAGAAAGACATGGGATCTATTTCATTTACACCAGCTATTGCTTCTGTCTTTCCTCTCTGCAGCATTCTTTATTAATTGTCTTATGCCATAACTCTGAGAGGAGACTGTTATTCATTATGCTTTTTCAGTGGAGGAGACTTCTTTAATAGAAATCAGATCCAAGATAAAAATGCCTTAGAGCAGATATCATAACCAGATGGGGAGAAAAAGCCTCATATGTGAAGTCTGTATTAGCCTTAGCCTCAGCCTTTTTGCTTCATACTTTTTCATTTGCTTCTCTTTGCCCTTTCCGGACCCTCCAACATGGCTTTACAATACAGCTTTCCTGTCCTGTAGAACCAAACCTCCTGTCTGCTCATATTTTCTCTGCTCTTTTCTCTGCCTAAAAATCTTTAAAGCACATAGAATCACAGAATCACAGAATCACCCGGGTTGGAAGGGACCTCAAGGGTCATGTAGTTCCAACCCCCCTGCCTAGCAGGGCCACCAAACACACACATTCACATCAGGTTGCCCAGGACCCCGTCCAACCTGGCCTTAAACACATCCAAGGACGGGGCATCCACAACCTCCCTGGGCAGCCCGTTCCAGGGCCTAACCACTCTCCTTGTATAGAACTTCCCCCTAACATCCAACCTAAATCTTCCCTCCTTCAACTTGGATCCATTTCCCCTAGTCCTGCTGTTGTCAGCCCTTTTGAAGAGTTTACTCCCCTCGTGGGTGTAGGTTCCCTTCAGGTATTGATAGGCTGCAATGAGGTCACCCCGCAGCCTTCTCTTCTCCAGGCTGAACAAGCCCAACTCCCTCAGCCTGTCCTCATAGGGGAGGTGCTCCAGCCCCCTGATCATCTTAGTCGCCCTCCTCTGGACCCTTTCCAAAATCTCAATGTCTTTCTTGTACTGAGGGCTCCACACCTGGACACAGTACTCCAGATGGGGCCTCACAAGAGCCGAGTAGAGAGGGACGATCACCTCCCTGTCCCTGCTGACCACCCCTCTCCTGATGGAGCCCAGGATCCCATTTGCCTTTCGAACATAACTGAATGTCCTGTTCTTTTCCAGTTCTCCTGGTCTGGGAGCAGGCATGATTAGCATGGACTTGGGTAGAGCTGACTCAATATTTGAATATACCGATGTTCTTGTGTAGCGCACTGGATAGGATGTAATTTTATGGAAGATGGCAAGACTGGAATGTTTGGACAGAGCCAGTCCTAGCAGTGCAGGAGATGAGAACAGAAGTGCATTTTTTAAATGTTGCTTGTGTCTTGTCCATGATTATTGTGGAAGTTTTGCATACTTTAGAAGAAATGCATTAATAATGACAGTAACACAGCAAGGGTTCTGTGGTGCACACAGTATCTTTCACAGTACTCACCTGAAAGCATAATGTCTCTGTGTCTTACTGCATTTGAAAACACGTTGGAAGAAAATGTATACAACATTTTCACAGTGTGTGTGTGTGTCTTCACATCCTTTTACAGCCAAACACAATAATGTGATTAAAATTAGCCTGATGTATTGTAGAGACTGGGGAAGTCATTTCATTAGTGCCTGTGATCAGCTGGCCAAGGATGAGACAGGAAGCCTGAGAAGAGAATTTGTCCTGTTGTGGCATTGCTGCCATACTTATGTGTGTTGGAGTGAATAGAGTAGGAACCTTGCTCACTTGAACTCTCTCTGCATGAAAATTTGCCATTCATTCACACATAGATACAGCTTACACTGAGACTCCTCTGAGGTACTGCTTGTGCAGCACTTGGTACTCATCTTTCAAGGCTACAGAATGAAGGCATCCATGGTTCATCCAGTGGCTGAAAGGAACAAGGTCTGTACTCTTATCAGGTGTTTAACCATTTCCTTTTTGTGAGAACATTTTTCCTTTGGAACCAACAAAACCATTTTTTATTGCCTGAAAACAGCCATCCATTTTGCTTTGTTATAGGTTTAGCAGGCACACCCATTCTGGCCCTTTCTCTGAGACAGCAAAATGCACAAAGGCTTGGCGCAGCTCCTGTGTGCCACATCACAGTGCGTTGTTGTTTTTAGATTGCATTCTTGATCCTCATTTGTCTTAACATATCAATAAATGTCTCCAAAGATCCACTTATAATGCTGGGATTGTGTTCATGGAGTGTTCATTGTGTTGTTTTAAGGAGAAGTCACATGCAAAGTCAGCTCCACATGCAGCCTTGAGCTTATTGGAGTGGCAGCGATGCACAGTTCACACTGACAGGCTAAGCTGAGGAGCATGTGAATTTGGTTCTCCTGGATGGGACATGAGCCAGCAATGTGCCCATGCAGCCAAGAAAGCCAACTGTACCTCAGGCTGCATCAGAAGAAGTGTGGCCATCAGGACGAGGGAGGTGATCCTGCCCCCCTCCTCTGCACTGATGAGGCCTCACCTGGAGTACTGCATCCAGATGTGGAGTTCGCAGTACAGGAGGGACATGGACCTGTTGGGCCATGTCCAAATGAGGGCCGCAAAAATGATCCAAGAGATTGAACACCTCTCCTACAAGGACAGGGGCTGTGCATCCTGGAGAACAGAAGGCTCCAGAGAAACTTGGTAGCGGCCTTTCATTATCTAAAGAGGAGCTGTAAGAAGGAAATGGTTGGATTCTTTAGTGCGGTCTCTTGTGATAAGACAAGGGGAAATGATTTCAAATTAAAAAATGAGATTTAAGTTGGATGTAAGGAGGAAGTTTTTTACAAGAAGAGTAGTGAGGCAGCGAGGTGGTGGATGCCCCATCCCTGGAGATGCTCAAGGTCAGGCTAGACGGGGCTCTGAGGAACCTGGTCTAGCTGTGGGTGTCCCTGTTCATTGCAGGGGAGCTGGACTAGATGCCCTTTAAAGGGCCCTTCCAACTCAAACAATTCTGTGATTTATTTCATTGTGAAGCTACTTACCTGCTGTAGGTGTTGTGGAGATGTTTAATGATGTGTTCTTTTAGTTATTTGTTATTGATGTTTTTCTGCTGAGTGATCTCAACACTGTTTCATGAAGGAGAAAAAATTATTTGTGATTCCAGTTTGGTGCTTATGACTTAACTTGCAATTTGCATGTCTTTCTAGAGAGTTTTTGAATTTTTATTTTTATTTATTTATTTTTTTTCTGTAGATGCATTAATTTTTAAGTCCTGGCACTTGCTAACAAACCTGTTTCTTCTTTCCTTATCCTACCCTTATGCTTTGAGCCCAAGGACAACTTTGGGTCAGGGGTTGCTTGACTTCAGCGGTGCAGTGATGGGAGAACCAGGGATGTCACTGCATAGGAAGGCAAGCAACCACACAAGCAGAGGAAAGGGTCTGGGAAGAAAGGGAGAACAGGAAAGTTGGTACAATGGAGTTTGAATTTGCAGGGACTGGGTGAAGGGACTCATACTCACCCAAGGCCAGGATGAGGGATGAAGGTATAAATGTATTTGGGGTTAGAATTTATGGAACAGGCAAGTGGATGCAAGTTGAGAAAATGGATGAGAAATTCCAAGTGTGGGAAGAAAACAGAGAAAAACTGGGAAACTACAGGCCGCAGAAGCTGGTGTGAGAGTGGATGCAAACCTTAGGGCTGGAGGGAGAAGGGTGACTAGCCTAGGTCAGGGAGCCATGGAAAGGTGACACTGCAAAGGACAGAGCCAGGAAGAGAATCTGGGGACAGAATACTGAATTTAGGAAGGAAAATTGGTAACATGGGGAGCTGCTCTGTCTCATTCCCTCCTGCTGGTGTTCAGTGGAGATCCTTCCTCTGCTTACCCTTGAGGCAGACCTGCTGGAAGGGGCTGTGTGCTTCTGTGCTTGGTGTATGTGTATTTACGTGTATTTTTGCTTCCAGTCTGACATTCAGTTGGCTATTTTCGGTGCATCTATAACTAAATACCACTCGGCATACCGAGACTCTGGTCTTCCAGCAGGAACATGTGGTCTGGACAGGGAGGGTTGTTTGTGTCCTTCAAGCAGTGGCTACACGGGCAGTGCTTACAGGAACGCGACAGCAGTGTGCTCTCTGCCTGCCCTGGTTGGCGTCCCACGCTCACCTGGTGCCGGGGAAGGCAGCGTCCCCACACAGCATCCTGCTTCGGGGCGTCCTGCAGCAGCCAGAAGCGTTAGAGATTGTCATGAAAGCAGTTATGCTGTCTGCAGACGGAGCAGCCTTCCTTAAGCATGCCAAGGAAACTGGAAAAACAGGAGCCTTTTTTTTCCCCCTCCTGAACCCTTTCAGTGCAACATTAAGTCACTTCCTGTAGTTGCAGCAAGCAGGTTCACCCCCCCCTTCAACCCCCCCCCCGAGGCTTATATTCCTTTAAGAGGACGCTGCGCTCCGAACGCAGCCTCGTTAGGAACTAACCCGTCGGCGGAGGCTGCTGGCGGGGCAGGAGCGGGGTCTGGGGCGCGGGGCGGAGCGGCGGCGCTGCGCCTTGCAGCCCTCCTCTGTTCCCCGGCCGCGGGCGCACGGTGGTGCGGAGTGCGCGGGGAAGAGCTGCTTTCCAGCGGTGAGAGCACAGCCTATGAAATCGCCTTGCCCTGCCAGGCCAGGTTTGCGCCGGAGTGGGAGCTTTTTTTCCGCATGGGGTGAGAAAGGAGCGAGTGGGAGACTCTGGGGAGCTGGTTTGTGGCACACGCAGCTGGGACAGCACGGAGCTGTACCGGAGGCCTAGCGATACGTGGCTGGAAACTTACAGCGTGGGGGCAGAGGCATGTGGCTAATTCAGGTAACCGGAAAGCTGGCTTAAGTTATTCCTCCGCTGCCTCTCATAACTTGCAGCAGTTGTTTTTCTCAAGTGGGACAGAAGCGGCAGGCTGTTTAGCAGCACTGCTCATAAATACTCAGCCTGCAGAAGCACAGCAGACATGGTACAGCTGCGTTCAGAGGGCTGTGGGGACGGAGCGAGTCCTGTATTTGGGCTGCAGGTACTTCTGGCTGTGGGACCACTGCTTTCTCTCATGGCTGAGGGGCTGGGGGTCCCTGCATGGGGACTCGGTGCTGACTGAGAACACTGGTAGAGTTAGCCAGCAAGAATGAACTGACATTGCTGCTCCTGCAGCTGTGATTCTCCAGGCAGTAGAACAACTGCAGATCTGTCTGACATCTAATGGCACCAGAGAGGGTTAGAGTTCTTGTTCCCGCAGCCCGTGAATTTACCCTCTGGACAAGTTGGTCTCCAGATGAGTCAAATGCAGCGTGCTCCTCGGATCTTCATCTGATGGCATATTGTGTGTGAAGGTGGTATTCCACAGGAAGGCTGGAGGGACTCGGGAAGGGATTGCTTTCATTTGCTTGCTGTGCCACTTCTGTACAGCTCTGGTAGCAGAAGTTATCAGTGTGTACATATGTATATATATATACTTTTGTGCACTTTGCAGCATTTGAAAAACTATTCATTAGCTTTTAGGAAGTTAAATGAGATGTAGTGCTGGCATTAAATCAGCAAGATGCTGTTTTGCTCTGAGCTGTGGCTGTGTTTCTGCATCCAGCGCTGTGTGCACCCATCCTGGTATGTTTGTGTCACTGCCTAGTTTACTGAGGCATAGTTTCTTACCCATATGCTCATTTTGTTTCTTTTTTTCCAGAAAAAGAGGAAGTTATTATAAATGGAAAAGATGAAAATGAACGGAAATACCCCTATTTTGTGGAAACACCTTATGGCTACCAGCTAGACTTGGATTTTCTGAAGTACGTGGACGATATACAGAAGGGGAATACCATTAAGAAATTAAACATCCAAAAGAAGAGGAAAGCAGTACCAGCCTCCACAAGCACCAAGAACTCTGGTGGCCATTGTGGCGACTGGACTTCCACAGAGTCTCTGTCTTCTTCAAACAGTGATGAGAACAAGCAGTCTTTCTTGGCAACAAGAAGTCAAGTAACCTCATCTGTGGCTGTGAGACCATTGGCTTCCCTTGAGGCATCTCCCTCCTATTTAACCATTCCCGAGAGTAAGCAGCTCCCTCCTCCTTCCCCACAGCTTCCTCGGCACAACCTCCATGTGACAAAAACCCTCATGGAAACACGCAGGCGACTTGAACAGGAGAGAATGATGCAGGTAATGCCAGGAGACATCCGTAGGCCCCGACTTTCCAGCTTTGGGGGCATGGGCTCAACGAGCTCCCTGCCTTCTTTCGTCGGGTCCAGTGGGTACGGTCACTTGCCTCAGCAGCTCCACAATGGCTACCAGGGGAATGGAGACTTCGGAGCCTGCTTTGGCTCCTCCTTGGGCAGTTCCATCCGGCACAGCCCAATGAGTTCAGGAATTTCCACACCTGTCACCAATGTGAGCCCGGTGCATCTGCAGCAGATCAGGGAACAAATGGCCATTGCCCTCAAGCGCCTCAAGGAGCTTGAGGAGCAAGTAAAGACCATTCCTGTGCTGCAAGTCAAAATCTCGGTGTTACAGGAGGAAAAGAGGCACATGATGGCAGAACTCAAAAGCCAAAGGAAATGCAGTCAGAATGACATGTATGGCTTCAGAAAAAGATCGTACAGTGCAGGAAACGTGGAGCAGTGGGAGCACCTGTCTCAGGTGCAAAGAGGAGGAGAACTTTATATTGACTGTGAGGATGAGATGGAGAGTGCGGAGCAGAGCTCTCGGAGGGTAGAGGAGTTCAGGCAGTTGACTGCTGAAATGCAGGCTCTGGAGAAAAAAATCCAGGACAGCAACTATGAGGTTCCATCGAACCTTAGAGAAAGCCTGACGAAAGAAAGCCGATCTGTTGCTGTTGGTGCTGATGAAAACATGAATGATGTGGTTATCTACAACAGATCTTCAAGGCAACATAGAGAAGTAGCGGTGGGGACAGAGAAAGAAATGAGAGAGTCGGGGGTTGGGGTGACGGAGGCCATGCTTGGCTTATCGACAGAAGTTGAGAAAGAAATAGAGCTTCAGCAGCAGACCATTGAAGCCCTTAAGGAAAAGATTTACAGGCTGGAGGTTCAGTTAAAGGAGACAACCCACGACAGGGAAATGACCAAATTAAAACAGGAGCTGCAGGCGGCTGGATCTAGAAAAAAAGTAGATAAAGCCGTGATGGTTCAGCCCTTCGTCGTCAGCAGAATGGTGGAGGCTGTGGTACAAATGAGAGACCAAATGGTGGGAGACCATGTGCATGTTGCTGATTCGTCTGTAGGCAGCCATTTGCAAATGAGCAGCGTGGGCACGTCCTGCAGGCCAGCGGTACGGAGCACAGCGGTGGGCCCTGAGCTGCTCATGAGCCGCTGGCTTGTGAGGGAGAGGGCAGAGATGCGAGACCAATGCACGGGGAGGTGCGTGGAGCTGCTTGACAAGAAGGTGGGTGTGGAGACCAGCGTCTGCGAGACTGGTGTCAACACGGAGGAGTCTGTGGGTGACCTGAGTCTCTGTAGGACAGTGCGGGAGATCCGGGAGACGAGGTCGATTGGCTGCGGGGATTGCTCAGTGGATGTGATTGTTTGTGCCCCAAAGGAGTGCGTCTCCCGCCAGACAGCCACAGAGTCTGTGTGCAGTGCAGAAGCCACAGTCATGGCTGTGCCTTCCACAGCTACGCAGCAGACCAGCACGGCTGTGGAGATGGTGAGCCGGTGCACCAGTACGGAGGCACTGGTGGCAGTGGACTGTGGCACCAATACTGTTCCAAGCAGCCGTGACCAGCAAACCAGCACAGTGAGTGTGGAGATGCGAACCGTGGCAGTTGGGGACGGCCGGGTGAAGGACATACATGCATCTGCTAAAACGCGTTCAGTTGGAGTAGGGACCTTGCTTTCCAGTCATCCTGGCTTTGAAAAACTCTCTGTGATAAAAACCAAAGACTGCGGTGTTGGGCAGATAAACATTAATGAGAACTATCTAGTTGGTCTTAAAATGAGAAGCATTGCCTGCGGTCCCCCTCCCCTGGTGGCTGTACCGACCAGTACCAGGAGCATTGGTGTTGGGGGTGAGCCAGTGTGCGAGTCCGTGAGCAGCATCCTGGAAAGCCCACTGCCTCCAGCTGAGCTGAGGACAGGCTTGGATCACTATATTGAGCGTGTGCAGAAGCTGCTACAGGAGCAGCAGATGCTGCTTGCCGAAAATTACAGTGAATTGGCAGAAGCCTTTGGTGAGCCACACTCCCAGATTGGATCGCTCAATTCACAGCTGATCAGTACCCTCACATCCATCAATTCTGTCATGAAATATGCCAGCACAGAGGAACTGCGGAGCCTGGACCTTCAGAAACAGTGCATGGAGAAAAGTACTGCACCAGGTAAGCTGAGTGTTTGGCATATGACTGTGCTGCTCCTTGCTGGCACGGTGGGTCTGTCAACTGTAAAAGCTTGCCATGTAGTGTTGAAGCGAGTGTGTAGTCCTCTCATATAAAGTGCAGAAGGTGGATTTGGTGTGGGGTGGACCTTTTCGTTGTTCTTTCCAACCCAGTGCTGGGGAGTGGATCTCAAGAGCGGGAAGCAGTTACCCATCTCACAGAAACAAGGCTCTGAAGGGCAGATGACTGGGTGATTTGAGTGCAGGACATACAAGAGAAGTATCTGTAGGTACACCACCCAAAGCATGGACTCCATTTTGTAACTGAATGTGTCAGAGTTATGGTCTGTCTGAAATGTTGTCTTTCCCTTAAATTTGGAATGCAGTTTTAAAAAGACGTGTAAGTCACGTTCAGCATTTGTGTCAAGCTAACTTGTTTCCAGAGTCTGCAGCGTATCTCCCATTTCCTCCATTCCTTATTCTTCGCAGCCAGGGAGCTGTGGGGTGCTTTCCTCTTTCCAACAATGTCAATTGCTTTATAATGGGCAACTCCAGAGCGGCTTCACAGAAACCACATCTTGCATTTTCTCTGTTCCAATAAGTGTTTGTCCTAATCCCTAATTAGGGCCTAATGTTTGAAAGGCATAAGCTTACTTTTGGAGGTTTTGGTGACAATCAGGAAAAGCCAGAATTGAGGTTTAAGTATTCCTTCCATTTTATGTATTAACTGTAAAATCCATACAATTAATTTGAGGGATTTCTTTGTTTCCTGGGGTCATGTTGCATTCTGTTTGGTTTTTGCTTGGTTGCCTGGATTGCTTTGGTTTGGTTTTGTTGGTGTTTTTGGGGGGGAGGTGGGGGAGGAGAAATGGTCTGATGGTAAATTATAAAAGAATGCTGTGCTGGTGAATCCAGCCACATAACTATTACGTGTGTGAGTGTTAGTTTATTGGACACAGGGCTACCAATGATTAGCAATGACTTGGTCTTCTTGGTCACATTACAGTGAGAAGTTAAGGAAATAGAAAGAATGTGAGCAAATGCATCTGTAAGATGGGTGCTGAATTGGAAAAAAAAATTGAGTAGCTACTGTATAATGTCAGCATAATAGTATTGGCTAGCACACTGCTATGTAAAGTTCTTCCAGCTTATTTACTGTCTTAAAAGTTACCTGTTCTTGTTAAAAGGCAGCTTGGTACATCTGTTTATTTTCAGTGTTCATGTGCTAAATTGAATCATCCATTAATTCTGTGAAGTAAAATGTTTAGCATCCCATGGGAAAGCAATAAGCAACATTTATGTAGCAGTAAAGAAAATGGATGATACCTGTCTATTCACATTTAATATGATAACTGTATTTGCAATATTGCTATCCTGCTGGTATTCATGTTATATTTTGGGCTTCTTATAAATAATGAGTATCTACCAAGTACCAAGAATGTCCTTAAAAACAGTGAACCAGATTTCTAATAGCTGTAAATCCTCAGTTCCTACCCCTGCTTTTACTGCACAGTATCAAATGTATAGTCTGGAGACCCAAAAGTATTTAGACACAAGTGGAGTAATGGCTCATGTTTTACTAAAGATATTCTTGCTTGGATTCAGATTTCACGTTCTTGACAATGTTACTTTGGAATAATTTTATTTTAACATGTAATGCTATTATCTTTAGTGGCATATGCTGAGTGTAAAATCTCTTTTATTTTTAGTCCCTCGTGAGAAGTAATGCATAAATCACACTTTGGGCTGTAACAGTTTAGACCCATGAAGAATTAGAATAAGAAGAGGTCGTAAGCCTGAAATGTTTCCGCTTCTGTTCCTATTAATTTTCAAAATACTCTTTATTACAGTTACCTCCTTCGTGCTTATTTCTGCGGCTTTACAGGACTTTTTTTTTTTCTTTTTTGTAAAAGGCTTTTTGCTGAATGTTTACTTCTGCAAGCAGCAGTGGAACTAATAAAGTTTGTGCTCACAGATTGATACTGTACATAACTATCTGAGCTCTTACAGTGTCTTTCCACTTGATTAATGTTTGGGATAGGGCTTTTTTGACAGCTTGTGTATGAACTCAATCAGCACCCCTTTTTCCAGGCTAGGTATCACAGCCTGATGTATCTGAAGTTTGTATAAATACAAAAAATTAAGTTTGAATTGTTGAAAGAGACATGGCCTCACAAACTTTGGCTTCTTAGAAAAACAGGCTGAACACAGAGGCAGAAGCTGCTGTTTTCAAGTTAGCAGCAGGAGTGCAGTAATTGATGTTGTATTCAAGGAGGTTCCTTAGGAAGAGCCTGGAGGCAGGTATACGTTGGGCAAAAGTACTGAAGCTATCTCTGAGGCGTATAGTTTTGATGCAGCAGCATCTGGACTGTTTGCTGTGTTGAAATTAAGAAGTTATGGCTACAGATACAACTTTGCACGTCAGTCGAATTCTGGTATTTGTATGGATTTTTCTCATCCCTGTGGAGAAGGGGCAGAGGTGCCTCTGATTCCACAGTTCGTGAAGGTTTGTGAGCAGTGGTGGCAGTGCAGATGATAGAGAGCTGGACCTGGTGAAGTGGGACATGGGCTGCATCTGTGTCTTCCCTTCCTGGAAGCATGGGATTATCTCGGAAGTGGGTCTGTCAGCAATCTGTGCATTTCTTGCTGCAAAATAAACATCTTCACTTCCGTAACTAAGCAACTCCTATTTACATAGGCGCTGACTTTCAGAAGCCGTAGTGGCGTCAGGGAAATTAAACCTGCTGCCCAGACAAACCAATTTCCACTCCGCACGGTGATTTTAGCCAGCATTGGCACCAGGTCTGTCCAGCTGGATCATACAGATGTGGGTTACAAACCTCTATGATTACTGATCTTTGTTCTTTGTGCAGCCAGACTACAGGTCTAGAAGAGAAGAAAGTCTGCTTTGTTTCTCCATTTATTGTTAAAGAGTTGTTTACAAGTTTCTGAAAGTTACATTTGACTGCATGTGATGCACTTTGTAAAACATTAGCTGGAAGCTTAATGTGACTTGTTTTTTTTGATTACATGAACTTTTCAGAAAGAAGTCTTGTAGGTGAATGTCTTTCACAGGCAAATAATTGGCAAGGTTGTTTGTTTAAAACAACTGCTCTATTCTTGCAGTGAAAAATTTCCTGAGCATATTTGGTCTGAAAATGACTGACCCTTGGGCTCAGAAATTTTACATTCACTTTTTGAAACAGTCGCTGGTATTTGCAAGAAAGGAGGCAACTTCTTGAAATAAAGATTTGAGGGAGAGAATGAAGTGGGTATCAAGTGGTTTTGAAGAGGCTCACAGGGCTTACATAAACGTGACAGGCCATTTGGTGAAAAGATCTTTCCTAGGTTTTCTACTCCAACTTTCACTGTGAGCTGAGAAGGCAAGCAGAGCAGTAATGGAAGGGTGATGGTATGAGATGCCTTTCATTGTCCAAAGCTGGTGTGTACCATCACTGGTACACAGGTATTGAAGCCATGATTGTCTCACTCTTGGCATCACTCATCATACAAAAACAGGAGTAAATTGGAGAAGGTTGTTTTTACTTCTCTACCCTTCTGCATGACGAATTTGTAGCCTTTTGTCTTAAGAGTCTGTCCCTTGGTGATCATTAGCCCTGATCCTGGCAGCGTAGGTCACAGTAGTGCAGCTGAGGACTTAAGGCTTGCCTGATTCACAGGGGCATGGGTCTGTATAAGGTGCTGGCATATCACTGTAGATCACAGTAATTACCTATTTCTAGGCAACTAAATGAAACCCTCAGCTTCAGCTCTTAACACAGATGCGTATCTTAATCAGGTTTAGGTTTCTGTACAGATGTCCTTCCTTACCTCCGCTCCCTCTGCTCGGAAGAAAGGGAATGATGAACATGTTTTTAATATTCCATGAAAGGCAAGGCATAGTGCAAAGCAGTCACACAGATGTCCCATCTGTATTCCAGATGATCTGTATTTCTTCACATGTGTCTGTCTGGCATCTCTAGGAATATGGTGCCGCTTGTACATTTTTCTGCATCTACTGACATGCTGCTAGTGGCAATATGCAAAGCTTGAATTCCCATCTCGTTTGAAAATGGTGGTGACCTCTGTATTAGGAGTTGAGGGCTTTAGCTGGGTTTTGTTCTGTTTTAAATACCCATCCATTTGTATCAGAAGAGAAGCAGAGATCTGGTCAGTAATTGTCCTGTAAAGATATTATTCAAGTTAATCTCCATAAACCTCTTTAAAGAGGTTTGACATGCCATCCTTGGTCATGTGTTAGCACAAGCTTATTGCTGCTATCATTATTATCATCAGAACATTTGCTGTTTTCATTCAGTAGCAGCATGAAATGTTTAACTGTTTCCTCATTTCTACTACAGCTAATAAAGAGTAGAAATTGTAAGTGGTAGTTTTGTTTTTATTTGCTTGTGTCTTTGTTTCTGAATTGCTGCCTTAAAGAGAATACCAGTTTCTCTGCTGGAGTGTGTTTGGTAAAATCCCTGTTTCCTCCCTACACTGTGGCACAGGAACATGATGTTCTGATGTTGAGCTTTGTTCAGAGTTCAACTCCCATGGTAACGGGCACAGCTGTGCATATTTAATGTGAGAAGATTGCCGTATTTCCAGCAAAGTGCTGTCATATTCAAGATACAATAAAGCTGAGAAGATAAACTGAGAAGGTAAAGCTGAGGAAGGAAAAAAAAAAAAAGAAAAATCACACTGATTATTGCTGTGCTCAGCATCATGAGATGGTTTGATCCACCACTTATTGGAGAAAATAGGGTCGTTTTCACTTTGCTCCCCTTACTCTGTCCAAATAAGTTTCACTTTTTTAGTTAATTAGTCTTGTTGAATTAAAGGAATCAGTTTCCAGTTTCAGCATGCCAGCTTCACAACTAAGTGTGGGATGAAAAGCTGCTTCTCAGCATGAAGAAGATGGCTGATGTGAGAGTGACAGTGAAACTGAAATTCTTACAGTTGGACAGGCTAGAGCCTTTCTATGAGGCCTGCTCCAAGAATACTGCCTCCTACTTGGTTGGTCCATGATGTCAGAAGAGGATGTTGGTGGCATGGCAGCAGAGGCTGAACCTTCCCACCAGTATCCCGTTGCTTTTGGCTGCTGTGTAACAAGTGGCAGCAGAGGGGCTCTCTGACAGAATGGCATGTGACATGGAAGTACAAATGAAGCAAAGGTGTGTCATTGTATTCCTCCATGTGGAAAAAGTGGCACCCACTGACATTCATTGATGTTTGCTGATTGTTTCTTGAGACCAACTGATGGAGATGAGCACAGAGAGCGGGTGGGTGGTGTGTTACAGCTGCGGTGACAGTGGCTTGAAAGCCATGTTCCTGATAGCCATGCACAGCTGTCACAACACAGAATGAAAAGCCTTTCAATTGGCTCATCTGTATGAATTGGTGGATTATGGCCAGAGAATTGTGGATGGAGATGAACATTGGCTTCAGTGCATTGCAGACAGTGGTGGAAATGTTGGAATGTTGAAATGTTTGCACCAGGTAGGTCCCACGAGTGCTCACACAGGAACTCCATATGCAAATTTACCAGGGTTTGTTGAGCTAATACAAGGCTGAAGGTGACTTCTTGGATCACATTATTGCCAGTGACATGATGTGCTATCACCACTATGAGTAAGAGTCAAGACAGTCCATGGAGTGGAGATGTGTGAATTCCCCAACAAAGAAAAAGTTCAGGATGCAGTCCTCAGTGGGTAAAGTGATGTTCACTGCCTTTGGGACAGGAAAGGGATGGTGCTTCCAGACTGGAACCTGGACAAACCACCAGCTCTGAACGCTGCATCACAGCACTGACTAAGCTGAAGGCTTGAACTTTCGGAGTCCAGCCAGAGAAGACATCTTTCTCTTGCAGCATGATAATGCCAGGCCCCACACCAGTTTGAAGACCAAGGAGTATGTTGCCAGTCTTGGCTGGACTGTTCTACCACACCTGCTGTATAGTTTGGTTTGGTGCTCCTAACTTCCATCGTTTGGGTTGATGAAAGAAGGATCCTGTGGGCGACATTTTTCTAGCAGTGATGCTGTTGTAGCGGCTGTGTAACCTCTGCTGGTACAGATGATACCAGATCATCTGAGATACTAGACCATCATCACCAGGTGATGGGGGTATTACTTTCAGAGCGACCTATTAAAAGGAGCAGTATCCCTGGGAGCAGCTGGTAGTTACAACATCTGTCCATGACATGGCTTGAAGCAACTGTGTCTCCTTTCAGCTTATCACGTAAGAAGGCCGTATGTAGCAATTTCTCAGTGCAGTTATTCTTTTGAAGATAACACATTTGTGAGACTGATGGGTTAATGTCAGTTGTTGTGAATGTTTGAACAGGGCATGTTTGCTCATCACTGTCTCTTTGTTTACCTTAGTAGAATGTTGTTGGTTTTCTTTATTTCCATCAGTAGTTCTGATGCATAGACTAAATGGAAACTGAACTAAAGCGTATGTGAAAAAACAGCTTCTTAAGGAGAAAGCAGCATAGTAAATTTTATGACTGCTGTAGAGCATTTCTTGACTGCAGTAATTTTGTAGTGTTCTGAGTGCTGTAATGAAAAATTCATGCAGAATGTTAGAAAAATTTTGTTGCTATATATACTACAGACAGCACTCATACAGTGTCTTTAACAGAGTTTCAGAAGTTGGTATAGACCAGGCTGCCATGAATTGAACGTAAGTCCAGGGAAAAAAAAGTACTTTTTGTTCCAGCCAGTTCTCTCAGTCAGCCTACCACTGGTCGGCTGGTTCATGGCTACTTATGTTGTGATAGATGGGAGGTGAGGTCTGCAGTCAGGAAAGGAAGTAGCATGTTAGTAACGAAAGCAGTTCTTAGGTCCAGAGATGGCACGTGTTAATCTGATGTTGATGTATAGCAGTTTTGCTGTCCCTCTGGCTTAAACTGATGGGATGTACCAAAAGAACACAAGTGATTCAGGAAAGAAAGTTCCTTCTGAAAAATTAAAAACAGGTGTTCTTGTTCCTTCAAACCACTGGGACTGGATTGATGAAGAAACTTCAGCCACTTGTCTCCCTCAGAAATTGATGAGAGTAGCTTTCTGCATGTGGGTTTATGAATGATTGAAGTCTGCAAGTTCCTTGTTTTATCCTGCTTCTAAATGACCTCTGAACTTTTCCAAGATCCTTTATTATATTGCAGAGTACAGTTACAAATTCCTGGAAGTTACCAGCTGTGGTTAACTGCGCTCTACCGATACTTAGAACCTTATGTAAAATTTGCCTTGTTTGTCCACAACAGTAGACAAATAGAAATCAGCATGATGAGTGTACCTGAATGGCAGCCGGGCAGCTGCAATGGCTGTAATCGATCTGTTGGCAGCTGGGAAGGATTCTCTGTGAGGTCTTCACTTATTTCTCCCACAGCTTCCTCAGGTATTTCTAGGTGAAGAGGAAGGGCAGTGTTCCTTGCAGGTAGAGCGAGATCAAGTGGGCATGCCTGAGATCTGTGTGAGTTGAGATGGAGAGTCTATTTTAAGGCCTATGTGGACTCATGGTAATCTTCAGTCAGGGCTTCATTTCCGCCACGGGGAACCTGTGGAGCATCCAGCCTTGTCCCCTGCCCATGGCCTGGCCAAGGAAGGGGGGGACTTGGCTGATGACACTTTCTTATCCTTGAGTGGTTGGCTGTGGTTCTGAGAAGCATAGCAGCTTCCTTAATCCCCTTTTCAGCTGCTGCAAGATGCAGGCTGTTTTGCAAAGGGGAGCAACTGAAAGCTGGTGTTAAATGTCAGCTCATAGCTTACAACATTAATGCTGTGTTGGGTTCCAAGCTCTTTTTCCTTGAGCCTTGGGTACTGTAGGCACAGTGAGTGCTTGTGTCTTGCAGGTTGGGTTGGGAGAGTGGATGTACTGGCCAGTTTCCTAATGTTATTTTTGTGTGCTTCTCCTCACACCTTTGTGTTAAACCCTTTTGTCAGGTAGTTGTGCAGGCAGCCGAGCAGGGCCCTTTTCTTCTTCATTACAATTCACAGATAAGATGCCCCAGATAACACCTTGAATGTGTGTTGTTCAGATTTTGTTCCATCACTGATAGGTTTAGCCAGGAGAGAGGCTGTGACACAGAGGAAGGAGGTCTGCTTGCTGCCATTTTGCTTTTGAGTCCTACCCAAAGCTCTGAAGGGAAGCTGCTGAGAAGAACCCAAATGGGCCTGAAGCAGTATTGCCGCTGGGCTTGACATGGAGTATGGATATAGCAGGTTGCACCCAGGTGCCATCTGTTCACCCTGCCAGAGCCCTACTGCTTGCCCTGGTGCCTGGCAGAGGTTTCAGCTGACAAACTAAAGTGACTTTTGAGGCACTGCATCTGCATAGATCCTGCTTTAAAGCAGTCTCACTGTATTCCTCCATGTCCTCCTCACAGTGGTTAGTGTGTAAAAGCTAAAGCACATGGAGCTGCTTGGATTTATTTTTCCTCTTGTCCAAAACTGCTGCTCTGCTTTGCAAGTCCAGCGGGACCTGCCTTCTGCACCATCTGCCAGAGGAGCTGGGGTGAGGTTGCATTGGAGGAGAAGGGACCACCTAGCCTGTGCCAGCCTCACTGGCATCCCTGCCATGCATCCTCCTGCTAGGTGCAGTACATCTAGGTGCAGAGGGGCTGGCTGTGCCCAGCTGCCAGGGCAGGGCTGTTGGCTTAGCACCAGCATTGTATTTATAACCTACCGGACAAGGCTGGCCAAGGCAGCCACCAACACTGACAGTGGGAAGTGGTTACTTTGTTTTGCAGTCTTTAATTACAGCTGTCTCTGCTCTAAGCAAGTGGGCAGAAAGGAGATGGTTTCTTTGTTTTTCAGTTTGAAAATCTGTTGGTTTTGGCTCAGTGTTCCACACATTAATGTCTCCCTCTTGCATGGCTCTGTGGCTGGTTGATGAGGGGTGATGGTCACCCCTGAGAAGAGACCTAATTCACTGCTGGTCACTGCTGTGAAGTGAGGATGGGTGGGGAAGCAAGGCTGGATGTGGCCACATGGTGTGCCTTTGAGTTTTGGGAACTGCTGCTCCAGCCTAGGCATGCGGGAGCATTGCTGCAGGGGTTAGTGCTTCTAGCCTTCACCCAGCATTTCAGTGAGAGGGCAGAAGGTTTCAGCCCACCTTGTGCCTGATATAAGCATCAGCTCATCACTAGAAGGCTTGAGGCTTGCAGAAACCTCCTGCCCTTGGTGAAAGGAAACTCAACCTTGCTTTCCACAGGGCAAAAGCTTTTTGTTGTCTGAGCAGCGATCCAGCCTGTAGTGAGGTGTTTGCTGATACCACACCACGTATATCAGCAGACAGCCTGCCTGTCTCTGGTAGTGTTTAGATGGCAGCAGGATGAAAGCTGAGTGGCACTGTACCAGTGCTGGTTGTTGCTGGGCACTGGCAATGGTAGAAATGTGATCAAGGGTCGGTTCCATTGTGCTGCAGATTTAAGCAGTGGTGGAATTGGCAATAGTTTCAGCGATAGGAAGAGACACCTTAGAAGTGCATGTTGGCTGAGAATGCAGGGGCTGGGGGATGTGGATGGGAATAGGCCAGAGGAAAAAACTGTAGTGAAGTTACAGGATTTGCAAAGATGAGCTATGCTGTGTCCTTTTACAGAGGAAAGAAAGTGGAATGAAATCAGAGGAGGGAAAGGCTGTCTAGCAAGAGCAATGAAGATGTCCGATATGTTTTGTTATAAAAGAGAATACTTGGAATTTGCACTGATGCATCATGATTGTATCCTCTTCAGTGTCACTGTTCTATCTGAATGAGGAAGCTGTAGCTTAATTCTTGATAAATACAAAGAAGTCATTTCTACCTCCCCTGAAAGTTTGAACAAGCTTTGAAAGAGAGCAGTAACATTTCAAAGTAAGTTAAATCCCAGGGCTTTTTTTCCCCTCAAAACACTGGGAAGATTACTTAAGGAGTAATGTATGCGTTTAAAAAAAAAAGTATGTTTTGCAAACAGAAGTATTTGTGCAGCTTTGCAGAGCAGTCATAATAGCACAGCTGGAGGAGCTCCAGGGGAATCTATAAAAAGGTCTGTGCGTAATTAGTGCTGCCTTTTAAACACACAGAGGGAAAAAATGAGAGGATGCCAGCAAATTAGAAAAAAGTGTACAACCCAAATGTTTGGGATTTGATTTAAATGTGACTACTAGCTCAGTGCAATCCTGTTCTAAATATATATATATATATATATATATATATATATATATATAATGGGTGGGAATTTGTTGCAGTTATCTCCAAATTTAGTAGAGTATGTAACTGTCAGCACTGCTGGCATGCTAGCAAGCAGGAAAGCTTCCTGAAAAGTTTCTGCTTCTGTAGAAAAAGCAATTTCTTTCTGAAAGAAAAAGTAAAGAAGCATGCAGCTCTTCCACGAGGAATCCTGCTTGTCAGGCAGGTCAGCAGGGAGCAGCTCAGTGAGTCCTTAGTGAGTCTTTCCTAAGTCAGGTGGCAAGAGCCACGCTCCATGCAAGGACTGAGAGAGAGGGAAAAGGTGGAATGTGCCTGCCATCTCTTTTGAAGATAATATCTGTGTAGTTTTTCCTCGCATTGTATATTTCCTTGGAAAGAAAAACTTGGAGCTGTTTTTTCAGTTTCTGAAAGCTATTGCCATTTTCCTGCTGAGTCCTCGTAACAAGGTATTATATAAAGCACAAATGTTGCCCCCCTTTTTTTTTCTTCCCAGTTTGTTCTTTTTTTTTTTTCAATTTTTTTTTTTTTTTTTTAAATAGTGATGCTGATGATAGTGTTGCCCTAAAGGATTTGGTCTGACTTCTCCATGATCCATTCTGTCTTTCCCAACAGGTGCTACCGTGGAATACATCCCTCACGGCCAACTTGCAGACACCCACTTAACTTCAAATTTGCGAGCGCTGAGATTGGAGCAGGATGTAGAACCTGCTCAGGAGGAGAAGAAGACTCCTCTGGTAGAAGCTGTTCGGGGAAGGAAGTCCTTTTCTTCTCAGGACAAAACTCTAGCTGCAATTAACCTGACAGATGACCAACTTGCCTCTGGCCTTTATGGTAATAACTGGCTTGCATTCCCCTTTCATCATGCTGCTGAGTTTGAATATGAAACACAGTTTAAAGCAGGCCTTCAGGATTCCTGAAACAGGCAAAAAAATTTGAAGTTATAGGGAAAATGATGCCTTTTTTGTGTCCAGACACTGGTTAAATTTTACATGAAAGAATTCAGTCTGTCAGTGAAATACTATTTAACGCTTTCACAAGGAGAATGTACAACAAGAAAAGGGGTTAATAAAATAACTTCAGAACAGAACTTGAACTTGTATGGAAGTTTTTCCTCTTTTATGTCTACAGATTGGTGTAAAAATTATTTTAGTTAATGCTAAAAATCTAAAAAACCAACGTTAACTAAAACTCCCCAGGCATAGGTTATTGTTACTCATGCTGTTCATACTAATGAGTTGCTTCTGGTAAAGGGCTGCTGTCATTTGACACCAAGAATTAAGATTTTCTTGACAGAGCAGAATAATCCATTTCAGTACTGAAAATCTCCCTCAGGCAGCAAATAAAAAAAAAAAATAACATTTTCTAGAAACATCTTACAGATTGTCAGCGTGTTGGAGGGTAAGAAAGCTAGACTCTAAGCCTTCTGGTTACAGAGTTGGTTTTGAAATGTTCTCTATTTCCAGTGTGCATATGATGCCATGACAGTATATATAAAAGGATCTCAAAGACCTGCTCAGCTGATAAATTAAACAGCAAGCTGTTTGTTTTGAGGAACTGAAAGCTGCAGCCATCAAAGCTGACTGCAGATTTGTACTGAAATATATGCTCTGCCCATCTTTCAACAGTATGTAGTAACAGTGAAAACACACTCAAGTCTATCATGAAGAAAAGGGATGGAAAAAAGGATTTGAGCAACACCAAGAAGAACCTGCAGTTCGTCGGCATTAATGGCGGGTAAGGGGCCTGTCTTAAAACATTGAGTAATTACAGTGCTGTCACACTAGGAAGGAAAAGTCAGTGAGTTTATGCGTGGGTTTTGCCTGTCCTTGCATCTGAGGTACGTCCATTGAGTTTAAGGGTTGGAGGGCAGAACTGAACGCTTCAGCTCATCTTAATCCCCCTGAACCCTCTGCGTGTTTGTGTGTGTGTTATCTAAAGTGGAAGCTGCAAGTCATACATGGGGTCAGTCTGGAGTACTTGCACTTTAGGTCACTGCCAGATTTAGTGGGAAAATAGAGCAAACTCCAAGAGCCACGGGAATGCCTCTCAGTAAGTCAAACTTACGTCTTTGGCAGCTGACAAGTGCAGCATTGTGCTGTTAAACAATGCAGGAAGGAATGGCTTTGCCTAAGAATTAACTTTTCTGGTCTGGGGCTAGATAAATACAGAATCTTAATGAAACAAATAAAGAAACATTACTTCAGCTTTGCAGGATGTTGTAAAGATCTTCAAAGTAGTCTCACCAAGTTGTTTTTATGTAGCTTTGTAAGCTCTTTCCTCAGGTTTTCCTTATTAAAGTGCTTGGTGCTATATATGGCCTAAATATTGCAGTTCCTTCATTTTATTCATATTGGCTAAAAATATTATTACTTCTAGCGGAGGAATGTTGTGGCTCATTTATCACTGTTGTGCATTAGAAAAATAGCCATAGTACATCAATTCATCAGGTCTTACAGTTGGTGAGTTAAAACGGTTCTTTACAGTCAGCATTGTAATTATCCAAATCATTTATTTTTTTGCCAAAAGCATCAGCATGATTTTCATCTTCACAGAAAAAAAAAACAGTTAAGATTATGGCTGTTGTTTTTAGAAGGCTCCTCTCCTACTTGCTTATCAAGGCAACAATATAATTTACTCTTGTTAAACAAGAGTGATTCCATCTGTGAGCTAATGCAAGGGTGACAAGGTGTAAAGACTTTGATTTTAAAAAACTTTTCCTTCTTTTATTACATGTCATGCCCCTAGTAATCACAGTGACAGAATGAAGGGATCTGTGAAGAGATCTCCGTTGTCAGTAACAATTTACAAGTAATCTCTCAGATTAAAAAGAAAAAAAAAAGAATAATTTGGTATTGCTGTTTTCATGTAAGAAAAAGCATGATGACAAGAATGGCTTTCCCCTGCTTTCTCAGTATTCCCATTGCTAGCAGCAAAGGATGTCACGCTGTGTTTTTCACTGTCCCACTGTGGTGGTGTTATAAAAAGGAGCTTTCAGATTGGGGCAGCTTATGTTGATTGTACTTCGTGTGCATTGGTACCTTCTTAAGTGCTTTCTGCAGTGAGTGTCTGGTAGGATAAGCTTTGGGAAAGTTGTTTGACTACCTGCTGTTTCTCAAAACATGAGACAAACAAACAAAAGCCTCTCAAAGCTGCCTTGGTGTTCAGTAAGGGATTAAGTGCCTTTGTTTTTCTGAAAAGAAAACTGAGGGTACCAGATATTACTGAATGCAACTGAACCTGCATTTTGTCCTACCGCAGGTACGAAACTACATCCAGTGATGACTCCAGCTCTGAGGAGAGCTCCTCCTCGGACTCAGAGGAAGAGTGTGATGGCCACGTGTACCCCCATGGCTGTGGTAGGGATGGGGAGCACCCCGTGCTTGGCCCCCCAGAGACAAGTGCTGCAGGGACTGCAAAGGACGGGCCTCCCCTGGAGTGTGAGGCTGAGGAGGTGGAGATCAGGGAGAGGTAGGGTGCGCCCTGCAAAGGTGTGATGGCAAAGAGGGGCACTGGGTTGGTTTAGGTGGCCTCATGTATGTGAGAAGCCCATTCGTTTCAAGCTGGCTGCTTGGTGGAGCTCTGTGAGAGCTGGCAGCCTGTGGAGCCACAAGGGACTGAGCATGGTCCATGCAAGCTGGTAAGTGGAGCATCGCCCAGCCCTGGAAGGGGGGCTGCCAGAAAAGCTCTTGCCTTGCAGCCAGCCTAGAAATTCACATTTCCCCATAATTCTCAGGAAGGTGAATACTTTGATGTTGAAATGCTGAGAGGAGAATTCAGATATGCCATGTATTATGCTATGTGTCTCTCTCAGATACGAACTAAGTGAGAAGATGCTTTCTGCTTGTCACCTGCTGAAAAACAACATTGATGACCCCAAGGCATTGACCAACAAAGATGTGGTAAGCAATACAGAGCAAAATTCTTGCTGTGATACGCAGGGAAATTAAAGGGAGGTTTAGCTTCTTGTTTTATATGGCTGGAACCACTGTGGCTAGACAGAAAAGAATATCTTCTTTCCTGGAGGAGTCACTGAGTGCTTTTTCTATCAGGAGACATTTGTCTAGAGAATGCTTGATGTGCTGCAGTGTCGTTGTCCTAAGGCACGCGCGTAAAAATAGTCATGTGAAAGTGCAGTTCAACACATCCGTGCATTCCTGTGTTATTTCTGTAGTGTTGCTGTAACCCTGCTGCAGATGATACTCAGTCCCCAGACTGGGAGGTGCACAGGATGAGGGGGCTGTTTCTGCCAATGACAGAAGCCCAGGGTCTGTTCTGAACATAAACAAGCTGCCTCTTCTTAAAGACAGATATGCATACTTCCTTCTGTCTTTCTTGCTATGCTGGTAGCCTTTGTGTAGTGTGCAGTAGAGACAATAGAGGATTTGTTGCTTATACTGTCTGAAGAAACAGAGTTGTGTTTGCTGCATAAGGAGTTGCCTGTGCTATTTTCTGAGGATGATCTCAAAGCAAAAAAACATTGGTCACCACTTAGTGATATAAAACTACATTTGCCATCTGCTGCAGTGGTGCTGTGACGTAAAATGCAGGATCCAGTGCCAGTCTCCTTTATTGTGGAGCTTCTGCAGCTTCCCAGAGAACCTAATACTGTGTGTGTATAGTTTGGACACTTATGTATCAGGAACATTTTGAAAGGTGGTTTAATATAGGTGTGAGGGGTAATTTCATCCTGTGTCAGTCCTTCAGGAATAGTTTAGGCATTCAGAGAACAAAGGCTTTTGGGCCCAGTTGGAGTTGAAAGTGTCAAAATTGCATAATCAGGTGATAATCTCTGCCTTCGAAGTGTGATACGAATTTACACATTACTTTTTTCTGCTTAAAGTATTTGCCAACACAAGTGGTGCTTTGTAGCTGGAAATGACAGACTAATCAGCTCTTGTTCTCTGTCTGGCTGTTGATAAAGAAGTCTTGTCCAAAAAGGGCAAGCTTTATTACAGTTAGGAATCTGTCTAAACTTCCCCAGCCTTTTCCAATACTCTCAACACTTGCAGCAGCTGTTTGCGTTATAAGAGCTGAAGCCTGCTCCTATTGGGATGTCATAGATTACTGGAATAAAAAATTGTCCCGTTCAGTTATGCTTGTGATATTGTGACTGCAAAGAATAAATTCCAAGTGATATTTTGCCCTAGATCATTTATGAAATTTAAAAAATAAAAACAGAACCAAGGAAACCCAAAAGTCATACTGTGTCACTTTCTGACCACTTTCATATTTCAACTCATGATATATGTGTTCTTAATTCAAATGAATTGGACCTTACAAGCTTTTAAGAAGGAATACTGATGTAGATGAAAGTAAAATGTTGTGCCTTCGCCAGACATGAGCCTCCTCTAGGGCTGCTGGTACAGATGCTCTCTCTTGTCTCTAGAAGCTAGAGAAGCATGCTGAGTATCTTCTCTGCAGAATTGTTCTTAAACTCATCGGTCACTTTGCAAGTAAGAGTTTATGAGGAGAGAGAATGGACATGGTGATCCTCACATGAATTTCAGCTGCTGAGAAACTGGTTTGGAAAATAAGAGCTGGCTCATGGCGGGGACTGCTGTAGCTAGATGGTTCCCAGCAGACAGCTGTCTGGCCTCCTGCTCCTTCATAACAGTGGGAAAGTTTATCCTCAGTGTCTAACCTGCATCTCTTGTTGCAGCTTAAGTCCATTACTACTTCACTTGCCCATCCTGAAGGTGAAAAACCGGTTCTTCTTTTCTTATTGCAACAGCTTTTTTCACTTTGAAAATGTTACTGTGTTCCTTTCCCTGGTGGTTCTTTCAGCAAAGCATCTCCAGTCCTGACATCTCTTCCATACGCCGGAATTCCTTGACTAATAATCATTTTTGTTGCTTACCCTTGGAACCATTTTGAGCAAATATTTCTTGGTGTTTGGTCATCAGGCAGGATAAGGTCACCCAACAGTTGCATTTGCAGTGTAAGGCAGAGAAAAGAGACTCCATTGCATGCTCTGCAAAATATTAACCCGTTTATTCATCACAAAACAGTGTTTGTCTGTTTCATGGCAGGTTCAATCTATGGTCACCTGCAGTGCTCAGTTCTTGTCTTGCAGAGATTCTGTTCAGCCAGTTCTTCTAGACTTTGTGCATTTGATATAATAGATGGGACTGCACCTTATTGGTTTTGTGTGCTGCTGTTTTAATACCTGCAAAATGTCTGTTCCCTTGCTCTTGCTCATGGTATTGTTCTAGGGGTAACCCCATCCTAAAATACAGTGCCTTTAGAGGTCTATCATGTCTAAAAATGCCATAAGTGAGAGGAGGTGAATTGGTTTATCTTGAAGAGAAGTTTGGTCAGAGGAGAAGCTGCAGTTTACACGTATTGTTTGTGAGCTGAATACTTTCTTCCCACGTTTGACTAAAAAAGGCCTAGACTCCCACATCGCTGACCTGTGGTATGGCAAGTCCTTTAAATGGAATGCCCATATGTAAATTTTTCTGTCTTCCTTTTTGGCAGAGGTTTTGTTTAAATACCATCCAGCACGAGTGGTTTCGTGTCTCAAGTCAGAAGTCGGCTGTTCCTGAAATGGTTGGAGACTACATAACTGCTTTTGAAGAGATTTCTCCTGCTGTCCTCAGACATATCATCAATGTGGCGGATGGAAATGGGAACACAGCTCTGCATTACAGCGTCTCGCATTCTAACTTTGAAATTGTAAAGCTTCTTTTGGATGCAAGTAGGTTGACTGTTGGTGTAGTTTTTTGTTACAGTTCTCACAGGTGGAAGTCTTGATGAGCAAGAGATAAAGTTCAGGCTTCCTCCAGCAGCAAAATATTTTACTATTAATAGTTACATGGTGTCTTGCTTGGATATTACAGAATCCTTGTTTCTGCTGCTGGCTTTGGAAGTGATGGCTCTCGCAGGGTTAATGGAGCACCTAAGTAAACACCACTGGCTCTCAGACTGTAGTCAGATTTAGCAGCATCAGCCTCCAGCATTTTTCTTTGGAAGCAGTGCAGCTGCTGCTCAGCCAAAAGTAGAGTGCTGGTGGGGAAAGATGCATTCAGATATAAACATCCGTGTTAAATACTCAAATCAGTTTTGGCCTTATCTCACTAGAGCAGCACAGAGCTGTTTGTGGCCAACACTGTGGCATGTCTTTACTGCTCTCCTGAGAAATGTTGTGGCAGTTTGCCATACAGGAGTATTTCCCTGTTAGATGAACAACGTGATGATGCCTCATTCTGTTGTTTTTCATTGTTGCTTTTCTCTCAGTCGCCATGCAACACACGTAGTACCACATGTGCTAAACCTGAAGGCAGTGAACAAGAGGTGTCACATACTGGAGCAGATTCTAAGCAGGATGTGATCTGTTTAGGCCTAATTTTGTTCCCTGACTGAAGTTTCTTTCTGAAAGCTAGTTATAAAACTTGTTATGGTTTTCATCTCAACTAGGCCCTGCGGCATGGCTGGATTGAAATGCACTGCTTGTGAGCTGGAAACGTTTACAAATCCAAAAGTGCAGCATTGGATGAACAAGGACCTTAATCATACAGATGTTAGCTTTAAGAAGCTTTAAGAGTCCATCTTGTCTGTCACAGAGGCAAAGGCTTCCTCAGCTGTAAAGCAAACACCACTTTGAAATCCCTGGATCTGTGTGAAGGCGGCCACTTAGAAAGAGTGACTCATGGCAGGGGAATGCAGGGAATGTCAGGGGGACGCTGAAGAGCAGCAGCAGGGCTACAGGGGAGGAAGAGACTGCTCATCTGCTTCAGGAGTCTGTAGGGCAGCTTGAGCATGGTTCTGTTTTGCTGAAAGCCAGGACTACTGTGTTTTGTAGCAGTTGTGTATCCCTATGCAAACAGAAGTTCTTAACAGCAAAATACAACCGTGGCTGGTGTCATGTGCATACTGCAGACATCATCACTTGAAAAATGATTTAAGATGTCTTTCTTTCAGGTTTCAGTCTTCACCTATGTGATGTTTGGTGACCACACTCAGCTTTGCAGTCTGCGTGTAGCACAGGCAGCTTCTTAGCCCAGGAGCATCCATGCACTTGGTGAAAAGAGCAGTTGAGACAGGAGGTACCTGCATCACCAGGCAGCACTACCCAGAAAGTAAATTAGGAAAATACCCTTTCTCCTTTCATTAGCCACACAGAATAGGAGCTGAAATGTGACCTCAGGAAATACGTCTCTGCTGAAGTAGTTTAGTCAGGGAAGGAGAATATAAATTTCAACAATTATTAATTACTCATGAAGTAATATGTGTAGGAGAGTGTTATGTTCTGTGGTTTGAATGGCTTCCCAAGAGAGACTTCTGAAAGGAAGGTTGTGTTACATGTTGCAAGGTAGGACAGGTGATGGTTGTGGAATATGGAAAAATTTTCTTTTCTTAGATCTATTTTCTTAGACCTGCGCTTGAGTGCTTCTGCAATGTTCTTTTCTCTCTCTCTCTCTTTTTTTTTTTTTTTTTTTTTTTCAAATACTCTTGGCAGTAAATCTGAAGAATTTCCTGAAACAGGTTTTCTTGTTGAGGTACCTGTGGTGCTATTTAGTCCTAGATCTAGATATATTGTTTATGTGAATCTGCATCCTTGCTTTCCAATACACTAAAAGCCCTGCTGGATTTCTGCAGACTGCTAGGAACAGAGATTTGGAGGTTAGAAATGACTGAAAAGAACTTTTCAGCGTCTAGTACTAGTCAGATGACTTGCTTGTATTTGTTCCCAGAGCACCTTTTTTTTCAGAGTCAAATACTTGGTGGAGCTGGAAACAGCCTTTAACTGTAGGGTCTTTTCTACGGTTCCAGAAAGTGTCAAAGTATACTTACAAGTCTTTAAAATAGTACCAGTTATAGGAAAAATGTTTGTACTGAGGAGAAGTGGCTTTTCCACTGACCATGTCACTTGGAAGTGGGCTTGCCCTCAGAAGAGGAGCTTAAAGACTCTACTGATTGTGTTCCTAGGATTTGGACCCAGGACCCTGAAGGCTCTGTCAAATTTCAGACTGCTTGTTTTTATAAAAAAACTCTAAATGATGACATATAAAATATCTTTGTGTACTCCTTTGTGTCACACACGTAGTATAAAAGGATCCTTTTCTTTCTCAGGCCCAAGAGCACCCCTGTTGTTTTATTTTTCCCTCTCTACTTTTCCTTGAATCACTTCCATTATGAGAGCAATTGATGCCCTTTTTTTTCTGTAGTAGGCTGCTCTACTAACAGTTTATTCAGTTCATTAGCACAGTTGCTGCTTTTTGGGTTCCTGCTTTCCGAAGAAATTATCTCATCCCTCTGCAGATGTCTGTAACGTAAACCATCAGAACAAGGCCGGCTATACCCCCATCATGCTCGCCGCTCTCGCAGCTGTGGAAGCTGAGAAGGACATGAGGATAGTGGAGGAACTGTTCAGTTGTGGGGATGTGAATGCAAAAGCCAGTCAGGTCAGCCAAATGGTTCACGAGACAGTGTTCCCACTCCTGTGATTTTGTTCTTTTTTTCCTTTCCTTCCACATCCCATTCCTTTCTCTATTGGGATGGTTTGTACGCTCATTCACCCTTCAGATATTCAAATATTTGCTTCTTTTTATATTTGTTGATTTTTTTTTACTCTTTTTTTTAATCGCTTTATACAAAATGGAGCCATGGAATGACACCTGAGCATCAGTGTCTTCTGTAAATATATAAAGAATTATGTGAAAGAGCCATTACAGACTTTTGGGAGGCATTTCTGAATTCTGCAGCATTTCGTTCCTTCTGGGAGCTCCACAAGTCTGGAAATGAATGCAATGTTTTCATTAATTTATTAAATAGCTATGCAAATGTTATGTTATGCAAATGTTTATAAGATGTTCAAATAATGGCAAGCAGAGACCTAATAGTCCTGTACAAAGAAATGCTTCCTGCACTCCCTCCCCCCAGAGAAAGCACAGTGCCAGCAACAACAGCAAAAGATGTGCATGTTTTGCCACTGATTGTCTTTGTGGTGATTTGTTTTCTTGTCATTTTTTACAGGCTGGTCAGACTGCTCTGATGCTTGCTGTGAGTCATGGGCGAATAGATATGGTTAAAGCTTTGCTGGCCTGTGGTGCAGATGTCAATATCCAGGATGATGAGGGTTCTACAGCTCTGATGTGTGCTAGCGAACACGGACATGTTGAAATAGTCAAACTTTTGCTGGCTCAGCCTGGGTGTAATGGCACCCTGGAGGATAATGTGAGTTGCCTTTCCAGATGCTGCTTCATCAGATAGGTTCTCCACTCCAGAATGCTTTTCAGATTTAGTTTTTGGGCTCAGTGGAAAACTGCTGAAGTCTACCGACAGGAACCTCTTGACTCACAGCACCAAAGTACCAAATGTGTGAATTGTGTTTTGTGATAAAAGCTGCTTTGATGTTACCTTTGCTTTTCTAACTGACCTTCTCACTAGCTGTTTTTGTAGGTGCACAGTGACCAGAAGAGAAACCATTTGCTAGGTTATGGTAAAATATCCCTCTCGCTTCCCTTTCTTGTTTCTCAGGAGTCTTCCAATTTTCAAACAGGATTTTATCTGGTGACTTAGTGGCCATGTTGCTTTGTTCTTCTGTGTCATGGCAAGTAGTTCTCACAGGATATTCACTCTGTAGGCACACCACAGCTACTGAGAGTACAGTTTGGGACTGCCACTCATTACACTACATTATTCTGGCAAGAAGCAGATACGGGATATGGCCTCAGTGCCAAGTGGCATGTTTCTTGTTTGCAGATGCCACTACTGTCAACAGACAGAGAACTTGGATGTGTGGAGTTCTCAAGGATGAAAACGTTGGCTTAGTTGGTTTCTGTGTTCTTGTTAACATCGCCACCTTTTGGGTACATTACAGTTCTTCCTGTTGCTCTTATCCCTCAGAACACTGAAGTGGAGCTGGGATTTGTGGGGGTTTGGCTCATTGCTGGCTGAAACTGTTGTAGAGAGGCAGAGACATGACTTCTGTTGATTTTAACTGCTGCATGAGCCTCTGCAACGTAGTTGCAGTGTGCAATAGCTGCATGAGGGGAAAATGTGGAAAGGGGTGTAATGTCAAACCCTTTTTAGGGCAGTCTAGATTAATGTAGCCTTGATGCTGTTAGTACTATTAATGACTTCAATAACTAAAGCATGTATGGAGACATGGAATTTAAGTATTCCAGTAGGCAGCTTGATGCTGTTGCCTAAACACAGCTTGTCTGCCACTTACTCACTGCACAATGAGTTTGTGCTGAGATTTTTAGCGTTCCCCTAGCTATTCTGAATGTGACTGACCCTGCTCCAAACAGTGTGGTAGATAGTGAGCTGAGCTTTGTTTTACTAATGTGCATCACTCTCATAATGGTTTACCACACCACAATAAGTGAGCCTTGTTTTTCCTGGTGTGGGCTGTGGAGTTTTGTCTTGAATTTGTTCTGCGTTATGTCCCGTCTCCCAGATCTGCACAGGACAGTTAGGTTTCTTCATAGTTGCTCCCTGTAGTCTCAAAAGGAGACTTTCCACTTGGATGCTGTTTATCACATCCACGGCTGGAGAAATGGTTTATATCTTCCTTAAACTGGTGATGACCTTTCTGATAACAGCTATAGCAGTGGCTGGAAATGGTGCTGCACTCAGAGAGCCTACGTAAGAGGCAGTCTGTATAAGAGCACTCTGCTTTTAGCAGCTTCAAAGTCTGTGGTTTCTGAAAGAAATAGTACTTCCTGAGAAACTGAGGTGACTGTTTGACCAGTAACATTCATTTATTGGTTTTTAGATTGCCATCATTTAAAGCTGTGCATTTGGAACTATGAGTGCCAGTGTTCCAAGTGTTAATGGCAGTTTGAAAACAACAAGGATTATCATAATACAACAGTTACCATGATATTTGATGAGCACTTATCCCTCTCTTCTCTTACACTCCTGATACTGTAGTTTCTCTCACACCGGTCTTTGAAAATAACAATTCTTTCAGAGCACTACACATAACATTGTGATAATGGCATGCTTATTCCTGCTCAGCAATAATCTCTTCTCCTCATTGAGAGAAATTATGAGACCTCTGACAATTGGATTGTCTCATAAAACAGCAGTGCAAAGGTTTGTTGTCACTTAATTATAAGAAGTTGAGCAAGACTTTAACTCAGCTATCTGAGCGGTAGGATTTCTGCTTCTGTGTGAGCTCTGGGGCTTTTAAGAGACCAGCGAGAGGACACAAGAACAAATTATCTTATTTCTTACCTTTATTTCTCCCAGGATGGCAGCACAGCACTTTCAATAGCCCTGGAAGCTGGACATAAAGACATAGCAGTTCTCCTTTATGCACACGTCAATTTTTCCAAAACCCAGTCTCCAGTAAGTACACAACCCACTGAATTTTTCACATGCAGTTTACACATTAACTTGCTGTCCTGACCGTATTAGTGAAACGTAAGCAAAAACTCAAACCCACGTAATCTGTACAGCACATGAAATTTCAGGTTTATTCCTGGGAAGATTTAATGCTGGTAAGTGAAGCGTACATTTTTAAAACAGACTAACTCCATTAGCCTGATTCCTGGCCAACTCTACCACCTTCTGCCTTGTTACTAGCAGTGAAAGCAGCTCACCATTGGGGCTCACAAATCTGGCTAGCATGCAGAAGTGCTTTTGCATCGTTGTAATGCTAATTATTGTCCTGGTCATGAAAACAAAGCTGTTTCTGGAGTTAGAATTGTCATGGATGTTCTGGTGGATGCCCACTTGTTCTTAGAGGCCTGACTCAACCTCCCAATCAACTATTGCTAAACATTCCACTGTCTAAAGCTTTCACTCTTGGTTAGTTGGTTGTACGATAGCTAGTACTGGTCTTCCAAAAATGGGGAGAGAAAGAAAAGATTAATTGTGCAGTTGAAGGGAAGCAATTGAACAGAGAGCTTTGTGAGTGCTGTTTGGCTGGCTACAGTATTTTCCTTGTGATTAATTGTTCTTTCCTTTTTCTTAGGGCACTCCTAGACTTAGCAGAAAGACATCTCCCGGTCCTACCCACAGAGCTACATTTGAGTAGTGCTGCATGAATACTTATAAAAATCGCAATGCCATCTTCAAGCTGCTAAATTTTACTCTTTTACTGGGACAGATACTGAATGTAATTGTCTTGTGCCTGAACTCACCAGCAAAGTGAAAGCAGAGACCTAGTGCTAAGGATAAAAACCTTAAACTTGAAGCAAGCATATAGTTAGGTAGTACTCAGCTGAGAGCCTTAGCCAGAAGTGTTCTTTTTGCTCACCTGCTCATCTTTCCATACACTGGCATTAATGCTGTTTTTCTTTTAGATTGTCTTTCCCTATGTTATGTACTGCCTAAAGGTCTAAAGCTATCCTTGCAGGGGGGTCCTGGTGGCTTTTTTTAAATTGTTCTAAAACGTTTATGTTTACTGTGCCTAAACCTTATCACAGTAACCTTCTCATAAATTTCATTCCAACACAGTTTTGATGTTTTTAATTATTCTGAAATTGAGAAGTTGCAGTTGCTTATATAGTGAGCTCCGTGAAGCTTGAGCTGGTGGGTGACTGGATTAGATGCTGGGGATAGATCCTCTCGTGAGTTCAGAAGTTCACTAAGTAACTTGTTGCTAATTGGGGATAATGTATAACTTTTATATGAAAGATAATAATGTCTATAAAATTAACTCGCACAGTATTTTCAACATTTTATACTCCTTAATGATTAAAAACTACATGAAGAATTACATGTCACGATACCATATTTTTATTAACTGTGTCAGTGTATAAGCTCCATTCATGTTTATTGGAGAGTAAAATTATAGGTACCAGCTGTGTATTCCCCATGAGTGGAAGTGAGTGTAGTTCTCGGTGCATATTTATGGAATGCTACTACCTTGTCACATTCACTTTAGTCACGTGTATTTAAATGTTTGAAGTGCCTTAGACTCTTGCCATATTTTCAAAATAAAATTTCATTATGCTGTTTTAATCCTCTCCTGTTCTACATATGATTTGTCATCATCCAGAAAATGCTGCAGATTATACATGCAGCAGCAAAACAGGATGGATTGGTAAATCAAGGCAGGGAGGACTGGATAGTTTCAACCCTTGGGGGCTGCTGATGCAGACACCATCCGTGCCCATCTTGGCAGTGTGAAAAGCTTTGCCTAATACACCTGCCTTCACTAGTCTCGTGCCTGCTGTGAAGGCTGGGTGGAGAGACCTGGCCTCTCTGCTGTCCATATGAGGCGTTGTGGGGAGGCAATAAAGAACAGGTGGTTTAACATAGTTCTTTGTAAAGCATTTACCAACTGAATAAAGCCTTTGGGCTTTATCTTCCAAGAGTTCGTGTCTCCACTTAGTAGTCCCAAAGAAGCTCCCCCATTTCAAGACCAGTCAGTTTGTGCTATTGCACGTTCTGTACTTTGTACTTCTCATTCCACTTAGCATCCAATTCTGTGTGGATTCTTAGCTATCTTACCTATCTGCTACTTACAGAGATATGTCACCAGTTGGCCAAATTGTTGTGAAATCAAGGTCCTCCCTCTTACACCAGACTGGCAGCAAAGAGCAGCAGCAGTTAAATAAATGAAACAGTAAAAAATGCTCCATGCTTTGCCGGCTGCACTCAATTGGAGATGGTCGGTGCCTGATGTCACGTGTGCCAGAGCTGGGCTGTGCTCCATGTGCACCTGTCTCTGGTGGCACAAAGCAGCACCCATTGTCACCATGGCTGGGGCCTCAGACCAGCTGCCTCACATCCATAATGCAATAGTGCCTTAGCATCGGGCACATGGAGTGCATGACACCAGCATGGGCTTCCTTACAAATTTCACGCTCATGTTGACACTGGGAGAGCTTCTGGTTCAACAGAATTAGTGGAAGCTTGATCCCTTCCATAGCACTCTCTTGTTAGAGCATGGTAAAGCGAGTGCTTTATCCCCTTGGACATGTCCATTTGTCCCCTTGGACATTGCCATTTTCCCTGCCGAATACATCGGGCATCGGGGTGGTGAGGTGAAGGAGGATGAGCAGTGAGAGCAGATGCTGATGTCTCAGAGCAGGTTGGGTCAGCGAGGCCCAAGCTGTTGGTTTTAGAAATGTTGCTGTGCCACTTCTTGCCACTATCTGGACACCTGGCTGGAGAGCACACCAGAGTCAAGACAGTTTGATCGTGTCCTTAGTATTTTAAGATGTATGCTGTGATGCTGTTAAACAAATCAGCCTGATGAAATGAAAAAGAAGGATGAGTGCTTCAGTCTGTCTCCAGAACACGTTCTAATTAATGTATTTCTGATTTCACAGAAAACACAGTCTATTTATTTATACACGCTTGCCTGAATCTAATGAATTAAATTCCATTTGGAATCCAAATGGATTAAATGGAGAGACATTATATCAACAGGACAGAATCTGGACCAGGGACAGGTTCCTACTTTCTGTTTTACCAAGAGTGTAACTTTCATTTAGCACTGACCAGAAGCCATTTAGTTGTGCTTCCTTAAGGAAATCAGTAATCATACCCTTAACTTTGGCTTTTATCTCATGACAGCAGCTTTAAAGCCTGTTGATCACTCCAAAATTTGACCTTTGTTTTTTGTTTGTTGAGGCATCTGACATCCTCTCGGGTATTGTCTGTTTTGCTGTTGCAGATACCTTTCACAGCAGCGTGTCCACCAGGTTTTTTATCACCAAAAGAGTTTTTCAAACATTATTTTTCGTGCTGCACTGCTACCATGTTTGCATACATGCCTATTCCTATGTAATGTAGCTTGAGGTCGAAGAAAGATTTGAAGCACATGTGAATTTATGTTTCAGAGTAGAGGACTCTGTTAAAATCTGGACCGATGCACGTTCCCATCTCTCCTACCATAAATTAGTGGAAGTCTTGGGCAAGCAGCTATCCTAGAAGGGTTTAAAATAATTGGTTAAGTGATTTTGGTTTCTAATGACAGAGACAGACACACCAAACCTACCTTTATACATCTTCCTTTTTTCCTGAAGGAGTGTGGAAAAAGAACATGTCCCACTATTTTTTTTTTTTTTTTAGGGAAGTGTAGAGAATTGGTATATCAGAAACAAATGTGTTAAGGGATACATTTGTTCAACATGATTATATTGCTTTCTGATGGCACTGGCTGGCAGAAGTGTCAGAAGCAATCTGACTCTTCCAACTGCATGCAAGAGGAGGGCTACAGAAATCAGCCTAATTGGGTTAATTTAGCTATTCCTCTTTCATAAGCAATAGGGTTGGCCTGTAATTGGCCATCTAGAGTTTAAACCTTTAAGGGAAGCCCTGGATTCTGCATTTCTATGCAAAGTCCAGATTCTTCCCAAAGGCTCATTGTCCTGCTCCAAGTTTTATCTTTATGTTGAGGTGGACCATTGTGCCATGTCACCTCAGGAAAATTGTGAAAAGTAACTGTAACTTTGGATGTTTTTATGGATTCAGGTGAAAAGGACAGAGTAAGGGGAGTGCACAAACCTCAAGGAGAATCAGGTGAGGGTTAGGAAAAGGTTCTTCACTAGAGGATGGTGGGCATGGAACAGGCTGCCCAGGACAGTGTGCACTGAGAGATGGAGTTCATGGAGTGTTTGGACACCACTCTCAGATACAGGCTCTGAAATTTGGATTGTCCTGTGCGGAGCCGGGACTTGGACTTGGTGATGCTTGTGGGTGCTTTCCCACTCAGGATAGTCAGTGAGTCAGTGAATGTTATTTCTGGTCAGTGCATGTTATCACAGTCTCTGTTATCTCTCATGTGGGCAGATGCAGTATATTGAGAAGCATAAGCAGTTAAAAAGAAGAAAAGAATACTATTAAAAAAAAAAAAAAACACATTATATAATAATTACTTCCTGTACCATTTGTTCTCTTTGATGGCCCTCTTGTCCCCAGGAGGTTGACAACTGAAGTACCTGACACTGTGAATGTCAATGTTTTCCCCAGTAAACAGTGGGGAGGTTCCCAAAAACAGTTGTATCCTCCTGTGCCCTGTGCCAGCCGAGTTGAATTCCACCTTATAGTGCTGGATAGCATTTATCACAGGTGCTGGGATTAGGGGGTTTACCATGCATACCAGCTTTGAATTGAACTCCCCCCACACACCCTCCCAGGCATTTGTTTTCCAGTTGAGATGAGATGATGATTGACTCTCGGTATATCAAAGCATGATATTGTCTTCACCTTTGAACTCCAAGCCTCAGTGAATACATAAAATCCCTGACACTTTTTCAAGGCTGTAAAGCACTTTACTGTCTTTTTCCAGTTACGCTGTTACACATGAAGTGAAGCTCAGTGCTGCATACAATCACCCTAAGAGATAAAAAGTGAGAGTTATTGGTTACCTGTCTTTATTGGTTACCAATCTTTACATGATGGCAATTGATCTAAATGCATTTTTGCAAGGCATGCTTTCAGAGTTATTATTTTTATGGAACCGGGAGAACTGAAGTTATTCTAGAGATAGACTTCTGTCTGCTCCTCCTGGTGTCTCATGCTTTTGGCTGAGAAGCTGCGCAGCTCTGAGGCCAGTTCAGCCTGGTGTGAGTAATACAAGCCTTGGCGTCAGTTCCTGAAACAGGCCTGGCTCCCTTTGTTGGGATGGAAGCAGCCCAAAGGCTACAGACATCTTTGTGCCTTTGAAACAGCAGCAGCAGAACTGGCTGTGAGCAGCTCTCTGCTGGGCTCTGTCTGCATGCAGGCTTTATCCTTTCCTCCGTTCCAGACCCACTGATGGAAAGATTAACCACAAACCCTTCCCAGTGAAAAGAAGTGCCCAAACTGGGTCTGCATCCCTGGGATGCAGGTGAAATGTGCACTTGGTCTGCCCCTGAGCAGGGAGCAGAGGCAGGAGGTCAGGCAGCAGTGCCAGAGAACATGTAAGGAGAATTTGGGGCTAAGCATTCTGGGAAGTGACGATAATGAGATTAGAGGATAGGGACTCCAAGATTTGGATTTCTTTCATACTCCAGTTGGGAACTGCAGAACTGTTTGACCTCACTCCTGAAGGCCTGGTGTAATGCAGAATGAAGTTAATGAAAAGGTCCCTGCTGACTCCTGCTGAGTTTGGCAGTTGTGATTCTGCACGTCTGTGCTGAACCCAAATGCCTGGTCAGAGTTCAGCTGCCAATTGCTGTCCATTTCTGCCAGTTGCTCCACAATTCACTTGGACAACATCACCCAGCAGATCAGTACCTATCTGCTTCTCTGTAAGTACTTCTGGGCAGGAACGTGCTCTTACTGCCTGCAGAATAGTGACTGTTTGGAAACCTCTGTAAAAGGTATTTTGCAGGAAACACTACAACTACTTTTTTGCAGAGAAGTCTGTAGCAACTTCTTAGAAGAGTGTGTGGAACAACACATCTGTTTCCTGCCAGGTTTTTAGGCAGTGGAGCAACACACCAGATTCAGTGACGCTGGAAGTAGTACTGCCTTGCAAGCAATGGATGCATATATTGGTCAGTGCATCAGATAGTTCTTTGTTAGCAGTGATTAATGAATTCAGTGCCTCAAGAGCTCTGTTGGAAGCGTTCTGTTTCTGCCATGATATGCACCTCCAGCTTTCCACATTAGAGGAAAAAGATAAGCCTGTTTCCGCACACACCCACTCCATGCAGGTCCCTGCAGACTCTCATGAATGTGATGTTCATCAGGAAGAACGGGAGCTTCCAGACAGCACCTGTGGGCACCTTTGCAGGGTCAGCGTGGCACAGGGAAGCATGGTGGGCTTTATCATCTGTGCCATTTCATCCACCCACTCCTTCACCTTGTGCCACTGCCCAGGTGAGTGATATACCTTCCCTTGCCAGTTCTCATTGGACACCGTTTCCGTGCATGTTCTGTTTGGTTAGCCAACACAGCCAGCAACAGCAAAGACAAACTGCCTTTGAAATAATTCTTGCTGTATAAAACTGCCCTTCAGCGACCTCTGCAGTAGAGATCTGTAAATAAAGGCACTATTATACACTTAAGCAGAGTATTATTAAACACCTTCAGACATGAAGAGCAGAAGTCAATCGCCATGTCTTTCAGACACATCTATAAGCTACCTGCTGCCTGTGGTGAACAAGCTATGATGTGCCTGTGTTGCTGCTGGGCATTTCTAGGCCCAAGGAGCCACATTTTTTCAGTCCCAAGGTGTGTTGGACTTGCAGGGCAGCCACTCACAGGCCTGTGGCACTGCAAAGGTGTCAGCAGGCACTGGATGGACCAGGAAATGGCTTCCTCACACAGCACAGTCATTCCTGCAAGTTTGCTGTGATAGAATTTTCCAGTTTGACTACACGTATTGCTCGTGGTGGCTTAACCTGCAGGAGGTGGTTTAGCAGCAGGAGGAGCAAGAAGCTGGTTCATGTCTTCTGTGGTGGATGCAGATTTGGGAGGGGTGTGAACAGAGCAGCTGCATGAAGAGGTTGAGAGAGATTAGAAACACAGACTGATAAAAAACATGAGATTTGGAAATGAGAATCAGGAAAATCAGACTGAAACAACTGAGGGAAAATAATGCAAGTTTGTGGGAGTGGGAGAAGACTAGAAACCTGTAATGTGGGGAGAAACCTTATCTAAGAGTGAGGTAAGGAAGATCTGGTAGTGATGAGAGCAGAAACGGCCCGTGCGTGTTTCTGCACCTGGCCCTCAGCAAGATGTTCAAAAGGAGACTGATGTTTTGCTGAGAGGGGATTCCTACCTGTTAGGGATGTAACACACCACCAGAATGTGTCTGCTGAAATAATGTGCAGTACAGGTGTCTTCCAAAGGGGCAGTAAGGCAAGAGATCTAACCAAAGTTGAGGAAGTTCTTCAGGTTAGCTCTGTAAAAAGGAGGGCTTATCTATTGAGATGGGTGAATTTTTAAAGGAATATTAGCTTGCCACCATCACTAGCTGTCATAAGATGATTGCACATTCTGGCCTTCACGTGACAACTTGTGTTTTGTCAGAAGTGGGTCAAGAACTGCAGACCAAGCAGACACATGTATACATGAGAGGTATGTCTGCATACCTCTAAACACATCCAGCCAGGAGGAGCACTGCTCTGAGGGGAGGATCTCTGCAGATGGCAGCAGGCTGGGATCCTGGGAGCAGCCACCTCTAGCAGCAGCCACCGGGCTGTGGGTGTGTACTTCTTAGTGTTGTGTTATGCTCTCATTTATTTTACTTCTGCCCAGGCATATTCTCCTGAGATCTGGGATTGAGAGCTATGGCCTGTGTCCCAGCACTGTTTGGAAGCAGTGAAGAAGCTGCTAGCAGAAATGTAAGTTCCACAGAGAGAAAGGCATGCATAACGCTGTGCTAAGCTGCAAAGCTGCTGCAGCTCTCCCAGTAGCTCAGCATGGACAAGCTCGATGTTACCTGCATGGAAATCTAAGGGTGGTGTTTTATGGCTTTTAATGCACTGGCCCACACAAGATTTGGAAGTTTATCTACAAGACAAGTTCTAGGAACTGAAGCTTCCCTCACGTTACATGATGACTTGCTTGAGGACACCAACAAAATCACTTGCCATGCAAGCTGGTGAAACAGACTGTTTTCTGGTGCCTGATGTGTGACACATGCACAGACTTGTCCCCCACCATCACGAGGACCTGTGCAAGGACTCTGACATGGACCTGTACCACATCTTTAATCTGAAGAGAGACAGATTGGAAGGATGGACTGCTCAGTGGTTAAAGGATTGTTTGGATGATCACAGCTGGAGTATTGTAGTTAGTGGCTCAATGTGCAGGTGGGGATGGTCACATGTGATGTCTCTCAGGGGTCAGTACTGGTACTGATTATTTTCAACATCTTTATCAAGGATGTAGACAGTGAGATTGAATGTACCCTGAGCAAGTTTGCTGATGGCACCATGATGAGTGATGCAGCTGACATAATAGAAGGCTGGGATGCCATCCAGAGGAACCTGGGCTTGCTCAGAAAGTAGGCACATAAGAATCTAGTGAGGTTAAACAAGGCCAAGTGACAGGTGTTGCATCTGGGTCAGAAACAATCCCAGATATGTGTAGAGACTTGGAGATGAACTCATTGAGAGCAGTCCTGCTGAGTAGCAGGGTGGATGAAAAGTTCTGGTGGATGAAAAACACAAGCCAGCAGCATTTGCCTACAGCTCGAAAGGCCAATGATATCCTGGGCCGCATCAGGAGAGGGATGGCCAGTAGGGAAGGAAGGGGATTGTTCCCCTCTGCTCTGCCCTTGTGAGGTCCCATTTGTGTCCAGATCTGGGGCCCCCAGCACAGGAAGAATGGGGGGCTATAGGAGAGGGTCCAGAGAAGGCCACAAAGATGATTAGAGGGCTGGAGCACCTCTCCTATTAGGAAGAGTTGAGAGACTAGGGCTTGCTTAGCTTGAAGAAAAAAAGGCTCTAGAGAGATCTCATTGCAGCCTTCCAGCACTTGAGGAGAGCTTATAAACATCAGGGAGACCAACTTTTTACATGGTTGAATAGTGACAGGACAAGGGTAATAGCTTTAAACTAAATAAGGGGAAATTAGATGTTTGTTAGATTAGGATTTGACAAATTCTTTACTCAGAGGGCACAGACGCACTGGCACAGGATGCCCAGAGAAGCTGTGAGTGCCCCATCCTTGGAGGTGTTCAATGCCAAGGTGGATGGGCCTCTGAGCAGCCTGTTCTGGTGACATGTTCCTGCCCATGGCAGGAGAGCTGGAACTGGGTGATTTTTAGGGTCCTTTCCAACCTAAGCCATTTCTGTGATCCCTGACCAGCAGCCAGATCAAAAGAGCCAGGGCCGTAATTTATAGCAGCAGATGAATAGGGCTGAAGCCTTCTTCCAACCAAATAAAAGTTTGTCTATAATTGTCTTGAAGAATTCTGAAAGAAAAAGTTATTCAAAGATGGGTACAAAACAGGAAAACAGGCTGCATATCTCGGGACTGCCCAAAGAATTCTGTAATCCACTGCTAGTAAGCACTGCTAGTGAGGGGCACAAGGACCAGAGGCATTGCACATGCTGCTCCAGAACCAAACAAGCTGAGCTCAAGAACTAGATATCCTGAAGAGTTTTACTCAAAATGTAACACAGACTGCAGATTTACAAAGAAAACATGCGACTTGCTCCCATCTCTGGCTCCTGTACTACCTTTCAGCGCTGTCGATTGTGAGCAAACTAATCAATCTCTCACCATGGTGCATCTGTCCTTCCCACTGCTCTCTAGCAACTGCCAAAAGTGTGAGAGCTGCTCCTCCAGCTCCTGCCAGGAGGAGGCTGTGCCACCCAGCGTTTGGGCTCCTAACTGCAGTGCTGGACCGCACTTTCTGCTCCAATCACCATCCACTTGTGAACTACAACTACCTGCGCAGCCTCCTCTCACTTCTCTGGTACAAGTTATTTCCACTGTCTTTCAGTAGTGTTTATTGAACTGGTAAATTGGTGCCCCTTAGAACTTCATAGTGACAATAGCAATCATGTTAGGGACCTTCTTTGAATAGGAAGTGAAGGTAAATACAAGGTATTTTTTGATATATCATTGCCAGACTCTACAACATCTATCTTAACAAATGGGAAAGTCAAGATCTGAGCAGGCAATATTTTAAAAGAAAAAAGGGAGGGTAATTTTCATTTTGTTTCTAATGGCCTGGTTTGTTTACTTTCAATAACAGAAGGAGTCTCTCTGGAGCACAATTCAGTGGAATTGGTTACAATCTGTATTCTTAACCCAGCAGAGCAGAACATCACAAGGCAGTGGGCTGTTGACTAAGGAACGTCCAGGCAGCTGGGCAATGTACAAATAGAATGCAGGGAGTCCCAAAGACAGCAGGTTATGTTGTTAATGGATGCTTGGGCAATTTTAGATCTGTGGCCTACCCACTGTCAGGCACCTGGAGCTGAGGAAAGAGACCTTTCAGTACCAGAAAGACAATCTCCATGTCTTCATTTCTCAAAAATGGGCACCTTAACGCCCTGTGCAACAAAGGTGCTCTTTGTCCTCAACCTTACTGTGGGCTATGTGAAACAATTTTAAATTCCAATTGTATTTAATAGGTCTTATTCAGGCAGCGCAAGTACTTGTGTGAACTTGGCCAGCATCACAGAGCTGGGCTTCAAATACTTTTATTCCGGCATCTGCAGGAGGTTTGTTTGCGTAGGGATGACAGAAAATTAGAACGTTTGCCTAACTCGTTTCCACATAGTGTCCCCATCACCTGACAAGGCAGCCCCATGTCTAGACAAAGCCAACCTAATTAAAATTAATAGCCTGGCAGTTGAAATTGTTTGTAACAAATGTGTCAACTTCCTTAGCACCTTCTAGCCAATAGAACTGGAGAAACTCAATTACTCCTAATTAGCCAACATGCATATAAGATGTGCAGAGATCACCAACCCTGATGTTCTGACTGATGTACAGTGGTAGGGTAGGAAGGCATTACCTGAGGAAGCCAACTGAGTGCTGTGGTTATCTTCATCCTGATAGCACCCTGCAAGGCTGTCCATGACAGATGGGCCCACATCTCCAGGATCTCCGCTCCAGGGACCAGGGATGAGGACACCAAGGCTCTGTGTCAGCATTCCTCTGAGCCTCCCTGTGAAAATCAATGCACATAAAGCTGCTGTAACCATTCATTTGTTTCTATCAAGAACAGAAATTATGGAGAATGCAAACAATTGGGCAGCCAGTAAGCTAAGCAAAGCAAAATCTGCACTTTCGGTCACCTAGGATAAACAGCTAAATGCTCCCCTCAGAAACCTGGAACTCCATCAGTTTTGGGTTATTTAAGACGAGGAATGTAAAATCAGACCTTGCACGGTTAAAAAAGAAAGCAGATAATAAAACAAGTGCCTTATAATTTGAAATGATCTATTTGTTCCTTTAAATACCAATGGACTTGCTCAATGAAGTGGGAATTTAACAGTATCCATTAGAAATTGAAGACTATAAATAAAAAAGTAGCAATTAATTGTGTTGGCGATTTTAAGAGGCTGGAGCTTAGTTTGTCACACTCTGGCAGTCTATCAAACTCGGCTCCATTACAGATGTCTTAGAGCTGAATTGATGATGATACTCAAATCTAAGGGCATTCCCTGCACTAGTCCTACCCTGATGAAAGAACTCAAACGCATAGATGGCTTATGTGATTCTATCACTCTTACAGAGCAAATTACAAATGTTAGAAGTGTCAGCTTAATGAGTCATGCAAGAGTCTTCAATGTTCTAAGTCACTGGATCCAATTAATTTTTAAGTGCACTGAAAATGAGCAATGAAGACTGAGAAGAAGCAGTCCCATGGGGTCCCCACATTCACTTTTTTACCAATATTTAAAAAGTTGCACCTAATAATGCTTCCAAATAGCCAATTTAACCATTTAATAATTGGCTTTAGCCATTTAATATTTGGCTATTTAGACTGAACAACTGAAATTCCCAAGCAGCTGACAGTGTATCCTATTCAGTCCTTAAGTCAGTCATGAAAAGATCCTGATTTGCATGAAGAAAACTAGAAACAGAGAACACAAGTGTTCAGTGAAAGAAACAGTAATATTTTCTTTATCTGTTACTAGAAAAACTAGTCACAGATGAGACATTATGAGGCATAGCAAGAGTATGTTGATTTTATTTGCTTCATTGTACTTGAAAACTCCCTTGTTTTTGTACAGTACGTGGCATGATGTAATGGAGTGAATTTTATTTCTGGTGGGTTGTGCTTTCTTTCAGTACTATGGGCCCACACTGCTGGCCAGTCTCACGAGAGCGAAGGGGAAGGGCCTTCTGTTGTTACAAACAGGCTTTTCTGGTCTTTACATAAGTAGCTTTTACTAAAACCTCGAGGTTTTGAACATTAAACTCTAGACTTCATCAAATGCATATCTTGCTAGCCAACATGCTTTTGCTCAGAGAAGTGCCTTCTGGTGGCTGTAGCTCACCTGAAGTTGCTGACGTACAGATCTCCTTCCACACCACCGGAACACAGGGCAAGCAGAGTGCTGAGGAAACTCCCACTCTGTGGCCATGTTTCCCACACCAGAGGGCCTGTGCTCTTCTGCAAAGGGTCCCTTGGGCACGTGTCACACCTGGTCTTCCTGAGGGAAGGGAACGTGAGCTGAGTGTTTTGAACTGACCTGAGCTCTGCAAGCAGAGCAGGGAGCAGCAGCCTTCCTGACCGATGGAATGAGATACCCCGAGTCCACATGCCTCTCCTAGGTTGCACAAAGGTTAAAAAGAAAAAGCTGAGTGGCTGCAGTGCCATTAAGCTGCTTCGGGCGTTCACTCAGTGAGCAAAAGCCAGAGACCAGGACTGCAGAGAGGTGGGATTCTGAAGAGAAGGCCAGCAGCACATTGGGGTTACAGGCACGTGAAGGCCCCATACCCTATAAATATAAATGCAACATCTGACTTTCATTAGTCATGGAAAAACCTGATCACTGGATGCACAAATGGGCAACTGAGAAGTGATGAAGGTACACTGAAGCACTTTTTTGGAGCACGGAGGAATGAAGCTCTCAAAAGCTTACGTCTGAATAAAAGACTCAGTTTACTTGAATAGACTTTTAGCAAAAACGATTAGTGGACTGTCAGATTCCAGTGACGCTGAGAGACACTGCTGGTGCTAACCCTCATAGTGTAACTGGGAAGTGTCTGAGGTGATAGCGCTAGAGCTGATTTTAAACCCTTTCAAATATGAGGCATTTCAGTGCAAGGTTTGGGTTCGGATCTGCCTGTTCTGAGAAGAAATCCTCACCCCCAGGTCGCAGTGCAACCTGTACTACAGTCATAACCTGTATCAAATCACAAATAAAGAAAGACACAAAAAATATATATACTTCCAGAAAGAAGCAAGAAAATTCTGTGCTTGCAATACAAAACGTTGCTTGCAGGGTTAAAGAGCCAGCAGACAAAACTTCGGGTTTAATATAAGGAATGAATGGAAGAAGTAAAACTGGAAAAAAAAAAAAAACAAAAACAAAAAAAACCAAGCATGGCTTCTTTATGCCACCTACTGGATTTTTCCTGAACTATCCTTGGGAAACAGTACAGTACGTACAGAACGCTTCGTTTCAGCTGTCACAGTCCTGCTGGGGTCCATCCCTACAGCAGATGCTTACCTTCGCATGGGGAAAACCCACTGATTTCATCCAGTGCCTGTAAACAAACACATACATATGTCTGATGCTTGCACTGAAAGTAATGCCTCCTATTTATCTGCATGGAAGATACAAAGAGTATAATAACACTATTAGGTATAGCAAATTTTCAGCTACAAAATGCTATTTTTCAATACAGTCAACTCCATTACCTAATTCACACAGATGAACTGATGGAGACACTCTTTGTTCTGTTGTATGACAGCTGTGTATGGCCAACTAGAACAGTGCTTGTCTTTCACGGCACTGTCAGCAGTGCTGAAATGCAATTATGCACCACCTCACTGTGCTCACATTCGCTGCCTGGTCTCCAGAAATGTTCAGAACGCATCAATGAAATGTCAGTGGGTGCCATTTTTTCCACATGGAGGAATTCATTTGCACCCCTTTCCTTTGCTTAATTCACATTTCCACATCGGATGCCATTGTGTGTCCAACTGCCCTTCTGCTGCCATTTGTCTCATGGCAACAAAAAGCAACAGGATATTGGTGGGAAGGTTCAGCTTCTACTGCCGTAGCACCAACATCTGCCTCTGATGTCATAGTCCAACATCATAAAATGGGAGGCATTACTGTTGGAGCAGCAAAAAGTTAAAGAGGATACATGCAAAAGTCATAGAGGATCAGATCCACCAGAGACCCAGGCTGTACATAATCTTGGGATACAGAGGAAAACATGAGGGTTTGAAGTCCCACGAAGAGAGGTCCATGTGTCTGGAACAGAAGATGATGCTGCACTGCCCCTGCCTGCATCCAGCCCTTCCTCACTGCTACAGAGAGGTGACCATGGGGGCTGTGGTACCTGAACAAATGTCCACATCACTGTGGCAGAAAGGCTGGGGTCTAATGGAGGAACCAGGAGGAAATGGGAGAACTATACTCCTTTGTGGCCATGGACTGACACATTCTTTTTTTTCCAGCTACTTTAAATAAGAAATGATTAATTTACTTTGCTCGGTACAAAATCACAGAGTATGAATTACAGAAAATCGTTTATTTTTCAGGACAGTGTTATAAAGAAGCACTCTTGGTTTAGCCACAGAACATAAAGGAGCAATACAATCTCCTCCCAATTTCCTACCCATACACAGAAACCTTTTTGGAATCTTTTTATGGGGGGAAACAAGCCCTGAATGCACTCAACCTGCTGACACTGATAAAACCAGTGATCTCTGTTCTGCAAGCAACACTGTCAGAATTAGGACCTTTTTAATTTGTGTCCTCTCTACTGAGCTGCTCAGGCATGCCAAATGAAATGGTGGAGGCATTGCTGTTCCTGGAGTCAATGGCTCTGTTAGCAAATACGACTTTTTCTAGGTGCAAAGAATCATTAAAAGACTTCAAACAGCAGCAGACAGATCACTGCAAACAGATGACATTTTGTACTTGAGAGACTTGTGCAAAAACATCTAGGGATAGTAAAAAGGCTCTTCTTACATTTTTTCATCATAAACAATTCTTAAAGGTCCTTATTTCCAAAGGTATCAGCAAATAGCAGTGATGCCAAGTCAGTGACATCACTGCTAGCACCAAATTAGAAGCACCCAGATGCACTGAACAAGTGAATTTGATTTCCTGAAGGCTTGCAGTGAGACTGCTCAGGTCTGTATTAGAGCTGTTGGTAGTGACAACCATCTCTCCTTCCCACATGAATCCATGGACAGCCCAGTGATGCATTAACATCCCCACCAAATGCTTGTGAAAAAAAAAATAGAGACAAGCAACATTACAAGCTAAAACCATCCTCTAAGTGTGGCACGAGCAAACTAAAACAAAGGGATGCATAGTTGGAGGCTTGGCTGTGCCCTTGTGCTCAGCAGGCACCTTAGTATCTCGGTGGCATTCACCCAGAAAACTAAATTAATTTAATTAATACTTAGCTCCTCACCAATAGGTTTCATAACGTCATGGATAATGGGGATCTGTGTCGTTTCCTGAAAAGCAGGACTATGAAATACTTACATGACAGACAGGTGAATTTGTGCTCTTATGGAATCTGTTGCACTACCTGCATCTTATGAGTCATTTTTCAGCTGTCTCGCTTAGTTCGTAAGTGAAAAAAAACACCTGTGTGCAGTTATTGACTACTATTACTGCCTGTCTTTGCCCATTCCACATGCCATGCTTCTGTTCTCCTTTTTCACTCCTTCCAGTTTTTCTCTTCCTCTTCCCGTCAATTCTCCTGACCTTTTTCTTCTTCTCCTACCTTTTCACACTTCGAAAAGTTGTTTTGTTTGTTTTGCTTCCTTTTTCCGAAGATTTAGCCTCCTTTCATCTCCTTTTTCATTCAGATTCTCATCTGAGCGGCCGCACAGCAGCTGCCGGGGCTTACCCAGCCACAAAAGAACTTAACCTGGAGATTCCCTTTCAGGGCTGACTGGCAGCCAACAACTTCGGAATGCCCCTACAAGACTTCGAACGGCTTCATTCAGGGACGGATTTCACTTTCAGTCTAGGAAGCTAAGGACTCCCGCCTGCATCTTCACCTGCTTAAACATCAGTGAGATACACCGTTCATTGTGCAGCACAGCAGTCTCACTCCCGTTCCGGACCACCTGCGTTCATTTTCTGCTGCTGCAGGAAAGCGCGGTTAGCGCCCGCAGGAGCTGCGGTCGCAGCACCGCGCTGCGGGGTGAGGCTGCGCTCAGCCGGGGCACATCAGTGCGAGGAGGGCAATGCCACGCGCATGCCATCAAATAAATGCTTCAACCTGCTTAACGGACGGTACTGCAAGGCACCCGGCCGCAAGGATCTTCCCGGCGGGGCTGGTGCTGGCGGCCGGCGGTCTGCCGGCTCAGCCCGTGCAGGGCTAGCGGGAGAGGGCTGCTGGGAGGGGAGGGGAGGGAGAAGCTCTCCTTGGCTTCTTCCAGCAGAAATAAATTTCTACCTACTGTAACTTATTACCATCCGATATGCTGAGTCATGAAGCTGGGTTATAGAAATCTTTATGCAATCTTTATAAATCAGCCCCGCGTAATCTCAGGCGCTTTCTGCTTCATCTCTGTCGAGTCACTCCTGTGACAGTTGTCATTCATCTTAGATGGAGATGTAATTTAATAGTTTCATTTCACCATGAAGATAGCGTCATCTAAAGTTGAGCCCGGAAAGATTTAAAGGTGTAACAGGGGAAATATTAATACTGTAAATAATATCTGTAGAGCCGCCCGGGGCCGTAAATCACGTCGCGCCGGGCTGAGCGGGATCCTACGGAAAAGAGAAATGCATCTTCCGCGGCTCCCCGCAGCGCGCGGCTTCGGCCGTCTGATGCCGGCACCAAGAGAGCGGGCCGGCTCTCCGCGCTCCCCCCACGGCCCACGGAACCACCCTCGCGCGCCGAACCCCGCGCGGGCAGCGGGGCACGAAGCGGGGCCGCGGAGCGCCGCCGGCGGGGGCTCCCGACCGCTCCGCCGTGGCTCCGCGGCAGGGTCGCCCGGGACGCCCCGACGGCGCTGCCG
>NW_024884811.1:975958-1070919 GCF_019232065.1 Centrocercus urophasianus | reverse complement strand
TTGCCCGCACCCGCCAGAACCCCCCGGTGTCACTGGACGGCGTGGCGCCCCGTGGGTCGCGGGAGCCCGGCGCTTAGCCTGCCGGCCTGGGGCACCGAACTCGGGTAAGAGCCTCGGCGGCGGTGAGGATGGGAGTTCGGAGCCATCGCTTCCCGAGTGCAAAGGCAGTGGAGCTCCAGCACCGCCGTACGTGGTTGGCGGGAGCCGGCGGGTGCTGTCATCCCACGGCCGTGCCGGGGCTGTTCCTCCCGCTCTCTCCCCGCCCTTCTCCCCGCGGCAGACGCGCTCCGGCCGGCGCGCAGTTCTCGGGGCAGCGGCCGTCGAGGAAGCTGAGGGGAGCCCCGCGGGTTCCGGGGCACGGGACCAAGGGGCGCGGAGGGAGGCATCTGGCGGTTCGCGCCGTGCCTGTCCGACCGCGGGCGGGTAGCTTGACCCTTCTCTTGCAGCTGCGGCGTGGAGCAGCCATGTCCGAAGGACGCGCCGCTGGCGAGTGGGAAATCGACGTGGAGAGCCTGGAGGGGGAAGCGACCGAGGGCCTCGGCGCTCCAAGGGAGGAGGAAGAGGAGGCGACGGCGGCCCGACGGCGGGGCGGCGGCAGTGAGCCGCGGAAGCTGAGCCGCACGCCCAAGTGCGCCCGGTGCCGCAACCACGGCGTGGTGTCTTGCCTGAAGGGACACAAGCGGTTCTGCCGCTGGCGCGACTGCCAGTGCGCCAACTGCCTGCTGGTGGTGGAGCGGCAGCGGGTGATGGCCGCGCAGGTGGCACTGCGCCGGCAGCAGGCCACCGAGGTGAGGCGGAGCGGTCGGGTCGGGAGGTCGGGTCGGGACAGGACGGGGCGGGTGGCCCCGGCTGACGGCGCCGCCCGCCCGCTCTCCTAGGACAAGAAGGGGCTGGCCGGGAAACAAGCGAGCCTGGAGCGCAAAGCTGTCTACCAGAGGCACGTCCGGACGCCCAGCCTGCTGGCCAAGAGCATCTTGGAAGGTAGGTCCGGCGACGCCGAGCCGCGAGTGCGGCTGAAGTCGGCGGGGCTGCCTCAGCCGAAGTAACGCGGAGCGGCCTCTGCGCCGCCGGGGCGCGGTGCCGTCGGGCTCCTCCGCGGCTCCCGCTCTGCGTGGGTGGAATCGGCGCGGCAGGACCTCAGTTCCCCCCTCAAATAATGCCTGAAATGTTAGCGGCGGTAATCTGAAATTTGAGAGTTAGTGTTACAAGCCGACATTCTTCTTACATGAGTACCCAGCCGTGTTCTGCGGTGCCGGGCAACTCATTTGCGGCCGTATCCATCAGCAAAGGAGTAAATCAAACCGCTTTCTTTCTGAAGAGAAAGCTTAACACAGCAGCTCTGTTTATTGCGTTACCAATGGTGAGATAGGCACTGCAGGCTGCTCGGATTTTTTTTCCTGCTGAAAATGTCAGCTGCAGAAACAAGACGTTGGAAAGATCCATGTCTTAATGAGCATATATATATTATAGTTCTCTCTGTCTCTTCGGGTCAAGCCCCAATTTATGTCTGTGGCTGCTTTAATTATTTTCCAAATTGTAGCCTTGTAGCATTATGATCATCAAGTTCTTTTTATTATTGCTATTATTTTTTAATAGAAAGCTCTTTTCTTTGCCTGTGTGTGTACAGTTCTGTCCTGTTAAACTTTTCTCTAATTTTCTCCTTCAATTCATTCTTAAAAAAAAAAAATATCTCTTTTTTCATGTATTTATCTTAACTTTCTTTTTCTTTTCTCCTAGTTCTCCTTGGAATTTTCTACCATCTGTAACAATATGATCATAGTGATTCATCTTTAGAGAATAGGAATGGCAGCAGCTATAGGTATAGATATCTTTCTTGGCAATGGGGAAACTGTGTGAGAGGAGTGGGACTGAATATGGGCAAAATCCTCTTCTTGCTCTTGTAATCAGTTCCATAATTCAATAGGATTACCTCACTGGGTAGAGCAAACAGGATCGGACTCTGTCAGTTATGTTAAATTAGTACATTAGCTGAATGCACTGGATATTTGTTTTATTAATGTAGTACTTCAGTTCTGAGTAGGTGGAATATTTGAGTACTTGTTTACCATGTTTATTAAAAATACTGCATTATTAAGCCGTGCGGTTCAGTACTGATCATAATGCATGGCAGGGTATTGCCTTTTTTCAGTCTGCTGCTTCCAATGGCCACTGTGAATGGCTGCTCAGCTAGCTCTGGGGGAAAAATGCAGGGCAGAGCCGCAGGGCTGGCTTCTCTGCATGCAGGGAGTGGGGAAGGATGTGCCTGAGGGTGCAGGGATGGCAACTGAGGTGGCACGGTGATGAGGGTAGGAACTGCACAGGGTCTGCAGAACGTGCTCCGTGCCTGGTGGACAGGCTCTGACGGGAGCCCCTGGTGCAAACACAGCTATCATATTTCTCCTGCATGGTTCCATTCCTAATGCTACTTCATTGTTTTAGGTTATCGTCCTATTCCAGCAGACGCTTACCTGGGAGGAAACTCACCTTTGCCACCCCCTGTAAGTGACAGGATGAGAAAGAGACGGGCTTTTGCTGATAAAGAGTTGGAGAACATTATGCTAGAAAGAGAGTACAAAGAAAGAGAGATGATGGAAGCTACACAAGCAGCTGCCCTCTTCCTCCCGAACCGCATGGTGCACGGAGCTGAATACAATGCATACAAAACCGCCTTCAGCCCTGCTCAGGTTGATGCTCCCGGCAAGGAGTTCTGCAATTTCTTACCAACGTGCCTTGATCTAACCATGCAGTACTCGGGATCTGGCAACATGGAACTTATTTCTTCCAATGTCAGTGTAGCTACTACCTACAGGCAGTATCCCCTGCCTTCCAGGTTCTTAGTGTGGCCGAAGTGTGGCCCCATTAGCGATGCTCTCCTCTACCAGCAGTGCCTGCTGAACGCTACCACTGTCCAAGCTCTCAAACCGGGGACAGGCTGGAATGCCAAGGTGGCACAAAGCCCGGAGTGCCCGAACACTGAGCAGGACATCATGTCTCCGAAACTGGAGAATCCACTCCTCCTGACCCACACGCCTGACATCCAGCACGCATGCAGTGAGGTGCCGTGCCTTCCCCAGGACGCTCGGGAGAGGTCAGCCTTCTCTCCTCCAAAAAGGACTTTCTCTCAGATTTCCGATAAGGATTCTCTGGCTCCTCAAGAACAGGCACTGAGCAAGGTCAGCAAAGACACGGCCAAGCCCGCTCCACCTATCAAATACAGTCCATTTCAGTCACTGTTCCCGCAGACATTTCCAGACAAATCGGGAGCAGAGCTGAGAGCATCGTTTATGAAAGAGACTTTTGAAGAAGCATCTAAGAAATATAGGGAGTTCAGCATTAAAGAGAACCAGAAATACAAGTTTACTGTAGATAAATGTACTAAAGACTTCTTTGGACCCAAACAGGCCACAACAAAACTATCAGCAGCTGAGCCACTGTCGTTTTCAGTTGAATCCATCCTTAAATGACCTTGTGCAGAGGCTAATGTCACCCAGTGAATAAACTGCAACATCAGTGTAGAGAGCTTGTGTGCTTCGCCTTCTGCAGAATTACTACTGCCCACCTTTTCTCTTAAAAGATTTGTAAAGAGGAGTTTCTGCTGTAAATGGTAATTCTTTCTTTTTTTCTCAAAATGGCATACATAAATGTTGTTCATACAAACATGCATGTTTTTAGAAGAAAAGTGAATTTATTTTTAAAAATTGAAATGGCACATACAGAAGACTGTAGTGTTCTTTTAAGCAGAACTCCAGACCACTTAATAAAATGAGTTTACCTGCAAAAACAGATCTTCTTTGCCCTGCCAGTAATATCCCCTGATCTTAGTTGTGTCTCTAGTCTCTTGCAATCAAGTGTGCTCTGCTGTCAGAACACAACTATTCCTTTGTGGGCTGGTACCGATGTACTGAGTTATCTTGGTGGGTTATGTGGTCACCCTGCTTTCACCTTCCAGTACCTAAGGGAAGAGATGCATGTAGACTAGTATGAATTGGAAGGCTTCTGTTATTAACTGAAATTTGCTGTTCTTAATTTGAAGGTGAAGTGCTTGCTAGCATAGAGACTGACTTAGCCCATACCTCTCTACAAAACTTCTGTTCCTAAAGCAAAGACTTATTGGGTAGACTGTGTTTGGGGATAATGAGCTTTTTGGTTTTTTTGAGTCTTTTGGGGATAATGAGTTTTTTGGGGTGAGTTTTTGAATAAAAAATCCTCTTTTTTAAATTCAGTTTTTGAATAAATGCTTTTATTTTGAATAGATGCTTTTGGCTGACTTCGCTGTTCCTCTGGGTTTTCACTCCTTAGAATATTTCCATCCTAAAAACATTTAATTCTGACCTGCAATAGTCTGAGAGTCTCGAGCTGTGGTAATTGGAATGACTGTAAAAATGGTGCACCGAATCCTTATTGCCAGTGAGAAGTCAAGTCATGATCTCTCTGTTTTGTAATTCTGGGCCCTTTTGCAGGGGTAATAGAAAGAAAGCAGTAGAATTTACCCCAGAAAGTGAGGTGCCCTTGGTGCTGTGGTTACAGAGTTACAGCTCTCACTGTAACTGAGCTCAAAGGAAACTTTCTGAACTTGTGGTATTTTGAGTTTTTTTCCTGTATTTCATCATTGGCATTTCCACTTACTGCTGGTGCCTCGGTTACTCCTGTTAACATTTCAACCCAGCAGAAGCTGCTTGGTCAGCTGAAGGGAGCTGTGGTTGTTCTCAATTTTTGTTATTTTCTAAGGGCAAATTCTATTTGATGTTTCTAGGCAAAATCTCTAGACTCAGAATGGTTTGGGTTGGGAGGGACCTTTAAGATCATGTAGTTCCAACTCCCTTGCTATAGGCAGGGACACCTCCCTGTAGACCAGGTTGCGCAGAGTCCCATCCAGCCTGGCCTTAAGCACCACCAGGGAGAGGGCACACTATTATTTTCTGATCTTACAACATTCACCATACAGCTTGAATGATCATTTTGCTATAAATAAATCCGAACACGAGCATTGCTCACTCTGCATCTCTGACCACGTTTGGTGTCGGTGCTGAGTGGTGTCGTGGGGGGACAAGCTGCTATTTGTGCATGGGGTGAATTGTTTGCCAGAGTGCTTTTCTGAGACCCATGAGTGGCTTGATGCTATTGCCAATCACCTCGTTCAAGCAGCAAGCTCTGCCTTTTGCTTGGAGAAAAAGCATTTTAACACGTGTAAATTTTGTATGACTTGTCTTTTAAAACAAATAGAAAAGAAACATGTTGTTTCAGGCAATAATAATAAACGATAACACAAACTTAACAGGATTTTGACACCAGCCAGAGTTTTACTTTACAGAATCATTCATACTGACCAGACTTTGCCTGCCTGGAAACACATCTCCAATGCAATGAATCGCTTTTTCACATGCTCAGACTCTGTCTTTTGCTCAGCTGCCGTTAGAGGGAGATGGACCTTGCTTGGGAGCCGGGGCTTCTCATCAGTCAGTTCGGCAGTCACACCAAGCTGAGCAGCTTTTACATGGAGCAAAATTCTTCACACTTAATATTAATTTGCTTTCACCAGAGCTTTCCTTCTTTGGCTGAACTGGACATAACATACTAACAATAAGTTTTAATTTTATCAGAGTTGCTTTGTTATTACAAATATGAATCATTTCGTTGTTCAAGCTGCTGGAGTAAAGTAGGATGGCAGATGAAAGACAGTTCAGGAACACATAGTAAAGCAATAAGTACTGTAATTAGTCCTCCATAAACACATTTTACTTTTTGCCTGACAATGAGCACATCTAACACCATTCAATTTTGCATCTGAAATATTTTTTAAGGAAGTCACTTGTCTTTATTTATCATTACAAAAGAGACCAGAAAACCACAGCCCTCCAAAACACTTGCCATCTCTTGACCTTTTAAAGAGCCAGTTCAACTAAAGGGATGAAGACCCTCAAAGCACTCAAAATACACCAAGTACTAACCTATACCTATCTATATCATGCACACACATAGACGTGGACAGAGGCATATACACACATACATCGACATACACACACATGTATGCATACACATATGCATACACACACACCTACATGTACACATACACATGAAGAGACCCACAACCTATGTCTGTGTTCCAGATGATTTTGCCTAAAGCCCAGCCATCAGAAGAGGAGTGACATTTCTATTATTACTTTAAAAACGTGATCGTTAAAGTGAAACTGGAACAAATTTTGCCTGCTTCATTTAACAAATCAGTCTCACTGGAGTCAGCATTTGGCCACACCATCCCGCTTTCACTTGCTCATTTCTTGTTTCATTAACCATTTACGCTTGTACTTTGTTTCCTTTCATAAAACCTGGGCCCTCCTTACACTGTTGAAAGCATCTTATATGCCTTGAATGCGTGTTGCTATTGAATCAGTTCTCCTTATGTTGGTTAAAAACATGTATAAGGATTGTTGGAGGATTATTAGCTTGAACAGGCAGACTACTTGTGATTTTCCTCATGCATCTTCACAGTGGATGCATAGCTCTCCTCCCTCAGTCTGCTGCATGTTTCCCTGGACCAGAAGCAGAGATTTGTCCATGTGTGCTGGTGGAGCTGTACAAACTCAGGAAGGGGAGGAGAAGTCATTGCTCTTTCTCTGTGGCCAAAAATGTGACGTGAGACCTGCATGAGAAATCGCTCAGTGCTAGGCAATGAATTCCTTGCAGTATATAAGCTGTTAACATCCTATGCTCCCTATTCCTTAAATACAGTGTTTGTGGCATTTGGTGTACGTGTGGGTGCCTGCACCTCTTGTTCAGAACCACCAGCTTTCTCTGGATATAGCATGCACGTTTGTGCTGTGCTCATGATGTCAGATTGCATTTCCCTTTGCATCCCCTCAACTTTTCTTACACGATGGTGGCACATGCTGGAAAGTTGGCTCTGGGAAGCACAAAGGAAGGACAAACAGCATTTACCCATTTGATCTGCAAAATACTTCACCTAGCTGGTACTGTTGTCAGAGATGACCAAACACTAAAAGTGCTTAGGTGTACTTAGACAAAGAATGTTTAGGGAAGCGTACAGAACTAGAGGATAGAATTCCAAACAGTGCCTGGCTCACTGGCTGGTTGGGAGGCAAGGAGCAGGTGCAGGGGCTCACCTGGGGGAGGTAGAGTTTACAGATGCTGCAGTGTCAGTGTTCTCCCTCAAGTGATGTGGGACCATTCAGGCAGGCACTGCATTTCCTCCTCTTGGGAAGAGAACCTGCACAGTAGGTGTGGGTTGTTGGCTTCCTGCTGAGGGCAAACTTCTCAGAGCTGATGGCACCAGCACTGCTGGCTCACTGCAAAGCCTGTGTTAAAAATGGGCTTGAGCTCAAGGCATGAGACAGTGGAACACCAGCCATTAGATGAGATCAGGACTGAAACATCTGTCTTGTTTCTGCTGATAAATCGGATCTTCCACACTAAGCAATGGAAAAGAGAGGAAAAATTCTTCATATTCAATGAAGTTATTAAGTTGGAAGAATAGGAATAATGAACAGTTTTTGTTGGAAAGTGGTTGTGGCCTTCTTCCCAATTTTTGTAGAAACTAATTGTAACTGAAATCCACCCAAGCATAAGCAAAAGACTGCCTAGGCAAGCCTACTGATATATTCGCCAGCTGATTAAGTAGCACCAGAGCCTGTGAGTGTGAATACTTACCTAAGCAAGATGGGGCCTAGAAGTCACTCCGAGACATGCAAAGATTTTGGGAATGCTGGACCTAATGTCATTGTCATGCTGACCAGCTGACATTGTGCATCTGTACCTCACTGTAGTCACTCAAATCTTGGCTTCAGGCACTGACTAGATTTTCTGTTCATTCCTTGTCAGTACAGTTGGTCATGAAACAGGTACATCAGGTTGGTTCTATCTGTGGTACACCAGTCTGTCTTTGTAAAATGAGAGTTCATAGGGGCATCCACTATACCCAGTCTGGTTTTCCCCCACTCATTTCATTTCTACATGAACAGTCCCACAAAGGAGCTGGCTGTGACAAGTTTCTGTTTTTCTAAGTCCAACAGAAAACATGGGTGAACAAACCACTCTCTGAGATGGCTTGCCTCTGGGTTATCAAAACCATACTGAAATCTGGACCTCTATGGAAAGATGCTTTAAGTAGTCACAGAATTGTTGAATCACAGATTTAAAAAGAACAGAATTATGTATATAGATGGAAAACCCAAAATCTTAGGGAAAAATATGCATAGGTATAATCAACACCTTTCAGGCAATTGTAGATTTGCTGTAGTGTAAGCATAGAGAGATGAAAAAAGCCATCTAGGGTCTCAGTAAGTAGCTTGGGAATGTCAGCTAGATGGGAACCTTGCACTTTAACACTTTTGGAAGACCACATTTCATTTAATCTTTTATTTAATTTTGAAATTTATTGACACTTATTACCTTCTGAGCTGTCCTTAGCTTGAAGAGGCAGTACTACTTCTGTTACATCTTCAAACAAGTCTATTAATGGGAATTTAGCACTATGTGATAGAACCAGGGAACAGAACTGCAGCAGCACCAAAGCTGGCTGGCACCCCTGGAGAGCACCCAGTCTCACTCCTGCCCAGAACAGCTCAACCACAGCAGTTTTGCTTGATCTTTTCTTGGCTAGGTTTGGAATCTCTAGGGATGTAGACTATGCATCTGCTCTTCGCAACCTGCTCCACCGGTTGTACCACACTCACAGGAAAAAGGAATATTTTCTTCAATCTAGATGCATTTTCCTTTATTCCAGAGTGTGCTCATTGACTCTGTCCCACCTGACCATCACTACAGCATGTATCTGTGTTTCCTATATCAGGTATCAATATTTGATAAGATCTCTCCTGTGCCTTCTCTTCTCCAGGTTGGACAGCCTTGGCTCTCTCAGTATTTCTTCATGCAAGAGATACTCCAGTTCCTTCTTCATGTATTTTGCTGAACTCATTCTGAGACGTACTAGGGAGCTCATCATTAGATACGTCTAACTGAGATGAAAGAAATCCACCCTCCGTGCGTTGGCAACGCTCTGCTAAAAGTAGACCAACATGCTTGGATGCATTTGCTGAGTGGAAAACTACAGCATTTTGTTCACCTTGGTGTCCAGTCCAACGGGGCCACTCTGACTCAGAACACGTCGTACAGGATTTGCATTTTGCAATATTACTGCCAAGTGCACTAGAATTAAGAAACCTACCTTCATTAAATCATTGCATACCTGATGCATGATGGAGTAGGTGCAAAAATAAATGACTTTCTATGAGTGTAGGGTCAGGAAAGAAAGGAGAGGAAAGGAGAGGAAAGGAGAGGAAAGGAGAGGAAAGGAGAGGAAAGGAGAGGAAAGGAAAAAGAGAAAAAAGAGGGAAAAAGAAAGGGGAAGGGAAGGGAAAGCCTAATAATGGTGAAATTTTGAAAGCATACAAAAAACAAACAAACAAACAAACAAACAAAAACCATACAGTAAACCTATCATAACATGATATTAATGTGATACTAAAACTTTACAGCCTAGGCTCAAGATGAAGTAGTTGTATACAGCATTACTAAAAAGCTTCATGTTTGAAAGGGCTGAGCCCCCTCAGCTTCAAACATGATCTCCACCTCGTCACTTACCGCACTGCACTTTTATAAAGAGCCTGAGAAAACGGCAGTCTCATTATCATATTTTAAAATGATTTCAGTTCTTACACTGGCAAACTGATGTGGGATTTGAGTTCAGGAGCAAAGAGCTTTACACCAAAATTGCTTTGCCACTCTTGTGCCTATAAGACATGCCTGGAAAAAAGCAGAAAAACAAGATAAAAGCTTACTGGTAAGGGCATGACCTGGCAATTGACAGATAAGCCCCTTCTAGCTTCCAGCTTGGTGGCTTTGGGGTAGCTGGAGAATGGCAGTTGGGCTGGGTGGAGATCCCAGCACTTGCATGCCTTCTGATTGCCTCAGCCCTTCAGGGAAGGCACAACCACGTTCTGAGCACCTACGGAAACAAGAGGGACAATCAGCCTTCCTCTGCAGGAGGTGTTGGCAAGCCCTCTTTGTCACCCTGGCAGTTTCAGCTTTGCCAAGCACTGAAGTGTTCTCTCAAGCAAGTCTACCTGCTTACAAAAGCAGCTGCATTCTGACGAAGAAGTTCTGGGTTAACAGCTTGCAGATGTGGCTGCGTGGGGGCATGTTCTGCTGGGTTTGGAGGGCTTAGGCAGAGGCTCTGCAATGCAAAGGAATGAGTGAAATAACTTTTTGGATAGAATTCTTTCATTCAGTCCAATAAATTCTCAGGTTAGAATTAGAGGAGTGTGACTCAGTGATTTTTGATTGAGATCTGAGAGTAAATCCATGATACCATTAGCATTATTTGTAATAATTTAACCTCAAAGCAATAATGATGTGGGTAATCATAAAAGGGTTTCTGTCTAACAGAGGAGGATATGAGCAGAAGGTTATGCTGAATACATGATCTTCTGTAATTTATGGCAACCAGTAATAAGTCTAGGCTTGCAGAAAGGAAAGAGTACCCATGTTGACAACAGCTTCCCTGTAGCAATGTCTTCATTCAGCTCCTGGCGTTACTCCCGCACAATGTCTTGTTGGTGGGAGCAGGATAGGCAGGGCTGGGGGAAACTCTGCAAAGCAGTAATAAAAGTGAGCTTATCTTTGCACACCCCTATTTCCTATTGTCTGCTGCACAACAGCTTTCAGCTCACCACAGCACCAAAGCACACACTAGTACTTAAGGAATGATGCTATCGTGGTAGGTATGCTGGAAGTCCTTCCCTCCTCACTGCCTTATGTGACTGTTCTTCAGCGTTTACTTTGCACCCAGCATATTTCTTGAAGATAGAGTCGTAGGCAGAAGGACTTTGAGTGAGATCCTTTGTTAACTAATAAACATAGAGCTCCTTCTATGTTTTCACTGGCATGGAGACTTCTTTACAGTCTATCCCCTCTATCTAAATAACCGTGTCTGTGAAACCTGCAGAATTTTGTATCTTTGAAACAACTGCAGACATAGTTGGAATAGTTTCAGAAGTGGAGGGGAGTAAGATAGACCCCGGCTGAAAACAACTGTTATTTCTTATGTGCTTTTCCAGTCATCATCTCCCACATGGTTAAGCCTGGTGTCCTTTGAGGCTCCTTGCTTTCCTGATGCACATCCTCTGTGTCTTTCTTGGATACTTTGGTGACTCCTACAACATAAATGCTGTGTTCTGTACTTCCCTTCACACATGGCAGTATTCAAATGTTGGAACTGCCTGTTGTGCTCAGGTCCCTGTGCTACAAAACAGCCTACCCAGAGTGTCTTGTAAAGGCTTTCTACAAAGCAGCCATCTCAGCATGCCTATGTGGAAGCTGCAAAACAAACAAGGAATCATAGCATATCTCCCACAGCTGGGAAATGCCACATGTGGATGAGGATAATCCATTCATTAGGTTCTTAGCATAAAGTCCCACCAGAGAGTATCATAAATCTACATGATGTCCCTGAATGCTGGATTTTTCGTTTCGGCCTATGAAGGAACTGAAAAAATGTGTAAAATGAAAATCACATGTACTCCAAAGCAGCTCCTTAGCACTGGAAGCTGGTAACATCTGAAAGTGAGTAGGCAAAACTGACACATAAAGATGTGCTCTGAGCCAATTTATGGCAAAGGGTAAAGATCATGCTGCATCTGAGTCAGAATAGAGTAGGCACTACTCCCTGGCGACTGTACATCTGAAGAGTCTCCGGTGTACTGATTAAACCAGAAAATGTATGGAATACATTACAATTATGAATGCTTCTCTGACATGCTATTTCAGAAAAGACAACAAGAGCGGTTGATTCTTTCAACCTGCAGTCATAGCCAACCCGTTTCCCATTGCTGTCAAACATGAAGCAGAGATGTTTATCTCCACACTTGTTAAGAGAGAGAGGTATTCTGACAGAATGAAGGTTTTCAGCAAAAGTAGTTGCAAGCCTTTCCAGAACATTCTTCTTTCTGGTACTTGTTTGGAGCTAACAGCTGAGTGCAGAAGGCAGGTATCCAGAACGTTTGTAGGGTACATTCTGCAGCTGCATACACGCCCGTGCTTAAATGGAGGGGTTTTATCTTCAAGCTGTTACGTCATCGTTTTGACAAAGAGCTTTCAATACATGTCCTAAACCTTCAAAATTATAAAAAAAGAAAAAGAAGAAGAAGAAAAAAAAAAGGGGGCAACTCCATCAGATAGCTGATGTTTTATTATGCAGTTAATTTGATTAATCCCTTCCCACAGTTACACTGAACCATTCTTTGCTGATATTTTAAACTGAAGAAATGCAAGCTTGTGTCAAACAAGTATACCTTAGTGTTTGGGAGATCAAACCTATGAGGTAGACAGCTGAGGTACATGTAGAGACTTGGACTTGGAGTGGAAAGAAAACAAAGGCCATCTGCTGTGCCATCCACTTAACACTCCTGAAGCCTATTAAAGAAGATACAGGAAGCAAGTGGACTCATGTTTGGGCCAAAGGAAGGCCAGAAAGCCTGTGTTCAGCAAGTCCCAGGTAGTAGCACTCAAATATAAGAGAAAATCAGTTAATTTCCGCCAAGTTACCTTTAGAACACATCAGTGGCAAGATTGCCGGCCTCCCTCTGCTTGATACAGTATTTTGGAAGTCCAGATGACATGTGTTGATGGTCTAAAACCAGTCACCATTTCCTTCCAGCCCTGCTTGGCAGCGCCTTGCCTCAGCAGGGAGTTCAGTGATTGGTTAGACTGGGAGAGAAGTAAATGAAGGCCATCTGCTCGTCAGAACAGGGCACGGCAGTTTTGAAGGAGCTGGCGATGGCCTGCATTGCTCTCTGCCAGCTGAAGAGAGTTCAAAATCCTGGAGCCTGGAGAGGAGGAGCATCCAGCATGACTGATCCATCAAACAGTCCCAGGGAAGCAGTGGGAGCATCTGGATGCTTGCTCTTTCTCAGCACTTCTACCAAGAGAAGGGCTGTATTTGAGAAAGTTACCCCAAGCCAACAGCAGCATCTGGTGAGCTGTGGCTGGTCATTCCAAATCTGGGCAAATAGCTTAGACATCAAAGAGATGGCTCTTGTATTTCAGACCAGTGTTATAGAAGCATCCCATGCAGGCACGATTGCTTTCTCTGCTTTGGACAACTCAGAGGTAAGTCTGTGGTCCAGTCCTTTGGCTATTGACTGTGGGAAGTCTGGGTAAAGCAGCGTCAGCTCCCAAAGACTTAGGTCACTGCACTGAGGCCTGCAGTGAGATTCTGAACACGCTGCACTGCTGGAGAGCCTGAGGGCTCAGCTCTACTTCCACCAAAGCTACTGGTGAAATTTGGAGGATGGGACAGCTCTCCTCTCTCTGTTGCCCACCAGCAAGTTGAAAGAAGACCATTCCCTCAGTGTGCACTTTTCACACAATGAATAATATCTTTAAGAGCAAGAATAGATGTGACAGAGTGACACTCTACTGTCAGGAACCTTGGTGCCATCAAAACAATGTCAAAGGCCTGGTAAATGCCACTGCCTTAGAGGGAGAGCAGAAAAAATGGGCTCTATTACTGCGGCATCTGGCAAGCTAGCAACATGACTGGCCATTTCTTCCTGCTAGCAAGAAGCATGTCCTGCCTAACTATAAAAATGTCTTCTTTACTAGCCTCTACATAGATAACTTGACTAATGAGGTAATGCTTGGCCCCCCAGCCTACCCATGGTGTATACAGGCTTCCAGATTGCTGAAACGCCTTGCAGGCAGAAGGACTACATATGCAGTGTCTTTCATAACACAAGAGACATCCTTGTATACCTACAGATATCTGGCTAACCTTTCTGCTTTCTCTTCCGCAGCCTCGTACTGAAGGCAGAGATATCTTCCTTGTTTTAGCAAGCTTCAGAGATAGACACTGCTTTGGACATTTATTGGCTTTTGCTCAGATATACTGGAACATTTAACAAAGACAATACAAATCCCAAACTAGGCATTGAGGATGCACTGCAATAGTTTTTGAGGGAGAACAGTGACCTAGCTGTCCTGATTTCATGTGGCTTCTGGGTGCAAAGCAGGCTGCAGGACAGGCTGCTTACCCTGAGCTATCTTCATGGGCCTTTGGGTTGTTCACCAGGACAAGCTGCCCACCTGAGGTGCAGGTTGGGTGTGGAGGTTGGCCTTGCCACCAGCTCAGCCCCACATCTTAAGGCAGAGCCTGATTCAGAAAACAAACTACTGTTTCCTCTCAGCCCTAACCTGCACTCTCTCTGGTGGTGTGCTCTCAACAAAATATAATAAAAACAAACTTGCACGTGCTGGAATTGCTAGACATATTCCCCCTCCAATGAGACGTGCACAAGAGTGAAGGACCCTCTCTTCCAGTCAGGGATAAGACAAGAGACATGTAAAATCACTTTAGCATATGGTTGCTAGCACCAAAATCCTCAACATTCATTGCATGATGTTTGGTAATGTAGTTTGGGCTACAAATGCTTTGCAGACTTAACAGAGGGACAAGCAGAACCCTGGCTTGAAGTTGACTGTAACATAATGGAAGATGGGGTTAAATTGGTTAAATTTCTTCAGGATACACTTTTAAAAGAGGGAACTGAACGTTGAACCCTTACTGAACTTTGTCTGAAACTTCAGCATAATCAAGCAACTAGAATAACAACAACAACAAAATGTTGTCACTGTGATATCATTGCAACAAAAGCTCTCAAATCTTCTTGGGAAGGACTTCCTTACAATTTACACTTCACAACTGAAATGCACATTCTGATGCACTGGTAACATACATCTGTTCTTCTGACTTTTTAACCATAGAGTGCTAGTTTATTGCTGAGCTTAAGGATAAAAGAAGCAAGAAATGAAAGTAAAAAAAAAAAGTTTCCTCTCCACTAAGTGCATTCAGATGTCAGCCTGTGAAAGCCCTATGCAGAGCTTCATTCTGAGATCATTTTACCTTTCTACTTATGAGACAATGTTGTTACCAAGTAAGTTTAAATCATAAAAGGGTTGGGTTATAGAATGGGGAAATGTTATTTTCAGATACTATCAATAAAGTAAATTAAAAATAGCTGAAACATATTAGTATCAGAGAGTTAAAACTTCCAGAGGAGCAGATTTGTAACTGTACTTGCATGCATTGTTGGTCCTTGTTCAGCCTAAAGTTTTCTATGATATCAAGGCTGGAGACAGGAAGCCTAATGTGATTTGTGTTACACATGAATGTAGACCTATTCCAAAGAAATACTGCTGCTATTGGCTCTTGTACATGGAGTAATGGAGCTGACAGCAGGACAGCATTTCAAGTCAAACCCACTGCATGTTATTATACAGTGTTGGCAAGGGTGTCCTTTCTGGCAGGATGCAGGAGATTGCCACCATGCATGTTTCCATCCCAGTCTGTACCCATAACAGGTATGTACTGCACAGTAGTTGGTGAGTGGATTTTGCTCTCCTGTTGGGCAACTCTTCACTGAAAGAAATAGCATTAACCTCCCTCGAATACTTCAGTTTTGCAGAAATAAATCATGTCTAAGCCAAATTTGAGCTGTATGCATTCTAATCTGACCATTTTCAAAGACAGACATGATTTTTATGGGTTTTCTATTTTTATAATCCCTTACTTTTGTTTCTGAGTCTACAGGTAACCTGGGAATGTGGTGTTTGACTTCCTTTTTTTGCAAACATGAATATATCAGCAGAAGCATTATTGTTCCACATAACCATTGGTGTGAGAACAGGGAGGATGTAAAAAGGCTTAAATCTAAATTTAAACCTGAAATGACTAAATATGTTTCATGGATTACTTTTAAACATACAGAGCTACTTCTTTCTGCTTTACCCTCTCTGATTACCTTCCTCAGTGTCATTTGTCCTCAGATACAGGGTTTGCTATAGATTCTGTGAGACATCTTAACTCAAGGCAATGCCTATTCCCAAGCATGCACCTCAGGCTTTAATTGCAATTTAGAACATGGGGAAATAATCTTGTGCACCAAAAAAGCATTTAAGTCAGGATACAAGTCAACTAATTCTGCCATATACTTTACTATTCCTTCTTTTCCATTGAAGCATGTTTCCTTCATCTCACTAGACTGTCTGGTAAGAGTCCAGCAAGGCCAACTCCTGTTTACTCTGCTTTATACAGCTGCAGTAGCAGCTTTAAGAGAGAGGGACAAAGCTTGCTTTTATCACAGGGCTACATTCAGATAAACAGATTTGCTGCTCAAAGCCTGGTGAGAACCAGTGTGTTGAGGAGGCTGAAGACTGCTGTGACTCTTTTATGCCCACAGGTAGCCTTTATTTGCTGGAGGGAGGTGGTGCTGACTTCTCCTGGGGGAGTGACTCTGATGTGTTTGAAAGTACGTTTTAAGAAAGCAGCACATGGAAATGCACACCAAAAAAGGCTTATCTCCTGCTTCCCCATGTGAGCCTGTCAGCTGTAAGATGGTAGTAAATACCTTCTTTGGAAAGAATAGAGAGATATAAATGGAGTGGCTGTGGCAGGAAGTTCATTTTCTTTAATGGCTGTTTGTACAAGTATCAGGTTGGAGGCTGTGATTACTTGTTTCTTGTCTCCTGTGGTATATGCAAACTGTACCTTAAGGGTGCCACAGCATGCGACCGGACAGCCTCAAGAAGGGAAGCTTAAATGGATATGAAGTGTAGCAGTAAGCCGTTAAGCTGAGCTAAAGGGATAACATAGCTAAGGACAGCATCCCTGCTGCTCCCATCCGATTTCTGCCAAGATGAAAAGTTGCATGTAAACCCTTCATGGTCTCTTCTTTGATGTCTTCTTGGTCTTTACTGTTAGAGATCCCCTAAGTCTTCTGTTCTCCTCCCTGTCACTGAAGCATTCATGGATCTCTTGCTAGGGATTGCAACTTCTCAGGTGATGCTGCCTGAAGCAAATCATTTGGTAGTTCCTTCCAGAGTGATCACCAGCAAAACAGGCAATAGGATTGATAAATAATCCAGAGTCATTAGAACTTGCAGTTAGCACTTGTGAGTATGGCTCTGGCAGCTAATAAATCACAGCAGCCTTGACAAGTGCTTGATTCTTCCAGTGTTTTGCAGGCACTTGCACCAAAGCAGGGTCTGGCTTTTAGTTTGCCTCTGCTCATAGTGCCAGTGCTGTGCTGGTTCACCCAAGAGAAGAATGCCAAGCAGCCACAGTGACTGGAAGTGTAGGGATGGCCTCTCAGGAAAATTTGGTTTGCTCTGCATTTTCTCTCAAAGAATCAAAAGTTTTCTTTGGCCTCTGACCAGCAGGAAGAAGGAAGGAGCATGACCACCATTCTGACACCTTTCCTCTCCATGGCTATGAAACGTTTCATAAAACGCACAAGGAATTGCTACAACAGCAGGTGACAAAAAGGAGTATGTTGCTGCTGAGCTCTTGTTCCAAGCCAGTATGTGCCTGAGGTACCACACATTCCCTCATCACTGAGATTTCTGGTGCAGTCCATCCCCTGCCTTTTCTCGCATCCTCTCTTGCTTGAGCTGTGTCTACTCCTTGGGCTAGTAGTTGGCCTCCTGCTATGATTGCCAGCACACGCCCTCACCCAGCTGTCTTTGACTCTCTTTGAACACTGTTTTTCTTGTCCACACTGAGCTTTTTCACCATAGACATCCTGCAGTCATCTTTGATGAGGGCTCCTAGTCTCTTGAGAGCAGTCCTGCAGAGAAGGACCTGGGGTCCTGATGGATGAAAAGCTTAACATGAGCCAGCAGTGTGCTCTTGCAGCTCGGAAAGCAAATGGTATCCCGGGTTCCATCAAAAAAGGGGTGACCAGCAGGGACAGGGAGGTGATTATCCCCCTCTGCTCTTCTGAGACCCAATCTTGAGTACTGTGTCCAGGTCTGGAGCCCCCAGTACAAGAAGGACAGAGAGCTGTTGGAGAGGGTCCAGAAGAGAGCCACAAAGATGATCGGGGGGCTGAAGCACCTCTCCTACAAAGACAGGCTGAGGGAGCTGGGCCTATTCAGCCAGGAAAAAAGAAGGCTGTGGGGTGACCTCATTACAGTCTTTCAGTACCTAAAGAGAGCCTACGAACAGAAGGGGAGTCAACTTTTTGAAAGGGTAGATAACAGCAGGACAAGGAGAAATGGTTGTAAGTTGAGGGAGGGAAGATTTAGATTGGATGTCAAGGGGAAAGTTCTTTACTATGAGAGTGGTGAGGTGCTGGAACAGGCTGCCCAGAGAGGTTGTGGATGCCCTGTCCCTGGAGGTGTTCAAGGCCAGACTGGATGGAGCCCTGGGCAGCCTGGTCTAGTATTAAATGGGGAGATTGTTGGCCCTGCATGAGGCAGGGGGGTTGGAGATCCATGATCCTTGAGGTCCCTTCCAACTCTGGCCATTCTATGATTCTGTGATTCTGTGCTAGATTTTTGTGCTACAGCAGAAGTTATTCCTCTGTTTCTTCCTTCATGCTGTGATTTGAGGTAGTATTGCTGTGATTTGAGTTTAATAATACATGTTTTTTATAACTGAGGCTATGGAACTTGTGTTCATTACAGCAGCATCTTACTTTTCATGCCAGGTTTGAGTGAGCTTCTTGTGTATCACAGGTAACTTGTCCTTTGTAAATGGAGTGTTTGCATGTGAATGGACATGTGGTCATCAAGGCTTGGGAAGGCGTGACTTGCAAGCTGGCAGTGCTATCCCTACGTTTGTTCTGTAACTTCCTACCTACTGAGTGACTTTGTTCTTAAGTATTTCTGGGTGCTGTTCTGTACCAGCAAGTCATGATCTGGAGGGACTGGTCTGTGTCAACATAGTAAACATACCTGGTGGCTCCTTCAAACTCACATTTTACACAGGGCACACTTACTATATGCTTAAAGCCAGCTTTCAGCCCACAGCCCCGTTCTGTTAGTGGTGTATTCTCATGGTAATTAATACCATGATCAGCCTTGCTGCTTTAATAAAGCTCAAATGTGTGAGTAAACAAACTGCTTCTCCCTGCTGACAAATGAGTACTGAAGGCACAGCAATATGAATCTTACAGTGATCTTTGATGAGGCCTTAAAATATTCTTATGCTAGTATCATCCAAGCAGTAATTTGAATAATGCTGCCACAGTGCTTAGCTGCTCTCATCTAGGCAGCAGCGGACATATGTTTGAAGGGTAGTTACTGATGAACTACTAGCATTCTTTAGTTCTTTACTCCACGTGGTGAAACAGAAAAAAGGTTTACAACTTGCCTTTCAAACCTGCGTGTTTTTGCTTCTCAAAGATATGAAATGCTTATTTGTTTATTTACAGTCTGAAGCGTTCTCGCTCTCAAGGCAAACACGGGGTAAGGCTGCCTTCTCATCCTCCTGCTTCCCGTCGTTCCAGTCCGAAGCGTGGAGCTGCTGCGGGCGCTGCCGGCACTGCACGCCTCCCGCCCGGCCCCGCTGAGCGCCGGCAGCACGCTGCTGCTCGCTGCTTGCTTCCAGCGCCCGCTAGATGACGCCTGTGATTTTGACAGGAGCTTGCAGCCCCGGGAGTGGGAGATTTCAAAGATTCGTTCCTCTTTTTCTGCATCTTGTATATGGGTGAGCGTATGCCTGTGGTGCGAGGAGGCCTCGAGAACAGGGAAGACTGAAACGCATCTTTGTCGCCGTGTATTTGAGGGCTGTGAGGCTGGAGAGATGTGCTTTGTACTTCCAGATCCTACTCTCACCTGGTTTGTGGAGCACTAACTAGATTGTAGAGAGATGTAGTTAAATAACTTCATTTAACTGAGAGAAGGAAACACTTCAGCACGACAAACATGATGATGTTGACATGTACAACACATGGACTAATGGAGGAAGGGCAAAAACATTGAAGAACAGCTACAGTGTCAGCAGACAGCTACATCTCTCCATGCTGTAATGCATGTCTTGCAGAAATATGCAGGAACAGCTTGAGTTCACCTCCATAGGTGAAGACCTCTAGCCAGCGATGTGCCTCAGGATGGCATGCAGCAGAGCTAAGTCAATGCCTTAATTACAGTATAAAAGGACACTCCTCTTCACCTACCTGCCTCTGCTGGTTTAATGCACTCATGTCTGTAAATCAAGACTTGTTTTATTTAAAAAATACACAGTGTAGTTAAGACTAATGGTAAATAAAGGTCATTAAACTAGATTGACTGGCCATTTATGTCTAGGTATGGCAAGTTCATTTATATAAATAATCTTGATTGTTTTATAACAGGCAAATACAATTTCCTCCTCTGGGAGCAGGTGTGGAAGGTGGTTTTATTTGGTTGTTTGGATTCTGAAATTAACACTGACTATGGGTGGGGAAAATGAGGAGAAAATTAGAGATGTCATACAACAACATGCTTTCTGTACCTGGGCAAATGCAATCTTCATTTCATGAAAGGCTGAAATTGAAATCCTGTCACTTGAAAGCTACGGGGTTTGCTGGCTGAGGGGGGAGTCTGCAGTTAGAACCTCAGCACTAATCACACACTGCTGTTTGCCTTGCTGGTGCCCTTGGATCTGCACTATCCCCTGGAGAGCTTTAGAAAGAACTAGTAAACATCTAAGGTGGGTTTAAATGAGGAGGAAGTAAGAAATCCTTTTGCTAAATACAACAAATATACCATAATTTCATTAAAATTTTATGAAAGATATTTATTTCCAAAGAACTGAAACTGTTAACATTCCTGTAATTTTCTTCTTTAACTCTACAGCTATTGAGTCAAGTCTTACCTTTCTTGGTTTCATTGCAATCATACTGGGACCTCCAGAGATGCCAGTTAGAACCTTTGTTGGCCACTGATCAAAGGAGTAACTGTGCTGAATTGAAACCCAGGATATCTTTTCCTCTGGATATGTGTGAGTCATACTGAAAATGCCTAGAGAGTTTTAAATAACCTCATTAAACCTTGTTTCACCTTCTTTGCTACCAGTCATTGCTGCTAACTGCCATTTCCATGGATGTTTATAGCCTCTTCTGTACAGTACAAAACATTTTAATGTGAAAGAAATAACATGCAGGCAAATGGCCCTGCAACCTCTCCAACAGGGAAAGACTTCAGGCCCTCCGTGTGCCTGAGGACGAAGCAAGAATGGGTATATCTGAGACTTTTCCCACTCACAAAGCAGATCATGCCCTGTATTGCTCTGTACTTTTGGATGCAATACACTTGTGTCACAGTGTAGAATTGTTCTCATGTGTGACTGTCTTCAGATCTCTTCAGATCTGTCTGAGATTGTCTCTTCCTCTCGGTGGAACATGCTTTTCTCTGTAGAAAGGTCTCAGTATAAAGGCAGGAACTGACTGAAGCACAGTCTGTATTGCATTTTCCTCTCCTTGATCTGAGAGAAAATGGACAGAAGTGAGTGTGATGTTCCCAAAATCTCTGTTTATGTTCATTGTTCTGAGATGTGATGTGGGCAAAGTAACATTCTGATCTGCAGTTGTTAAAACATGGCAGCTGGTGCACAGTGTGCTTTCTTTGATTAAGAAAGGCTTAAACCAAACTTGCAGGACATCCAGACAGCTCTTCCTCACAGGCTGTGGTGTGATTCAAGACGTTTCATTGCAGAAAATGGAACTTCCCTGAGATCGGAATCAAGTCCAAGGTGAAAGCACAATGAGTTCTCCTTATCAATTCTTTGTCAGGTCCAGATGGAAAGTACTTCTGCTGCAGTGCAGCATCCAAATAGCTTATTTGTTATCTCCTTCTTCCCTTCCGAGGCAGTCTAAGGGTTTTTGCTGTGTCTATAGTGTAAGTTTCTGTAAGAAACATATTCTGTTTGCAGCACATCAGACTTGCAAATCCCGTGTTCATCATACCTGCTAGTGAGCCTGTTTTGGAAGCAATAGTTTTGACCTTGTACTTGGATCTTCCTCATCCCACCTTCCAGATCATGTCTGTAAAACCTCTTCCATGGTAAGCTTCTTGCTGTCATTTCATTTCCATCACATTAATGGTCATTCTCCCACTGAACTGAGAAAGAAAAATAGGAAGAATGTATTCACCAATTCTAATCCAAGTTGGACACATTTTCATATGCTTAGACACCTTGAAGTTAGTAGGAACATTTGCATCAAAGTATTTGATGCAGATAAGAAGCACAAAGGCAAATGAGAGGGGGTACTGTGTTTGTTGCACATCAGCTGTCTCCTGCAGTGTCACTCATTCACAAACCTTTTAAAGATGCTTTAAAAATACTTCATGGAAAATGCCAGCCATATTCCTTTGAATATTTGGGAAAAAAAAAAAAAAAAGAGTGTTATTTAGAAGAGAATATTAAAAATTACAGTCAAATGCACGATAACTGCTGATCTACTTGGATAGAGCAGATCACTACCACATCTGGTGTTGCAAAGAAAGTCTCTGTCACATTATCAAGGCACAAGACCCTACCTGTGCTTCACAAAGAGAAATGTTCCTAGTGTTTACACAGGTGGGCTATGCAAAGGGTGTGAAGACTGTTGGCAGCTTTGCAAAAGACTCGTGAAAGTGTGAGAGCAAGTACATTTTCAGTGGTGAACTATTTAAAATACACACTTTTTAAAGTTCAGTGAATTGAATCCCATGCCTGCAAAAGGCAAGTATAAGACTAAAAGGTCAGAAATGGCAATCACAACCTGAATGCAGCTCAGGGTGGCTCTTTAGACCTTCCCACAGTGGCTACAGCTGCTGTACATCTACTCTTGTCTGGAAGAATCACTTGGGGATGCTGAGAGCTTAGCTCACTTTTTCTCCCTTTGCAGACATTGCTCTCCCTTCTAAGGCTGCTGCTTATGTGATAGTCTGAACAACTGGTATGTTATGGGAGCATTCTGGAGGAATTAAAATTAGGGACTCAGACATGGAGGGGCTGCATCCCCTGCAAATACTATGAGAGTTGGAGTGGTAGGTACTGAGTTTTGGGGGATCTCTCTCCAAAGAGAAAGAATAGCAATGTGGATGGAGAGAGACAGGAAGGGAAGTTACAGACACCTCGAGTTTCCCAGTCAGTAAGGCCTGGTATGGGCAGGGAAAACAGTGGAAGAGACACTACTGCTGTATCCCAGAAGGAGCAGCAGTTGAAGCAAGTTGCATGAAAAGCTGAACTGTGCTCAGTGAAACTGCTCCAAGGCCGGAGGTGGACACGGGAAGGGCTACAATCAGTGCCACCTCAATTTAGGGCTTCCGTGAGGGGGGCAGGCAGACAAAACTTTGGCTGAAGAGAAATGGTTTGAAAGTGCAATTTGTTTCTGACTGTGGGGATTTAAATTCTGGGACCTTTCTGGAGTCATGAATGCTAGCTTTTTACTCATGTGAATGATCTAGTTGTTCATCATTCTAGTTGTTCATCACTCTTCAACACACTCTGGTGTGTAGTGAATGTTGCCTCTACTAGGGAGTCCTGGGGCTGATACTCCCTGTTTCATACAGGAGGAACTTCTCAGAGATATCACATGGGCTTTTTTCATGGATTGGGCCTCCAATGGCACATTGATAGATGCCATGTGTGCATCTAATCTAGGCTGAGCTAAGACATGCCCAAAAACAGATGGGATCTGGAGAGAGGCACTTGATAACTCAGTAGTGGATCTTGCAGCTTTCTGTTCCTGTCCAGGAAAGGGGCCCCTGCTCCACCTCAGAAATGAGTTGCAGTACAGCGTGCTGCCCTGCCATGGGCTGAATATACTCCACGAGTTCTGCTCATCTTTGTGTTCTCCAGCTGAAATAAACCTGTTGAGCAAGGAAGCCTGAGTGAGCTGGCCAAAGCCACAGTAGTGATCAGTCTCAGGGTCCTGGCTTAGGACTGAGGTTTTCCTGGCTCCCAGACAGGCTATGGCTAGGAAAAAGCAATTCTCACATGGCTGGCCATATATTATCATACTCCTCTCAGGGTGGGAGTGTGGAACAACAGCAATTAGAATTTGTGGCCCTCTCCACCACATTTGCAATTCAATTTCTGTACCAATCTGAGCTCAAACTAAAAAAAAAAAAAAAAAAAAAAAAAAGCTGCAAACATCCACCTTTAGCCTTTTCACCAGCTGTGCAGGGAGCATCCTGCAGATTTGGGATGCTGAGGTGTTTTTGCTTGAGAAAGGCAATAGAAGAGCTTACTTCCTACTAGAAAGACCCAATTTCTGGCCATTCCTTGTGCCCAGCATAAAACTGTGTCTGTGGGGTGCCTTCTCATGGGATGGTGTTTACTGCCCCATCCTCTGAGAGGAGCCATGGGCTCAGGCTGCTCAGTGTCAGGGCCCTCACTATGCCAATTCTGCTACCTTTATAGGCCCTGCTACTTAAGCTAACAAAAAGTTTGTAAGGGAATAGGATATGAAACACATAAATAAAAGTATCAAGTATCCCTAAAACATGTGTGGATTAAGCTGGTGAAAAGGTGAAATTTCTCTTCCCTGTGAGTTAATGTCTATTTTTCTTGGAAACTATACTTCGAGGACTGCCCCTTTCTACTAAAGTGATAAAAGATACGTTTTCTTATCTGAATGCATTGACATTTTAAAAGGCTCTCTTTGTTGTATCTAAACCCGTATGTCAATAATTATACCTCTTATACAATTTCCTTCTTATTTACTTTATAGAAGTGTACATTGTGTTGATATAAAACTAGACAGCATACTTTTAAATTCTTGGTACTTTTGTGGGATGAAAATCTTTACAATGCCAGACTAATCTTTCATGACTGACAGCACATTGGCATGGCATGACAATTTAAATCCACATTGGAATATGTTAATCCATCACCTGGAGTTATGATACTTTTTTTTTTTCTTCTTTTTTTTTTTTTTTACTTTTGGCTTCTAGATGCTGTGACTTTTGCTTAAAATGGAGTTTTTTTAAAGGTAGGTGTCTCACTGCTAAGTCTTCCCTGAAAAGTGTTTTGAAATTGTTTGTTCTTAAATATAAGAAAGGCATTTGTAAATGAAATAATACAAAATACCCTTTGGACACAGAACTTATTTTTCTAGCTTTTATTAAGTAACTTTCTGTGTTAATTTACCTTGGGAGTTTGAAGGGAGAAGTGTCTGTAAGGAAGAGAAATTGGTCTGTTACCTTCTACTAGCTTTTTCAGAAAAAAGCACGAGGATTAGCCATATTTAGTGCAAAATGTTCTGATGTGTGAAGAGGAACTAAACTGAAATTTGTCCTTAATCAGTGTTGCAGCAGTAGCTGTCAATGGAAGCTACGTACAGAATTCTCCAAGTGTGTCCTCAGAAATCTGGCTCGCTGCACTGAGAGCCCTGTGACCTGTGCTGGTGTCAAACTCACTGAAGGGGCATTTTACCTGCTGTTCTCCAAGAGAACTGATTCAAGGTTTTCACTGAGTTCCTGGGAAAGAAGCAGGCATACAAAGACTTTTACATTTGGCTGGGACAGACAAAAGACAGGAGTTCACTTTCTCCTTTTCCTTCACTATGAAGGTGTACAGTGTTGAGGTACAACACTGGTACTAGCTTTCATGAAGCAACTCAGCTAAAATCATCACTAAGCAGGCTTTTGGTTCATTCATGGTCTTACAGTTAGAGAAGAGTATGTACTGAAAACACAAGGGAAAATATTATATGACTGTCAACAATGGTGAGTAATGAAAGCAAAATAAAAAGGATATCTGAACCCTTTATTTACTTTACAACAGTAGAAAGGAAGAAAGAGGAAAAAAAAGAATTTGTAATACATCTATTCAGGAGAAGCTATTAAGTAAGTTTCCATGCTATGAACAATCTGGAGATGAAGTCAGTGCGTTATCAGGATTTGTTTTGACTGTAGACAATATGAACTTTCCTCAACAATGTAATCACAGAAAACAATTTGTGTGTGTCACTTTTGCTCATCTATTATCAGGGGTAATGAGTTCCCGCTGGAATAGTCTGTACTACAGTTTCTGCTACCATTGTTTACTGAAAACAAAGCAAAGAGAAGTAAAAATCACAGTGTCTACAGCCAGCTTGGAAAACATTCTCAAAAGCGGCTAACCCCAGCTTTGACAGTCCAGTGAAAACACATGTTTGAGCTGAACTGCATCTAGGGAAACCTGCCTGAGTATTTGCCAAACTTCAGAATGGTTGTTTCTCACTCTTAAATGGCTGGTCTTGTAGCTGGGTAATGAACTTGGTACAGTTCAATGGCTTTAATAACCCAACAACAGGTATTCTTGCTTCTGGTTTAAGATGTTTCTAGGTACTGAGCTTGGATATAGCTCAGGGAAGTCAATTAGACAAATGAAAACACAAGCGTAACTGTTAAATGGCTGGTATTTAAGAGGAAAATGAATTCTGGTTAGGTGGACAAGAGAGACAAAAGTTCTTGCTTTCTCACTGGTAATATACCTGAAAAGAAGCAGGAAGTGATGAGCACAATCATTTGGAAGTAAAAGGTACAGAGAAGAAGAGAGAGCAGAGATAACAGTGTGATTTCAGGTGTTAAAATAAATCATATGACAATAAAATGGAGCAAGCAGTGACATGCAGGCATCACAGCTGCAGACTGAAAGGACCTCACAAGGCCATTGAGACCCTGCCCATGAAAAGCCACAGCTGTGATTTAGGACATACCAGACATGCAGCCAGAGGTTAATCAGCTGGCACACAGCTCTTTGCAGCCATGCTAAGAAATCACTATCTGTTGAATTTAGCAGTGTTCACTGTTGCAACGGCAACCTGAACAACCTTGGTGTTCCTGGTGTGTCAGCATTGGAGGGTATTTAACAGGCCATTCGTTACAGTAGAGGATTAGTGTGGGATGAAAAATGTATCATTTCAATTCTTCTCTCCTGGCAGCAAGAGGCTGATGCCATGGCATGTTAAACATGTTTATTCAAGCAAAATCTATTCCCTTTTTTCTTTTTTTCTTTTTTGGCTGAGTGAATGCAAGTTCACTTTTGTGATATACAAACATACCGAACGTTCAAAAAGAAATGGGTATACTTGACTGCATTTGAATGAGTGTTCAGCACAGTGGCAAAAGCACACAAAGCTGTGGCAAAGGTCTTACAGGTAGCAGGTCTTCAGTAGTCATTCTTGAGCTTTCCTTCCCAGCTTCTCCTGTTATACAGTGAGTGCCATTTACATTAGCAATCCGCAAAGTGACCACCCAGCTAAAATCTTTTTCAGCTAGGAGCAGCCAAACAGTGGACCTAAAAGCATAGTGATAATTCAGAGGGAGCCTTGACTTGTGAAGTTTTTCATTACTCATTTCAAAGGAGACGAAAAGCTTGTTTTGAGGGTAGGAGATAATGTGACCTCTGTGCATGCTGCACAAAAGCAGGCTGGTGGTTAACTTAGGTCAAACTTTAAACAACTCACTCTGTCCATAATGGAAGTACAGAATGTACATAATGAAGTACAGAAGTAATGAAGTTCCAGGTCTGGCAAAGACAGCTTTATTTTTTTTTTGCTATCCTCCTTTTACTCTTGCCCAGTTTGGGCTAACACTGCACAATTTCAGAGGGGTATAGTGCTGGATTTTGTTCCAGTAAGCAGTACTAATTTAAACCTAGTTCAGACTTGGACCCAAGAAACACTTCAGATAGAACATGTTTTCAGTAAGCAGTGTTAATACAAAATTATAGACTCTTTAATAAATGTTTAACACCAAAAGCTATGGTAATATACAGACTTTTTTAACACCACCTCTAGTCAATATCATTATAGGAAACATGAAGCTATGGGATATATTCAAGATGGCTCTTATGATAAAACATTGGTGTTGAGATGGTTGAGTATGTAAGCTGTGTTGCAGGCTGTTCTCACCAGAATTGCATTGTTTGTCCTTTTATTTTAAAACTCGGTTAAAAAAAAAAAAAAAAAAAAAAAAGTATCTGTCCATGTTGCTGATGAGAAGGAAAGACATTGACTGAATTTTGTAAAGGCTCCTCATTGGAAACCCTCAGAAACCACCAGAACATGGTCCTGAGCACGCTGCTCTGGATGTCTCTGCTTGAATAGGGGTTGGAGTAGATGGACCCAGAAATCTCTCTCTGCCAACCTCAGCCATTCTGTGATTCTCTGTGAAGTTTTTATGCATGCCAATATTTATACCCTGAAACTCTCATAAAAATTTAGAACACCTAGAGCTGTGACTTGTACCTGATCTCAAACAAAGCATACTTGTGAGAGAAGTTACAACATTCCACAGCAAAGCAGGGAGAGCCTGAATAACACTGTACTAAAATTTTTAGGACTCACTAGAATATTGAGCTCCACCAATACATCTTCCTGAAGCTTTTGCCAAGCTTTGTCTCAGCTATGTAGGGATGACAGCCTTCTAGCAGAGGGCTGGTGCCCCAAACATCTGCCCACAGACACATGAGGTGGTATGCTGCAGGAGAAGGCCTGATGCCAGAGGCTGTGGTCAGTGGGCTTGGTAGTCTCTGCCCTTCTCTATTTGTTGGGCTTGGTGCTCTGTTCAGAGTGATGACTCATGGGAAAACGAATAGGAAGGGAAGGCTGAGGTGAGCTGCAAGAGTGTAGGAAAACTATGAATAACTGTGAGGAAGGAAGATGAAGCAAAGAAGAGGTAAAGCAGGGGAGCCTGAGGAGCTGTGTGGCTCAGACAGCAGGAGCTGTGGTCTCCCACATCCAGGTTTGGGGACAAGCCCTGCCAGGCACACTCCTGGTCATGCATTCATCCTCAAAATTGGAATAGAAACTGGGCAACCTCTAGCAGCAGTCAGGAGATCCACTTTCTATAACTGGTTTCCTGACAGGAAAGGAGAGGTAAATGGTACGTTGAAGGAAAGAACGGTTTTCCTGGGTTGGCCTTCATCCTCCAAGTGCTTCTGTATAACATCACTGGAAGTAGATCAAAAACCAACACAGAGTATACAGGTGAAATTCAAACCTCATCCTTCAACAGAGGTTATGGTCCTGAAAGAGAGACTTCCCAGCAACTTCATGGGGCCTGCAATGGTATTTTCATGGCTACGTATCAGGACTGAACAGTACATACGTATAATAATGAAGGACATTTTCAATAACCACTAAGATATCTCTTCAAAGAAATGTTAATTTTCTTCATTTCTGGTTTTTTCATTCCCTTAAAATTAACTGGATTTCTTTCAATTTTCACGTAGATTCTATTTTATTGTGCCCCAAACCTCAATTTCTCATAAAAAGGAGGGCCTGACCAAACTTGCCTTTGTAGAGCTCTGACTCATCTCTGCTGTGCTCCTTTCACTTTGGCAAGAGTGGAACCTTCAACCTACAACCTTCACGCACCCTGGAGGTGTGAAAAGAATGGGTGAGGTACTCAATGATGTGGGAGACAGTTCCCTAGTATGCAATCAGGATGTGAAGAGTAGGTGTGTTTAAGGAAGAGAGATGGAACTGATACACTAAAAGTGATACTTGTGTGCTGTATTTCTTTCTAAACTAGTAAGTTGTGTAACTGTTTCTGTTATTACTGTTTAAATATTTGAATTGTTCCAGGCTTTTTGATGTTCAGACATTAAGTAGGAACAGCAGAGGACAGGAAATAGCATTATCAAATGCATTTCTCTGACTTTGATGCTGTGACAGAAAACTCATGAATGATCTGCAGTCCACTGAATCTTTTCCAATACCTGTAGGTTTTAGTGGCAATGAAGAAGTGTACTTCTTGGGCTTCAAAATGAAAATAACTCAAAAGGAAACTCTTTGATTTGGATGAGAAACAAAGAGTTCCACAGGGAATCTCAATAAATTGAGGTGAGACAATGCAGAGAGAAGACTGTACAACTCTATTTTAGTTTTTCTCTGAAGCATTGACTTATTTCATTCTGGAATAGCTTAACTTTTAGAGTAGTGATACAATAAAGGCATGAAGTCATACCTTCATGAAATATCTTTCCCTCTAAATAACCTGAAAAGAAATATGATATTCAATATTTTATAATTCAGTATTAATATTTAACATTTATCTTACAGAAATCACATTCAGATTAATCAGCCATGTATTACTTATAGTCTCCAAGGAAGAAAAGATGTTCGTAGTGACAAAGAGTTCCCTTCTGGCAATTGATTAAGTCATTCAATTGAAAAAGATTTCTAGATCTTGGCTCTGGACATGATTTCATAAAAAGTCAGTCACCTTATCTTATTATATTTTTCCCCCTAGATTGCACTGAAGCATAACCTTGTCACTGAATGAGTTTGCATCATTAGCACTGGTGTTTGGTTTCCTGAAACCAAACAGAAAAGAATGCTGCTGATGGGAGAACAGGGAATGAGGGGTAAGGGCAAGAGAGAGATTTTAGATAATTTGAAATACAAATGTAAACAAGAAAAGAGCAGGCTTACTCCATATGGCAGAAACACATGTTTATGTCCCTGTCGAATCAACTGGTTGATGACTCTCTCTTTATTTATCCACTTAGGCACATGAGAGAGAGTCATGTCGGCTCTAGCTGATGGCATGTGTTTTGCACTCCTTTAGTTTGCTATTCGGTATGTAACGCAGTATTGCATACCCTGGGGAAAAAGTTCCCTGACGTTCATAATAAGATACTTTCTAGAGTGTCCTTCTTAAAGGCCAACATTTCTTGCTTGCATAAATCTCCTTCACTCATGTAAAGAGACAACAATTTATCTCATTCTATCTCCCATCAAAAACAGAACTTCAAAACTGCTCCTCAGCTACTATTAGCAGTTCTTAGTTATCCAGGCAGCCAGGCCATTAAGTGCTCCTCTTTTATCCACTAGGTCCATATTTCAGTTTTGGTGTTTTACTTGTGAACAATTATAGCAGGATATGACCCAAGTAAAAGTTCAAAATGTTCCTACCCATCAGCTGAGATGTTGCAGTGTGTATGGGCATGTTCTTAGTTTGCCCCAGCTGCAATCTAATTTGACATCATCTAAACTGTAATTGTTTCTTTCTTGTGATCTGACATTTCTCTGCAGGCAGCGTCCTCCTGAAGTCCTTCATTCCTTTGACCTCATCTAGCAATACAGCAATCCAAGCCAGGAAGCGGATGCTTTCAGTTCTGATTTCTTCATTTTCCAATTTGGGGATACACAATTAGAGTCTTAAGCTTTAATTACCAACATGAGTTTTAAGATGGGCAGGTGTGATCATGTATTACATGTATGGACTAGGCAAGCAGATGACAGATATTGTAAAGTGGTACACATTGCTTCACTTATTTGCTGGGCAAACACTGTGAAAAATCCCTTATAAAATGATGTACTCAGCTGCTAAATTACTTGGCTTTAGCCACACCAAACTTGCTTCTTTCTGTGTGAATTTTCTTTCCCAGGGGTATCCTGCTCATCAGATTTTACTGGCACCTGTGTATGTGTGGAGAAAACCGTATATGTCAATATTTGCCGAAACTGAGTTTTCAATGTGCAGAAGCACTTATGTCAGTTGTATGTTTTGGATCACTCAACTTCTAAGTGTCAGAGCCTTGGGAGTGCCCGCCTGGCACCCTCTGTGGTTCAAGGGAAGGCAATGTTTGCAAAAGCAGCTCACAGCCAATCTTTCAGCTCCTTGTTTCTTAGACTACTGAATGCCGGTATGATCCTGGAGAGTAAAATGAGCATCTAATTATTGGCTCCTCCAGCCACCTTGTGTCTGAAATTCTTCCTGATTTTTTGGGTTTCGGTCAAATGAAAATACTAAGAAGAAGCATGGAACTCCTTGAACTTGTCACAACTCTTGCAAGTCCCAGCTTTGCCACTTGGAAAAACTTATCTTGCTACCTGCGCTTTTCCCCTTTGAAACTTGACCAGCAGAAAAGTGAGATCCTTATTTTCCAGGATAAATATTATTGGATGATAAAATTTAAATAATGTCACTTGCCCTCCAGAACATTAACGTTATGCAAAGTTTTTCTTTTTGTTTATTACTTCAAAAGCATTGCATGTTCTAGAGTCTTGTGATTGGGTTTAAGTGAAGTGTACAGATGACAGCACTTCAGAATGATTGAAGTAAGACGCACTGCAAGTCCTTTGTTGGAGAAAGGATTATTATGTTTTGGTTTTGAAAACTCTTTTACAACCTTTTTTTTTTTTTTGTTATGATAGAAATGCTGTATTGTTTCATCTACGAAAAACTGATATTGTAACTAACATTAAGAGTATTAGAGTATTGGTTTGGACTTGCTCTGCAGTAATTGATTTACATTCTTGAGCGAGAAAACACAGTGAGTAGTGTCTGAGGGTAATTATGACCAATTGCACCTGTGCTCCTCCAAGCAAACAGTACCAAAATCTCAATTCAGCATACTGAATTCCACTCCCAGTTTTACTTGAAAAGAATAAATCAATAACTCCATGGAAATAATTTTGTTTTTAAGAAGAAATCAACATTTTTCGTATACTTTTCCACAGCTTTGAGAAATATGTGAGTCAAGAAACCAGAAAGCTGTAGTGTGGTGTATATCTTGATTTGTTTACTGTGTTCATGCATCAGTTGCTCAGAGGAACCTTTGGAAGTGTGACAGGACTTGCCTTGTGAAATCTATCATGTTGAAACAATGAAGACATATTAAGAGGTAATTTTTCCTCCTTTTTTTTCCCCCCATCTTCTTTTTGGTTGAATTACAAGGGAACTCACCTTGTTACTCAAGCTAAATCAGTATCTTCACCTACCTTTTGGGATTCCATGACAGGATAATTAGAGTGGCTAAATTTTTTTTAAGGAACTTTTGCCTGACTAAGACTGCAGTTTATATTTATTTGCACATAAATACAAAATCCATTGTGTATTTTAATTTCATCTGAAAATAGGTGAAAGGAATAGAGTACAGATAAGTAGTATTTATAAGGATGACACTGAAAAATTTTGTTGAAATATTTCTCAGGGAAAATGTCTCCAACAAAGCTGAAATCTTCTTCAAAATATTTGTTAGCTAAGAAAAAGTAAACATCTTTTTCCAAAAAAACCTTTTTTTTTTCTGAATTTTGGTATGTAGGCAAGTGTCTGTTTAAAAAATGTGAAAATGTGAAATAATTTAAAAAGAAGTAATTTATACTTACATATATATATGTTTATGGGAAAAAATACAGTTTTCTGAACAGCTGTCCTCTGTACAGATCTACCATAATAAATCAGTATTTGTCAGTAATAAAAGAAAAAAATATATCAGATATCAAACATATTTCACTTTCAAGCTTCCAAAGGATTATTATAAACAACAGCAAGTAAAAATATATGCCAAAATGTATTAAAATACCTGAGGGCCCTTCTTAAGTGAAAAGTAAAACCTAAGCTTTTTTCTGCAGATTGGGTTTCAGCTGCAGCCAAGACAAACTCATAAAAGCTCTGTTTGGCTATTCTGGGCAAACCTTCAGGTTGTGCTCTTGATCTGGAGCAGTCACCCCAGAGATTGTGTTCCTTAGTCCAGAGGGGCACCTGGGACATTTCAGTGGACATTCATGCAGAACCAGCGAGCAGAGGATGTATTCAACCAGACAGTCTTTCTGGGAAAGTTGTTGCCATTTTTCAGTTGGGTACTGCCATCTGTTTCAAGTTTCAGAAAATATCAAGAGAGTTTTTTTTCTCTCTCTCTCTTTTTTTTTTTTTTTTTTTTTTTTTTTTTGACTTATGGTGTCTTTCTGAGCTTGTCCTACATTTCCTTTGGCATATTAAGTACACAGGTGTATCACAAGGATCTTATGCTGGCTTTACGTAATAGAAGACATATATATAAACAAGAAACTCAGCTTTTTCAGCCAAAAATAAGACAGGGATAACAGTCACTATTGTGGATGCCTAATGGTGGGACTAATTCAAGTTAAAACCTCCTATGTTTTTCCCAGAATGAAATTTCTATAACATCTGTTCCAAGAAATGTATGCTTTTGTTCTGAAATCTCTCTTAATTTGTTGTAGGCTGCTGATTTTTAAATTACAGTCTGTGGAGGAAGCAAGTATCACGTCACTGTTCTTGCCATTCAGTTTTGGAAGCAAGTGCTTTGCACTGCTATTGATAGCCTGGGCAGCAGTGGATATGGATAACGATGCGTATGTTTTGTTCTTCTGGCTGGGTGAGGGCTGACTTGGTCCAGTGAGGCTGGACCAGATGAAGAGTTCAGATTTGCTGCCTAACGGTTCTTTCAGATATCCATCTAACACTGTCTGTTTCCAAAGTGATGTTCCAGAACCTTTTTTGCTGGAGTGTTTATGGAGTGTAGAAAGGAAAGTAACAAAAGTAGTATATCTTCCATTTTATTTGAGTGACAACTCACATGCAGCTAGTAAGTTGGCTTTCCTTTCATGGCTTGTTTCTCTAAACATGTAGGACTCAGTGCACAAGGACTTACGCTCCAGTGATAAAAAAAAACAGTGTTGTGACTTGCTGTAGGAAAATCATTCAGCAGCCTGGCCTTGTATATTCCTTCCAGAAGTAATCCATGTCAGAAGTGTAATATGACAGTGTCACCCTTGTGAGGAAACCCTTGTAGGGCCTAGAAGGCACAGCCCAGGAGAAGTACCTTTGGGACAGGAGAAGTACCTTTGAGATCATTTCCCATAAACTCTGTCTGAACCTTGTAAAATATTGGCCACTACGCATGCTGCAGTAGATGAATGTGACCTCCATTTATCTTTCATATTACAAATATTTTCTGTGATTTAAGGCCTTCATTGCTTCCGTTTGCTGTCAAGGAAATGAAGGAAATAGGTTTCAGTAGCACTTTACAGAATGTACCTCAGTCATTGCTGTAAATATGTAGTGATCATATTCTCACTGTGCAAAATAAATCAGAATGTTTTGCCAGCTAGTTCACTCAAATCTCAACTTAAGTTATAACCACTGTCAATTTTTTTCCCTTGTTAATAAACTTAGCTGCATTGCATTTTTAACACTTTTGACTGATTCACAGCTATAGTTAATAAAGAAGTGTTGGAATAAAATCACGGCCCACTGAGTACCTTTTTAGTGTAGTATTTAGAACAGCAAAGATCCTGTAAATAATCCAAAGTATTGGGATTTGTAAAGTGCCTCACCCCTGTGGTGCTTGAAGTCCTGAACAGAGGAATGAGTGTGGGATTAGAGATGTCACTCAATGGCATATAATGATAAATAAATAAGAGAAATGTGATTGCATGGAACCTAGGGAGAACGAAACAAAACATAACAAGGAAAAAGCAGAGAACAAACATGTAGAAAAGAGCTTAAAGACAGGTATAGCTAAAAGGAAATCCACAAATGTGGAAGAGATGAGAGGAGAAAAGGAAAGCAGGAACATGCCAGAGTTCACTGCAGAGGAAGCAAAGATGCTGCAGAAGTATGCAGATACACTCACTAGCTCTGGAGAGTGACTTCAGACCTTTGGTGCCCAAAATCTGTTAGGATGTTGTCAAGAAATAAGCTATTATAGGGGCTCATTAGGTGTATTTGGCAAATGTATTGCTTTTAGTAGTATCTGTGACTTCTAAGGTGTCAAAGGTGACATGTCTGGCTTCATAGCCCTAAGGTTACTTGCTCACTGTTAAAAATAACCCTTTAATTGCTTTTTAGTGCAGCGTATCTCACCTGCATGCGGACTTAGGCTTTAGACCTGTAAGTGACTGGGAAGATGCCTTGGCATTCTGAGGCTTCTGGCTTAACCCTTGCAGAGTGTAGTGTTGGTACAAAAGTGCATGGGAGCTCTGTAGGAGGCTGATGGGTCATACTCGCTGGTAGGTAAAACAAACCAAAAGAGGAGGCAGCACTCTAGAGCTCTGGTATTTGTATGCTGTCTTGAGAACTGTTGAAATGTGAACAGATGATGCTGTGATGGGACTTGTTATGGAGAAAGAGGAGTTGAGAATTAGAGCCGCCTGCATATTTGAGATATATTTGTGTTTCTTTACATTGGTGGGAGGAAGGGAAGAGGAAATGTGGAAGGGAAGTGTCCCAGTACCTCTTTTCCAATTCCTTCTCCTCTTGCTTGTGCACACTGCATCTCTGCTGAGGCCTTTGCCACATCAGCTTTGCCAATATCATAGTCTGTGTAAGGCTTAATTTTTTCAGTAATTTCTTAGCTTTTTACTCTTTCTGTTAACCGTTTGTTGTTGTTGTTGTTGCTTTGTTCCTTCTTCCTCTTTTCACCCACCTCTATCTCAATATCCTTCTGAGAACACCATTTATTCTCACTGTCTCTCCCCTCTGCTTCTGAATATCTTTTCTTCAGCACCCTGCCAACACCACATCATACAGACATAGTCATTTTTTTACTTTTGCTTTCATTTTTCAAATGCAAAAAAGTCATCTAGTTGGAGCCTTGTTCCTTCTCCACCTGAGACAGCTCTGGTGCTGATGCAGGACTGCAGTGCTGCTCCCTTCCAACCCCAGCCAAATTGGAAGTGGCACATCTGTGGCCCCTCATGTTGTCAGCAGCACGAGGAGGTGCTGGAGGGGGTCCAGAGATGAGATCCTGCCCCACTTCATTGGTCTCTGCCTTGGCAGGCACTGCTGTGCATGAATACAGAGCAGGGGGTGTTGGGCAGTCTGTGCTCTACAACAAAATCTTGAACCAGGACACACGTGGTGAACTGAATAAATTGAACATAACTGGTTTCAGTGGGTTTGGGTTTCACCTCAAATTATTCTCTCAACCCTTGTCACAATCCTTCATACTGTGCCCGTGTAGTTTATGGAAACACAAACTTAATTGCTTGGGTGTTTCCAGTACTTCTCTGGTATTTAATATAAGATAACACATCAGGAAGTGTGTTTGCAGCTGAACTTGTGTTCTTGTTTGCATCCTCAGTTTACAGTACACAAATGTTATTTTTATAAAAAATTCTTCCTGATCACTAGCGTAGCCAGCAGACCTCATCAGATTACGTGCAACCTCTGCTTCTCAGCCCAGAGCCAGCACATTTCCAGGATGGCACCACCAATCAACATGTAAATGCTCTCAGGAAGAGCTGAAGACTGTATTGTCCAGGGCTGTTGGTCATCACCAGAAGTCACAAATAATTGCTTATTAAAGAAAAATGTTGTCTTCAGCATTCAGATCAGAGACTTACTTGCTAGTAAGCATCAGAAAAAGCATGCAAAATGCTCTGGGATTTAAATGCAATGAATCTATGAAGCTGGCATTTTTGATTCACCTCCCTAAACAAATTGGGCCAGTGCTGCCATATGGCCATGGTGTGTTTTTGACTGTTCTAAGATGATAGTATACCAATCTTGAAAGTGGAAAGTCAAGGCCAAGCTGGTTTGGGCTCTGAGCAACGTAATCTAGCAGTTATTTATTCTTGTTTGTTGCAGGGGATTTGGACTAAGTGACCTTTGCAACTCAAATGATTCTATGATTCTGTGAATGAGTGAGAGTGCTGTGAAGTCTGTAGTACAAGTAACTCTGACCAAAAATAATTGGAGAAAAAGAAAAAAAAAGACAAATGAGCTGAGCTGGGCAAAAAAGGAGAAGGTAAAATAAGACACACTTACTTTGGACCAATCATTTGTTGAGAAATAGTATGAGACCACTGGGTCTTAAGACTGTCAAAAAGGAGTAATAAAGACTACCTCAGAGGGGGGGTATGTATGAAAAGTAAATGCAAAACTGATATGACCCAATAATTGTTTCTTTGCAGCCATGTACGAGCAACACCTAGCTACGGAGCAGTATGCGATTTTATCTTTGTCTTTTATACAGAAGGATTAGGCTCTTCTAGTTCACAGAGTGGTGATGAAATTTCTGTCCCTGGTGATACACAAAATTCAGTTGGGCAAAGCTGAGCAATATGATTTCACTTCAAAACTGCTCTGAGCCTCTGAGTAGGATATTGAACCTCAAACACCCACTGATGCTCTGCAACCTAAATTATTCTGTGTTTCTGCACTGGACCTATATCCTTCCTTATGTGGAATTCCAGCAAGAATAAAACCCTCCACATAAAAAGTGTAAACACAAACTATTCAGAATTTATTTTCTCTCCCTATTGTTTAATACGATGTCTCTCTCCAGACTCAAATCTTCAGGTACTGTGGCAAAGTGCACTGAGAAACATAAGCACATAGCCTTTCAGTGGCTGTGACAGGACGAGGGTGTGCAACCATCACATGCTTATTCCTTCCCAGAGAAGGGTATGAGCTTCTGGGTGAGGTCATCTCTCCAGGTCTTCTACCAAGTTCAGAGAAGGGAGGTGCATGCTACTCAGTTGCTAATCTTCTATCTGAGGTCTCTTCTTCCTCTCAGTGTGTTGCACAAAGATATCATGCCCTGGCAGAGTCCTCATGTAAATTGCAAAGAAAAACCAGTAGTTACTAAGGAACACTTGGGCTCGTTCGAATGAGTACACATATGGCAGTAGGATCAGGTGGTGGAGACAGGGCAGGGAGACTTTAGACCAGGAAAGAAATACTGCATGAACTTTAAATGACAGTATTTTCCTCAGGAATTTCAGGCATCATTCAATCATTCTTGGGGGCATACAGGACCTTGGCTGTTGACATAAAAAGCCCTGGATTCTTCTTGTGATTAGATTTTTATTTTCTAAATTTCAGTATGTTTATTTATTTAGTAGCTGTGGAAATATTCACTGGACAGCTGATGTCATTTCTTTTTTTTTCCCCCATCAATTCCTGGAATGCTTAATTAAGAAATCTAATCTGATTTAGCATGTTTGTAAATTACAGAAGTATGCATGCACAGAGATGAAATGCACACTGGTAATCCATTATCAGTCACTTTCTTTTAAAACAGATGTAGAGACAAGTAGTGTTGAAATACAGAGGTACCAGTTCTTCTGCACCTTCCAGGACTCTCTTAATGCAGAGCTTTGAAGGGTTGCATTACCGAGCCTCCCTACATTACAGGTGACAAGCTGGTGGTATCCTGTGCTCTCAGTGAAAAGTTTTATGGGAAATGACTTTACTCATATTTTTGCAGAAAATGAATATTTCCCAGTGCTTCTGGTGGCTCTGGTACTTAGTACAGAAAAAAGGCAACTATGCACAAAAGAAGTACATCAATGCCTTCCACTGGGATATTTTGCACCAACTGTCCACGTGCCATGCTGCTGATCTGGAAATTGAACCTGGCCAGGTCGGCTTGATACAGGTGTGGAGCAGTCACTGCAGCTTGTGATGTTCCTGTCTGGGACTAAAGAGGCACCCAAGAATTTTTGATAGTAAACTGCCATCCAAAAGTCATCTAAATGTTGAGATTCCCACCTATCTCTGAGGTCAGATGAGCAGCACTGTTGCTTCTTGATTGGGTGCAGAACAGAAAATTCATAGCACAGTTTGTGGAAGTAGTACCTCCATCAGTGCCTTCAAATATCTTAATGGAGAATATTTAGCTAGGAGAAGAAAAGGAGGCATTAGCTTTGATACCTCTACAACTCCCAGACTCCATTCAATTCCTTGTCCATGGCACAGAAGATATTGAAGGCCAAGCTGACCCTTCTCAAGGGACATATAGTGACACTTTTCTAGTTTTATGGATACCTTTTCTCATTGGAATTGACTCATGCATTTTCAGTCTTGGTTGTCAGTGTTCAAAAACTAACATTCTTGTTTCCCCACTGCATACATGACCAGGGAATGCACTTGTCTTAAGCTACGCATTTTCCAACTTCCCATAAGTGTTGTTTCTGAGGGCTTGGTGCCCTCTGTGTAATGGAAACACTCATGTGCCATGATTCTTGGGAACTTGGTATTGAAATTTTTATCTCAACTTGTTTGTCTGCAGTTATGTCCGATCTCTTGATCTGTCTGATCAACATAATTTTGCAGTAATGCTTATTCTCCATAGTCCTTCTTTAAGGGTACACTCCCCAAAACAGCTATGGTATAGCTTTAAACATTTCATATATAGACTTCTAGTTCTGTCTTCAGTCTGTTTCATCAATCACCCATTTCATGCTGAAGGTTGAATCAGAATGATATTGCTTGGGATGGCTGCAGCTCTCACTGCAGTCTTTTCATACCTGGTTTCTCCATTTCCATGTCAGGCTTATGAACATGTATATTTGCTGCCTTTGGGGTGTTATAAATCCCCTCAACACGTAACCAGAAAGTAGTTCAGCTCAGTTGCTTCATAGGAAATTACATAGCTTGCTTTAAGAGCATGCACTTGTCTTAAAGGGGTCAGTGGCAAGTCTCGACTGCTGATAGTATTGGAAACAAGTGAGAAAATGCATTTCATATACTGATGAAGACAAACAGCAAGCATAATGCAAGTGAAGACAGACAGCTTTTCTTTTTCCAAAATATCTATTGCCTCTGGACAAACTACCTAAGAAAACTTTAAATCTAACCTATGGTCTCATATTACCTTTAAAAGGAAAAATAAACTCTGGAACGTAACATAAAACATTCTCTAATCAAAACTATTTCATCAGAGTCAAACATCTCAAACTGGTTAACAGAAGCTTTTCATTTACTTAATGCTGACAAGCAGTAGAGCTTCAGGAGGTCGGATTTGTTCTTGGAAGGGTAAAAAGAAGCTAACAAAAACCACAGGTGAGAAAGGAAGTTTGTCAAGCCCAAACTCGAGATTGCTTTATGAGCTGTTCCAAGCAGAACCTTAATCATTTGACTCACTGGCTAGCTTGGAGGCCTCTGTTTTACCCAAGCATATTTTCTCATGATTTTAAAGTTAGAATTTTGTTTAACTTTTAACCTCAGTACAAGCAATTGGTGCAACTGTTCCAGTAATTACCTGGAGAAATCTCTTGAGATTTTTTGCCCTCAGTGGTAACAACATTCTCCATTTTCTGCCATGTATAAAAAGCGAAGATAAAGAGCCAAGGAAATGCAACATTCAGCCTTTATTCTTTCTTCTGCATACTCCGTTTTCTTTCCTTATGCTCTTCCTCTGAACAAAGTTTTTGTGCTGCTACATGTGCTATTTTCTCATTCCTCTTCCAGAAAGCTGTCCTAACAGGCTTTTGCCATGTTAATTTGTGACAGTAAAATTGACTTCAAATACCCTTGGTCTTTTAAACTGATTTAAATTTTGATTATGTTTCTTATGGTCAGTAACAATGCAAAATTTTTCAGTTGTATTTCCCTCTGCTCTCGCTTCTCCAGCTATTTATTTATTTGTGAGTTAATTTATTTCATTCTCTGCTATACTTCTGCCCTTTAAAAAGCCTTATGGATATTTTGCAGGAGGCACAGTTGATACAATGGGTGTGATATAATGAGTCTTGTGATGACAGCATGTTGTCATGAATAAGTGTTTTCTTTTTCTGGGATTGTGATTTCATGAAGCCTGTCCCAAGGGATTCTTTCAGCTTATCAGCTTGGAGTATAGTGATCCTGTCTCATGAGGTACTCTCCATCTAAAGTGTCTACAGTTATGTTTTCTGACTGTGTGAGAGGGATGGATGTTTTTTTAATGTCACATTAATACATGGTAAACCATCACTGCACTGGACTTATTTATGCTTTTACATGCATTGTCTTGCATAATTTTGTCTGTAAATGTATTTCTGTGTGTACTTCTGGTAATCCTTTAGTTCATTTTCAGAACCCTCTATGGCCCTGCATACTTGTCTGTCTGCCTGATACTTCTGTCGTGTTTTTACCCTTAAGCAGTTTACAGTGCAGTGAAAATGGAATGCAAATAGAGTTCTTCCCCTGCAGAGCTGCACAAATGCCCTCAGGGTTTCAAGCTAAAAGAGGGGAGATTTAGACTGGATATGAGGACAATGTTTTTTACAGTAGGGATGGTGAGGCACTGGCATAGATTTCCTGGAGAGGTGGTGGATACCCTGTCCCTGGGGACATTCAAGATCAGGCTGGACACGGTTCTGAGCACCTATCTAGCTTTAGGTGTCCCTGTTAATTGCAAGGGAGTGGGACTAGATGGCCTTACAAAGTCCCTTCCAACTCAAATGATCCTATGATTCTATCAAATTATGTCTGCTGTCAAAAAGTGCCTCACTTCAGACACAGGGTTGCTGAGTGCTTGTCCCTGTCAACAGAAAGGACAGCTGTTACTGTCCAGCAGTGTAAATGAATAGTTTATGACAAGGAGTCAGTTTGTGATGCTGGGGCTCAGTGCTCAAATCATGCCTATAATTGCTGCTCTGTATTTGTTTTCTCTACTGTAGTTTAACTTAGCCTTCTCCACATGATCCCTCACAGTTCAAGAAGGTCAATTTTTAGTTCATGTACAGAACCTACTGTTCATTGTAGGTGAATACACACACACTGTGATGTATTCTTCTGGATGTCTGAATATCATGAGTTAAATGTTTCGTTTAGTGTGATGCTGTTTAAGATGGCATAGGATACCATCGTACACACTATGAATGATCTGCTGGTGTCATATACCTGCAGACCAGACAAAAAATCTCTTAGGGTCTGTTCATTCCAATAAAATGTGAGAACTGTTCTTTACTCAATCTTTGCCCTGCGTTAGTTTGTTCTCATATTATTTCCAGCTCATCATTTACCTCCTTAGTCTTTTATTCAGTTTCCTTCTATGAAGTTCTGGAAATTTATTCCCTTTGTGATTTCTTTTCTTCCCTGGACTGATATCCTCATGGATCAGTTATCAGCAGTGTACTCAGCCCTCTAAGCTGGAAGATACAGATGGGCATCAGAATAAAGTTCCTATAATTCAGGAGGAAACAGCAATCTGCTACTCCACCCAGACTGTCACAAGTCCATGGGACTAGATGACATCCACCTAAAGGTACTGGAGCTGATCAAGATAATTTCCGTCTTTTATCAGCAGTTCTGATCAACCATAGAGGTTCCAGGTGGCTGGAGACTTGCCAGCGTGACACGCATCTACAAGAAGGATCACAAGAAGGATCTACAGAACTGTAGGACTGTTAACCTGACTTCAGTATTGGAGAAAATCATGGAGAAGATCATCTCAAGTGTGATTGTGTGACATGTGCAGGTCTGTGAGATCAGGCCTAACCAACCTGGGTTCATGAAAGGTAGGTCCTGCTTGACCAACCTGATCTCCTTCTATAACCAGATGATGTGCCTGGTGGATAAGAGGAAGGCTGTGGACATAATCTACCTAGACTTTAATAAAATCTTTGACAGTGTATCCTGCAGTATTCTTCTGGAGAAGCTGTCAGCCCAGGACTCAGAAAGGTGTACTCTCTGCTGGGTAAAACACTGGCAGGAGGATTGTGGTGGTGAACAAACAGTTAAATCTAACTGGTGGTTGGTCACTAGTGGTGTTCCCCAGGGGTCGGTACTGGGGTCTGTCTGTTTCAATATCTTTATTGATGATCTGGATGAGGGTTTTGAGTGCTCCCTTAGTATGTCTGCAGACGACAGTAAGCTGGGAGGAAGAGTTGATCTGCCACAGGGGAGAAAGGCCCTACAGAGGGATCTACATAGACTGGATTGATGGGCTGAAGTCAATTGTATGAGGCTCAGCAAGACCACATACAGAGTCCTACATTTTGGTCACAGCAACCCCAATGCAACTTTATAGACTTGAGGCAGAGTGGCTTGAAAGCTGATCAGTGGAAAAGCATCTGACAGTCGGCAGAGAGTTGAACATGAGCCAGCAATGTGATCAGGTAGCCAAGAAGGCCAGTGGCAACTTGGCTTGTATCAGAAGCAGCATAGCCAGCAGGGAGGGAATTTTCTCTCAGTATTCAGGACAGATGAGGCTGTACCTTGCATGCTCTGTTCAGTTCAGAACCCTTCACTACAAGAAAGACGTTGAGACCCTGGAGTGTGTCCAGAGAAGGGCAGCAAAGCTGGTGAAGGATCTGGAGCACAAGTCTTATGAGGAGTGGCTGAAGGAACTGGGATTGTTTAGTCTGGAGAAGAAGAAGCTCAGAGGAGAACTTACAGCTCTCTACAACTACTTGAAATGAGGTTGCTGAGAGGTGAGAGTCAGCCTCTTCTCCCAGGTTACTGGTGGATTTGATGATCATTGTGTATTCCTTCCAGCTTTGATATTCTATGATTCTATGAATTAGCTAAGTGACAGCTTTGTTTATGCTTGGCAGTTGGGTGTAAGCGACGTAAGCTCCCTAGACTCATCTAGAGTCCCTTGATGTTTTCAGAGAACAGTTCTCTCTCCATAAGACCTGAATCTGTAACTTGCTTATTGCAGAAGTCAGTAATTTTCATGCAGTTTGGCAATGTATGGGCCAATCATTTTCTCAGAATCTTGATCAAAACTGTTGAAAAGTGACTTCATGAAAACTGTTTTTTTTTTTTTTTTTGTGTTAAAACTATGTCCAGAACTCTTCCAGGAAATCCCTGATGTGATTTCAATAGCTGAACACTGTTGCTGAACACTGTTGCTGTACAGTATGCAGTGGCCTACGTACATTAAGATGCAGGCTGCTCTTTTCTGCATTTCCCTCTTATCCGAGCACACAGGGATTTTGCAGCTGTTTTGATACAAAGTAAAGAGTGTGCAGCTGCTGAATACATTACCTTTCATGTCCAAGAGCTGATGTGATTATTGTTTTTAATTTTGGATCTTTTTTTCCTTCAATGTTCTCAGTTTTGAATTTCATGTACCAGAAAAAATGAACCTGTTCTGAACTATATGCCCAGTGCTGAATGTGGGTGGAGAGAGCAAACTCAGAGATTTTTCTCCTTTTCTTCTATGCACTGTCCTTCCTAACACTGAAAACAGTGTTTTAGTATTCCTGACCACTACAACCCACATGTATCTGACTGTAATATTTTAAAGTGTTGTAGTGATGACCACCACAAACAATTCCAACAAAGCCAAACTGAACAATAACAGAAAGGTAAATATGGTAAAGTAAGAATTTAGGGGTGGACAAGCATTACCAACTGCTTTTTCAGAATCACAACAAAAATGGGTTTGGATACATTGCCTTAGTTTCCAAGGAACAGGTATTGGTGTCCACATCATTAGCAGTAGTTGGTATGTCTGAGGCAGCTTTGGGAGAGCCCCCATTAAGTAGACTGTCACAGAGGAGGCCAATTCAGTCAGCTCAGGACGAAGGTCTGAGTTGGGGTCAATACTAAGACGCACACCATTTCTCCTGCTCAGAAAAGAGACCCCTTCCAGTACCATTTATTCACTGTCAGCCACTATCCCCAGACCTGGTGAGAAATCTATCATGTAGTCAGATACATCACAAAACTTGAAGCATTTCTGCATTTCTGGTAACAATTACATTGCTTCTCTAAGAACATTCTAACAGATTGGGCTGTGGCAAAATTTAGTTTCTGCTAAAACATTAAAACAAAGCTTACAAAAAAATCTTTTGAACTTTAACTCTTGGTATGGTATCGGAATTAAAATACTAGTATTTTTTTCCTGTAATTCTGAAGGATTTAATCAAGGAAAAGTAGTAATTTTTCTCCTGAATGGATTACATTACAAAATGCAGGATAGCATTTTGACAAAATGAAACTAGACAAAAGTTGTCATGACAGGCTTTTGCCATAAATTTTGTAGATAATCATTGCTTTGCCAGCAATTGTCTTGCAAAGTTTTCTGAAGATTTAAATGCCAAAACTTCTATAATAACTTCTCAGGAGAGTGGTTTGTCATTCTAGACCACTGCTGTCCAGTCATGTTCTTGCTGTTCACCCTCAGATGCACTAAGTCCTTCCCTGAGAGCAAGCTGAAGAGGTGGGAGGGTGCTCCAGCTCATTGTGGATATTTTCCTTCTGATTTGCTTGGGAACAGACCTGGATCATAATTCCAAAGAATGGTAAAGGAGAAGGCAACTGAACTCATTTAAAGGGCAGCTGGCTATTCAGAAGTACAGCACTCAGGTACAGCACTGAGCTACTGATCAGACAGAACAAAACAGCCTTGGCACCTGAGAGCTGCTGCCCATTTCTGCCTCTGAAGACCTTCCTTTTTGTCACACCACTGTGTGCTGAATTCTCACCTGTTGTTAGATTTTAGTTAGTTCAGGGAAACGTATGACATAGAATCAGGGACCCTGTTATAGTTTCCTGATTTCTATTTCCTGGCAGACAACCCTGATTTGGCAGTCAGTTTCTGGAACTGCTTTCAAGTGTCAGTTAACAAGAACAGCCTATAGTATCACCTGATCTAACAAACCATGTTCTCTCTTTGGCATTAATGTGGGAAGTTGGCTGAAGGATATCCTGAGGGGGTATCACAGAAGGTGAGAGACTGACTCATCCTTCAGAAGCTGCTTCTCACAGCCTATTCCATACTACTCATATCATATGCTAACAAAAAATTCAATATCACTTCAATGGCTTCCACCTGTGGCTTGAAATGAGTATCTAATGGTGGAGATAAGAGAGAAGACAAAATGGATGTGGATTTTGTAACTATCCCGTCTGAGATGATAGATGCTGACGGAACATTTTGCCTTTATTGCACATATTGATCTGATAGTTCTGCTTTTTATTGCAGAGTGTTTTGAAAATTAAAGTTTTACCTGTTATTCTAAAAAGCACCTTTTTTCTTAATGCTGTCTATGCTTTCTCTAAAGTCAGGAGCCTAACACAGAGCATAAATAATGTCTAATATATAAAAAACCTAGTGTCTGACTCTAGGCTCCAATGATTACCTGTGAAAGTGGTCCTCTTTCCATCTCAACAGTGACATTGTCCCAGGAGAAGACAAGCTAACCAATAGCTGTCCTACTCACCCTAGTAATAAAATAATTATCTTTTCCTCAGTAGATATTTAAAAGTTGGGAGATATTTGTCTGAGGCTCTGAATTCTTTTTCAGTTATTTGTGCGCATACACTAGAAGACGATGATCTTTGAAGGGCAAATGACTCCCCTAGAGATAAGAGAAGTGCATACAAGGCTATTATCTTGCAGCAGTGCTAAATGAGACAGCTTCTTGGCATTCTAGAAAAAAGGAATTGCTAAAAGGCTATGGTATGGCATGTTGCTCTCTAGAATTGAATCTGATATTCCGAAATGTGAGTTTGTATGATAATGTAAACCTGCATGAACAAGCCATTTGTTCCTCAGTTAGATCACACTCCCCTATTCCTCATATAGTGTACAGAGGAGATATGTGGATGAATGAAGTGCTACTAGTAGACTTGAACTTTTAGTTCAAGACTTCCTACACTTATGTTTGGAGAGAGATTAATAATTTTACTTCTATATATAAAACATTGTGCAAAGACAATTTACCATGGGTTGTTTCCCTGTGTATTCTATGGTCTTTCTCAAAAAACCCATAGTTGCATATAGAGCTACTATTTCAAAAGATGAATATAATTGTAATTAAAAATAAGAAGTAAAATATTGCTTAACTATGCATAAAGTATTAGGTCTGTTGTTTTTCATCTGTGGCTAGGAAAAGACTCCTTTGGGATTTCTCCAGTCTTCAAAATACAGTTTTTTTATCCTATTCAAGACATCTTACTAGATTCCTTGTTAAATGGAGAGATTGAATTTCATTGGGATTCTCAGTCTACCCTGACCTTTTAAAGTAAAGCGTAATAAAAAGCAAAAGAATCTGATACCATGAGGGTACACCATATCTAGGCCAGCAGGTGATATTCTTTGATATTTGTGGTGATCATCAATCTGTCATTTCTCTGTATTGCATATTCCAACCTCAGAGCCATAACAATCTCAGACAATCTCAGACAAACCATAACAATTTCAGTATCTCTGAAATCTCTGCAAAATTTCATACCCACTTTTTTTCTTTTCTTTTTTTCTTTTTTTTTTCTTCTTTTTTTCTTTTTTTTCTGTTTTTACTATTAATAATTATTTTCTTTCAAATATCAGAGACTTATGTCTTATGTGAGTCTGGCACAAATAACTATATCTCCACAAACTGTTTAATATCTATTTGCTGCTGTTATGCTGCCAAACATAATCACTTAGACATTCTTACAGACATACAGACTTTGATAGTTGTGGAAGATGCTAATGACAGTGATAGTTCTTCAAGGATATGACTGTGTCGCCGTTTGACATGATTTCATAGGTTTATTTGTGGTTTTGTCTTGCTTTAGCTGAAGTCTGTTACAGTTTCAGCATGGATTTTAATAAAAGCAAGTCTGGACATACTTTGTATTTCCTGACAAGGCTTTCAAAAAATACACCAAAGAAAATCCCAAGCTTCTGGAGGCAGAGACCAAAGCATTTAATGTTAAACGATAGGAGATTAATCACCAAGTTAGACACTTGAAATATGGCAGTCCACTTTGAAAAGTTACAAAACCCATTGCCTATCATCATTCTCTGCAGAGCATCTATTGCATCTGCCTGTCAGTTCATATGTAACTTGAAGCTCTTGACACAAGGAAAAGGTAAAATAAAACGCTGTGTAAAAATCATTGTGGACTTGCAATGTACCCAAATATGATACTCTAGTTCAAAGAATGGTGTTTGAACCAGACTACAGTTACTGACAAACATTTTATTAATGATCAGCCATCAAATGCTTTTGATTAAAGAGAGAAATCCTGTAGCACTAGAGAGGGCCATTTCTCTTTTCTTCTGCATGCTATAGTGCGCTACTTTGAGAAAGGTGAACTGCTTCTTAAAAAGATTAATTACACCTGTGCTATAATTTTATCCTCTTTGGACATTAAGAAAAAAAAGAAGCTGACTTGACTTAGTACTATTTTATCTATAAATGACACAAAAAGAACCCCCTTAGTTACAGGAATGAAGTGAATAATATATAATGCTACATTAAGCATTGCACCGTGAAAATCAACTACATTCTAGCCCATTATTTTTGAACAATTTGGACTAGAAGCATTTTGAATGCACACATTTAGGTATGTAAAAAGGCAATGTTCCACAGACCCCATACTTAAGTACCAGATTTTCAGACATCTCAAGAAAAAATAGATGATAGATAGAACAGAAAGAACAGAACAGAATAGAATAGAATAGAATAGAATAGAATAGAATAGAATAGAATAGAATAGAATAGAAGTAGGATAGATATTTAGATACTTAGATATTTAGATACTTAGATAGAAAGATAGATAGAAAGATAGATAGATAAAAACTTCCAAAATTTTTAGATCCACCAAGACAAATTAGAAGACAAAGATCTAGGAGGATTTGATGCTAGATGTCCCTCCTTAAGACTCATTTGACTATCCCAGTCAGCTACTCATCATGTAATTAGATACACAGACACACTTTTAAGACTGTTCCAATATTGCCAAAACTTCTCTCAAGCATCATGCCACAGATATACATAGAGTAATGTGTTGTTCTGTGTGCCCTTAAGTAGAAGTCTGCTTTCGTCCCATGGCTATTAGATGATCAGCTCAGATTCTATATGCTGACAGAGGTCTGACCTTTTTGCATGTCACACTATCCTCTGGTGTTTGGGCTGATGATGCTGGATTTTGTGCTTGCAGTACTAGCCTGCACCTTCAGCTCTGTAGCTGGATGCCTCTCTGAGCATATGCCTCCACATGCAAAATCTTTTTCTCAGCCAGCAGGCAAGGCATAGCTCTATGAAGAACATTAGTTACAAAGAAAAAAAAAGGTAAGAAGGTGAGAGTAATGAAGACCCATTGAAGGTAGCTCAGGCTTTGAACTTTTTCACAGAATCACCAACGTTAGAAAGATCTCCATGATCATTTGGCCCAGCTGTTCCCCTATGACCAATATTTGCTACTAAGACATGTCCCGCAGTACAACAAGAAACTAAATGTTTCTTGTACACCTCCAGGGCCAGTGACTCCACCTCCTCCCCGGGCAGCCCATTCCAGCGCTTGACCACTACTTTTGGGGAAGTTTTCCTAACATCCAACCTCAATCTTCCCTGGCACAGCTTGTGCAAGTGCAATTGGCTGCTATGTATTGGTTGGGCTAAGGTCCTGCAAAGGCACTAGACTGTGGTACGTAAACAGGTAACTTGTACATGATTTGCAGCCACTGCACAGAAATCTCGGTAATCATGGCCTAGAAAGTGGCTGGACTGCCAGGAACAAGGCAGATCATGGGCTGAAATGCCTTACATCACTGGGAAAGGTAAGGTAGAGATGAAGGCCATGCCACTATTCTCCTTGTGCCTGTAGTTAGGTAGATAAAGATCAGACTACATTGTACACAATAAAGGTGCCAGTCATGCATGAAGAGCCCTAATTATAGACCTCTGTACCTGTGCAGAATTCATTTGTATTTTCAGTCTCCTGAAATGATCCTGGCAGAGGACTGGCATGTCAGAGATGGTAAGAATGTCACCTTTTCTTGTAGCTGCTGGTTGTGGTGGCAAAGGACTGCAGATTAGTATATTCAGTGAAGTTGTTTTTTCCATATGAAGTAGAGTGTTGTTTCTTGGGTTACACTCTTTTGGCCAAGTGAAGCATTTCCTGAGAGGACTGGATGTATTCATGCCTAGGCCCTGATCCTGCAATCTGATCTAACTGAGGAGTTGTGTCTTATGCAAAGACGAAAGGTTCTTGCAGGATCTCTGCCTGTGTAGAAAGGTCTGCCAGGGTAGAACTGATTGCAGAACTGGAACAAGCAGCTGAAAACCAAAACTGACTCAGAATTAAGTACATAGGTAGGAAAAAAATACCAGTTTTCAGGGGATCTTGAAAGCCCACTGTGCACACAGGAAAATCATTTTTCAGTGATCTGTTCCAAATAACTCTTTTCAGAGTTTTCTATATTTTCAGGCTGACTTAATGCTTTTTATTACAAATTTTTCAGTTTTAGCTTGGACAGTATTCCCTAAACTGTAGACAAAGCTGCAATTTGAGAAGATATTTTCCCTCTTCAAAATGGTCTGCAATTTTTCATTTTGTAAGGAGTAGTAGGCAATCCTGAGGTGGCTCATGGAGAATACGATAAATTTGCAGGGCATACTGTACTTAGAGAAAAAAGATGGAAAAGTTCCTCCACGCTTATTTTCTCCCCCATTTATAATCATTAGGCTTTAAATGCCCCATACATCTCTGTCATTTAGATAAGAGGCATTGATTGCTTAACTGCTGCACAGACATTTCATACACCTGGTCTTAGATGACATTTCAGGGGCAGAAAGAGAAGGAAGTACTGTAAAAAGTGTTCACAGTTTGCAATGTCAAACTTTATTACATAAAGTCATAAACAACCCCAATTAGTAGTAAGTAGGTTCATAGCCAGAGTTTTAAGCCAGCTCTGGCTTCATTAAATGTTTCCTGCAGTTGAGCAAGGCATTAGGATATATAAACTGAGCCCTGATTTATAATAAAAAACAGTAAAGTTTTAGAAAAGATTTGCTATTCCTTCTGCTTGATTTGTTGTCAAGGTCCAGCAAATCCTGAGGAAGGGGTTAAGTAGAGGTCTTAAGGGACCACTTGACATCTGCTACACTTGTGACTTTTTGATCTTGTTTTTGTTCCTGGCTTTGAGGGATGGCCTACAGTAAAGGCCATGTGTGCGTGTGTGTGTTTCCCAGAGATGGCTGGGGGTGGGAGGGGCACCACGGCCAGGGGAACAAAGAAAACAGCTCCTTGATGACAGATCAAATGAAAGCCAAAAAAGAGGAGAAGAGAGATTACATGCTCTGTAATCATGATAATGGGAAGGAAAACACTGGGGGTCTCAAGTGTGAAAGCCTTTGTCCAGAGGAATGTAAGCATCAAGAATGTTTGGATATTATAAACCAAAACTTCACCCAAGTGCCTGGGAGAACAGCATCAGCTCACTTCTTCATGTAATATGCTGCTCATTCCAGGTGGCCAGCCATGGGCCCTGGGCTGCACAGCCAGGGTGAGTGGCTGTAAGCGGCCACATAAAGGGGAAGGAGATGCTTCTTTGCCCACTGGCTCCTACATTTTCTTGGGTCGCTTCTTTGGCTTGCATAATTCCTTGGGTGAAAAGGAATGCTAACTTGTCTCCTCAAGCAAGTTTATTACTCATTGTGACATTTTTTTTCTGACTATTTAACCCACAGGTAACCCATTTGTCTTAAAAGCTGTTCTCTCTTTTTTCCTTTACTTCCATCTCCATGCTAACCTTCAGTCCCACACTGTATCTCAGTCATGAGCTTAATCAAGTATTGTTCTCTAGGCACTTCAAAATGTGCGTGTTCTAAAGTTCTCCCAGATCTGAAGCCTAGTTTGTCTCCAGGTCAGACATCAGGATTTGCAAAACAAATCAGTCCACCTTCATGTGTGTGCATGAGTGAAAGGGCTTGTTTCCTTCTGAAGATCCCACTTCTTAGAAAAGACTCTTTTCTTGGGGGGGCATACCGCAGTTTAACATGGAATGTCCCCAACCCTCTTTGTAGCAGCTGAGATAGATGTGTGAAAGCTGCTGGACTGATGTGCGGGCATGTGGAAGCTGCATGGAGACAGGCTCAAACTAGAAGTTATCTTGCTTTATGTGCCATGAATTCTGCAAAGCTGAGGTCTCCAGTGATGGCTTAAAATAATCTCACACAGTTTGTAAGTGAAAATCTACTTAAAATGAGAATGGCCCTCACTGACCAAAAGTTTAAACAAATGCCCTCTGTACGTACTTCCTACAGTGTGGATCAAGTTCCATACACATGATGTAAGCAGGCCTCAAACAAGTCTCTCACCTACACATGGAACAGAAATCATGTGCAAAGAAAACAGAAATGACAGCCATATGCATGGGACGTTTTATATGCTATGGCCAGACTTGCAGACCCTAAGTAGGAGGATCTTCTGATCTGAAGATGCAATTGAAAACAGGTGCCCGCCATGCTGCACATAAAAAAGTATACAGGCAATTTGGGAGCTCTCTAGAGATTCTTTCAACTGCTGAAAATATGGAGACAGCTTCCCAGCCCCCGATGCTGTGCTTCCCCCTCCAATTCCCTGCACCAGAAATGGGGGAAACTGTGAGGCTGTGGTGATGGTGCCCTGCTCAGTAGAAGAAAATGTGAAAAAGATTAAGGAGTATCAATCAAAACGTCAGTCTGATCTTGAACTGCTGGAAAAGAAGCCTTTTTTAGTCAAGTGTCTGTTGCAAAGACCTAGGTGACCTTGTTTTGTGAGTGAAAGCCTGTGACTGCGACACAGGCATGCTTCCTTCGTCCAACTCGTATTTAGTAAATAAACTAAAGGTACTGCACTTGTTTATGGTAAATACCTCATTTGGCTTGACTGAAAAAAAAAAAAATTACAGCTGGATAATGCAGGACCAGATTAGGTTTCTTTTTTGTTTGTTGTCACCAAATGCTCCCAATCTTTTTGAGCTCTGAGGTTCATTAACTGGATGTTTTAAAGTGGTGCAATAGACAACGCAGCTGTATTTCATTTGTAGATAATTGATGCAATACATGTAATAACCCAACTGGATCTATTGACTCATGAGCTAATTTAGGTGTAGATGTTACAGGACTTGTGCAGCTGGAAATGTTGCCCTCACACAAATCAGTTGCAGATTAATGGAGTCAGGTCCCTGTCTGCATTAGGAAGAGATAAAAGGCCACAGACAAATATAAAAACAAGTTCTGAAGAGTTATTGTAAGTTTAAAGACTATTTAAAAATATTTTCCCACCCACAATGCATATTGTAATCTGAACCTGAAATCACTCAGCTATATGATGATTTGGCAATTTTATGTAGTGTATACATAAGGCTGAAAACACTGCTAACGCAAAAGGACATGGACTAATGTTTAGAAAGTGAGGCAGAAGTGAGCTTTTCCACTCACACTGATGCTCTGATGCTGAGTGATATCTTGGGAAATGTCCAAGTCTCTCTTTCCTAGTGTGTTATTGGATGATGGCGTTTACTAAGTACTCTTCCAAGACTTGCTTTGGTGACTTAATCAGTTATCAGACATTGCTGCAGCCGGAGGGATCTGTGATTTTGTTTCTCTTGTACAAGTTACCTGCAATCTATGTTACCTGCTTCATTTGCCTCATCTCTAAATAAGAAGTAAAAATATTTATCCGTTTTCTAAATGCTTTTGGTGATCTACGTTGGGAAACAAATAAACACACATTTTTGAGGAGTTACTGTGATAATTTTTATCACTAATCTTGCAGCAACACTTAAATACTGGATGTGTACAAGAGTATTCCCAACCAGTGAGTCATTTTGCATGTTTCCTATGATCCTACATCCTAAGGCTCCCCTTAGGATACATCAGTGTGCATCATATACCTTCTCCTGTGTTTTCTCTATTTTATTGCTTCTTGTCCAAAAGCATCTGAAAACTTGTTTCACTGCATCATCTGTAGATTGAAATTGGCCAATAATGAAAGATATCAGCACTCTGAAGTATAAACAGGTGGAGGAACAAATATGCATAAAAAAATATTTTCTTCAGGAAACAAGATAAACATGTTTTCCTGACTTGTTTCCACTGTATTGAATGTATTTGCTGTCCTTGCTTTCTGCCTAACACTGCTTGTTTCAGCAATCATTTGGAAGTACTAAACTAGAAAGAGATGTGGGAAAGAAAAGCTTTTTTTCATGATTCCATTACAGAAATAATTTGGGGTCTCTATGAATGTTATTTGCCAGGAAATAAAATCAGAGCTTTGAAAGTATCAGTTCATGTTGAGTATTTCCAGACCAGAAAGAAAATGTTAGTCGAATGCTTTTCTTGTGAAATGGAGACATTTCTATGTTTGGTGTCTGATTCAGCAATTTCACAGCAATAGGTCTAATGCAATCTGTCTATGGTTTTAGGGCATCCAGTTTCAATCACTCTTAAAGAATGTAATCACGAGTTTATTACACAGTTGATAAAATTTGCTCAGTGAGCGCAGGAAAAAGAAATGCTTTTGCCTGGAAACGTAGTACAGAAAACTAAGTATTATAATCCACAAAATGACATTTAAAAAATATGTATACATATGCCTGCATTTGGATTTGAATCTCTGTTACTGGAATGATTTTTGATTGATTATGTGTGCCTAATTCGTGGTTGCTAGTGGAATGAGCAGAAAACCTTAAAACCTTATTTGGTAAGAGTAAAGGTGGGGCACCTTTGTGTAAAACACATCTAAATTGTAAATGATTATGTACAAAGTATTACATGAAGAAATCCTACTTCTTTGGCTTCCACTAAATGTGACATGAGAAACAATGCATGTAAAGGACAACAGATATAAAAGCATCCCATTCCATCTGTAGGGTAATTGTGGAATTGCTTCTCACATTTCTAATCAGTCTGAAGAAATCAGGCATTTCCTTGATATCCCACTTTAGTTTAAGAAGGATGCAAGTACAGACTGTTATTGTTTCTTAACATTCTTCTTCTCCAGTTTTGTTCTTCCTGTTTTATACAAGCAACCTCTAGGCTGAAGTATGTTGCCTACATGTTGTTTGTTAATGTTTACATGATTTGGCCAGGAAAAGCAGCATTTACTTAAATTCAACTGTACATATTGAGAACGTTTAGGTGACCAACAAGATGAAGTAAAAGAGTGGTGATTTGAAGAAGCACTCCAGAGGGGTCAAAAGGGTGGGTAATGCTGTGAATTATAGATACGCAACAACTGGCCTTAACCTGAAACCATGTTAGGATGACTGGTGTGTGTAGAATCACATCAGTTCCAGAACATGGAGTTCAATTCTGTGATGCTTCAAAGCAATGGTTTCTATTTCAATGCAAATTTGACAATGATAGATGTTAATCACACTCCTTAATGAAGAACCAGAGGCATGAAAGTGAGTAGTGTGGCATATGAATCCCATAAAATAGAAGAGAACCACATGCAGTAGGTATATCTAACTGCTCAGGAAACCAATCAACACCTTTAGAATGTGGCTCCGTGGCAGCATACAGTACTTCAAAGTTAGGAGAGTTTGCAGTGAAAACAATAAGAATTTAAGTTTTACAAAAAATCAAATAGGGTGTTTTACAACTGCAGGGAAAAACAGAGCAGAATTTGCCCCTGAAATGTACTCTGAATGATAAAGAAAGTGTCAGGAATAGGAAATACTCGGTTTGATGGAGAAAGATTTTATTATAATTATTTTATTTTATTTTATTTTTACTGAGAACTGTTGAGGGAGAAAATGCTCGCTTTAACACTGATCTTGAAAGGGTTTAATTTACTTGCCCAATTTCAGACATGAGTAGTCTCACTGACTACAGAAAAAGGGTAATCCTGCTGAGATCAATGGCAGCACTCACATACATAACACTAAGTACATGCATGCGTCTTTTCAGCACCCAGAACTCAAGTGTCTACCAGAGAAATAAGTATACTAGGAAATAAATATCAATGTCCAAAGACAAAAACATGTCCCAATCCAAGATGAGTTTTCAGGAAATGGACACAATGGCTTATTTGTGCTCTATTCTATCTCTTCTGAGATGTGTAAGTGGAATCATTTCTGAAAAATGCAGGAAGTTACAATCAATAAGTCTCTCTCACCCTCCAATCATATGTTAACTGGTATCATGAAATATTTTGCAGATATCTTTGTGAGTGGGATTATAGGTGAATTAGAACATTTATAGGCTCAGAAATTTGTCCAGGATTCTCATTTTATTTAAATATGAACTCATGTTATCTCTGTTGAAAATTCTACTGACAGTCCCATACATGTAATTTATGACATTTCTTATCAAGATGTTTAGCTGAATTAGAAACACTTGTGAAGAACACTATCTCCAGTCAGTTAAAACGCGTTTCTATAGCAGAGGTGAGGACTGTTGAGGCAACAAAGATGGTCTAAACTTACTTTTATTCCAGTGGCTGTTGATCAAGCAATTGCACTATAAACAGTTTATGGCTGTGGCTTTTGTTACCGTGACAAAGAACAGGTTTAAAGGTAGACAGAAAGCTATGTTGTATGTTGGGTCACAAATACTGTGCAGTTTACACACCAAACTGCTCAAAACATATTTCTGCAACATCCAGGCTTGTCGATGAAGTGGCACTGATTTGTTCTCTCTTCTTCCTCATTTACTTTACTGAGCAGGTTACCTGTGTGTTTGCCCTAGTTTCCCAGTTCAGTTAATTGGAGACGATTGTGTTGATAAACCTAACCAACAGACTTAGTTTTAGGCATGTAAACTTGAAATGTAAAATTGAAAAATAGAAGATCCATCAATTTGCAGCACACTAGAATTTCCTGAGTACAGGGAATGCACTTGTGTCCTCTGTCACACCAAGGCAAAGAATATAAGCGACTAAAATTCACCTACCAGAGCATTTTTTTTAAGATCAATCAACTGACTTAGCTGCCCAGACAGACTTATCTCTCTCTTTTGCATGGTTTACTTATAGATTTGTTCTGTATCTCATCTTCAGATACAGGATAATTTCACAGGTAAATGCTGAGAAATGAGTTCCTTGGAAGCACAAAGCATTGCCTGTTGTCCAATTGCTCTTGCTTGGGCACAAAAGCAAGGTACGGAGACTCATGAAAACAGTCCTTTGTGGGTGCACAATGGGACACAGACCAAATTCAGTTCACATTAAGCTATCTAAAACATAGCTGTCTATTCTAAGTTGGTAGTCTGCTCTGTCTCCATGGTTAGATAAACAGCTCCAGAGATTGGCTGTCTTCAGATGAGATTTACTACTATCCTCTTGAGATATTTATCTTTCTCCTCCAAGAACTGAAAGAGCTTAAAAGAACTCATCATGCCCTTGTGTAGGAAGTTTGTATCAAAAACAGGCAGCTGATGTACCATGTCACAATACAGAATACAAGCTGTGCCCCTTGGAAGAAAAGCCGCAACACTCCTTCTGTACAGACATCTCAGAAGCTCTAAAAGAAAACTGCAGCAGAATCACCCACAAGGACAGTTATGACATGGCCATATGGCATTCTCTTACATCATGCTGCACCATCTCATGGTGGGTTACTCCAAATCTGTTTTCAATTAACCTATTCCAGGTTACACAAAATCCACGCTCACTCATCCTTAATTGGACACTGTTGGTTTGCACAACATCTGTAGGCTTCAGAATCCATATCTGCTGGAAATACAGTCAAACACAATAAGATGGAATAAAGGGACTCATGGCCAAAATTCCCCATAACATTACAAATTGCAACACTGAGGGAGATGATCAGGACCTGCTTCAGCTTGGCTCTTGGTCCGCTGCGTCATTACCGGAGAACATTAATTACTTTGACTATCTGATAAACAGTGTTGCCTGGGTTTATTCCACCTTCATCTACAGAAGCCAACTGTCAGGTTGGATGATGTTTTCCCGGAACCTAGCTCTCTAAAGACTTTATTTCTCAGGCCCACAAATCATATGGCCATGAGGATGGCAGTAACTTATCTGAGATGAGGTAAGTCATTCTCCAGAAGACTATCTCTGAGACTTTGATTCACTTCTTGTTTTTCTGTTGTTTTCAAAGGTTAGTTCAGACTAGAAACTTGAAACTTTGACTTTCAGCAGCCTCCATTTCACAGGGGTTGTCTGTTTAGATGCAGTCATACATGAGTTGGTATAGTGGGAATTATACTTGGGATATACAAGAAAGACTCTTGTTTATTAGGCGTGTTTTTATCTTATGTTTAAATTAAATATTTAACACGGTACAATTATTACAATGGTGAGAAGACACATATTTTTATGAATAAAACCAAGTGAGACATTAGCTAAATTCTTATTAGGATCCTCAACTGGTATCCCTTCGATTAAAAAAAGATCCTCAAACCCTGAAGATAAATGTAGAGGAAAACTATCGTGAAATAAAGATATCATGGGAAACTTTCACTAATCAAAATCTTCTGTGGCTGCCTTATTAAGATACTTACTTTAAGAACAAAACATATGGTAGAAGCTTCAAGCAGATAGGTCCTTTAGCTCACCACCAACAGAAATGTAAAATGCTCACAATTCCTTCATGGATGTAAGTAATGCCTGCTTAGGGTGTTTCATTCACTAGCAAACATGGTGATTTGTGAGGCACGACTAATGTGTCCCTGGAAAGTTCCAGCATGAAATAAGACTAGGTGTGAAAGCCTGTCAGAGTCCACAGATACATGATTTAAAGGGAAGCACTCCCTGAATATGTGAAGATGAGTGTTACTAACTTAATCCATATGATATCTTCTCCCCCCAGAATGTATGGATTCAATGTATGGCAGAAATGCATGATGCAGACATCAGTCACTGCCTACAAGTGATATTTCTTCCATTAATTTATCAGCAAGGGTTGCCATGCTTGTGTTTAAACATTTGTACAGTAAATTAGTAACCAAAGATGAAAAGCAAAAGCTTTACCTATCTTTACTTCCAGCTCCACACAACTCTTTATAAAGGCACTTGTTACATGACAATGTGGAATAGCAATTGCAGCTCTGCACGTTTAGAGAGAAATAACCCAAAGCTATGTGTCTGGACCAATACAGAAAGGAAGGGAGGTATCTTTCTGCCTCTAATGCTGTTATATGCACAACACAGTTTTCTGTTGTTTTTCACTTTCTTTTGAAGACTGCTGTTGATGAAAGAAGAATGGTCAGCTCTGATGATCCTTGGATGATCCTGTGTTTTCTACTGTTAGCAAAGAAGCCTCCATCACATGTAATACAATTTATAGAATCAGAGAGTCACAGAATCATCAAAGGTAGAAAAAATCACCCAGTCCAACTGTCCTCCTATCACCAATAGTTCTCATTGAACCATGTCCCTCAACACAATGTGTAGATGTTCTTTGAACACCTACAAGGTCAGTGACTCCACCACCTTCCTGGACAGCTTATTCCAGCACCTGACCACTCTTTCAGAGAAGTAGTATTTCCTAATGACCAGCCTGAATTTCCCAAGAAACTCATTAACAAACACCAAAGACAAAAGACATCCCTCATTCAGCATATAGATTTTGGAGACTGCTAACACTGTGAAGAGCATTGAAACCATCCAGCTAAGCCTTCAAACACAGCACAGGATCACTCTGAAGCTAAAGAGCAAGGCTAAATTTTTGAAGTGGAAATCCTTCTCTGTTCTTTGCTACAGCTTCTCCACCTTATGAAATGACTGTGCAGTAAGGCTGACAGTGTTCTGTAAATGTAGATACGGTAAGAGAATGTTGGGACAGATCAGACTTTTAATACAACTCATAGTGTGAGATCTAAAGTGCTCAATAGTGGGAGGAAAGAAATTTGCTTTTGTTCTGCTGAGGGTAAAGTGTGGATCTGTGGAACTTGCTAAAGCATGCTTCAAGAGCCAGAAGTAGATGTGGATTATACAAACTTTTTCAGGGAAGAACGATTCCCTGAAGGAGGTGTTAAACTTAAGTGCAGTTTATACATCATACAGGAATTGCAATGGGCATATTGAAGAAGAGTCACATCTCACTGTGACCTTACAGTGTTTGCCTAGACACTTCTTTCTGTCAAAGGCACATTCAGAGACAGATAAACCTGACTCTATTATTTAAGAATAATGCCATTCTTAAATTGCTTGTCCATGAACAAGGTATGAACTCACAAACTTGTGATGCCAACCCTGTGTTCCTGTGGTGTTACTACTGTGCACTTGAAGAAAATGTATTTCTGTTACTCCAGCTCAAGTGGTTTAGGTGAAGGCAAAAGCCTTTTCCTCTCAAGAAGTGCAAATAAACAGAAAGAGAAGGGAAAGTATGAAGTAATTTGTTTGTATGTTTTTTTCCTAAAATAAAAAGCTTGAATCCCAGAGAAATCCTCTAAATAACTCACAAATGCAATAGACAAGTGTCTCCTGATTATGTAAAGCCAAGGCTCTACATAGATCTTAGGACAAAAACAAGTTTGTATTGAGGCAGGTGAACTTTCTTAAAACACAAACAACAAATACTTCAAAATAAACCTAACATATTTCTGTTGCTACCTTTCCTCTTAGAATCTGCGAAAGTCAAACTCAGTGCAGACCTATTATAAAAATAGCAAAATCAAACTCAAGCAGCTACAGCATGTCAATTCTTAGAGCTCTATGATGCCTTCCTGCCTAGAATTAGACACTGTTTAAACCAAGAGTATAGAAACCTTCCTTTGGATAGTAAAAGAGGGAACACTTCCTTGGCAGCACATTATACATTACTGAGGATAGGTACATTGCAAGCCAAATGCATGTAAGATGCAGCAGTAACGCTCCTCCTAGATCCCCACAGATAAAAAAGAGCTTAACCCTTGTATTAAAATAATATTATTCTTTTTAAGCTTGCAGCCTTTTTTTCTGTCCTCTGTGTGCTGTTTTCTTTGATACTGCAATTCTATTCATTTTAGAGTAAAGGACAACTGAAACAGGCTATGCAGTGCTGTATCAAAAATCTGAAGTCCCATGGGTCTCATTGCAAATGACCGTGGTTGTATAGAATCAGCTATATTTAGGAATATGCTATTCTGATATTTTCTTACTGTGTAAGTGAAACAGGAAAAGATGTAGTATTTTCCTCATGCACCAATGTTTCCTTGTTCTACATAGCTAGATTAATTTCATCTAAAATGATAAATGGAGCTACCACAATGACTCAAGCTGTAATGCCATATTTTGTTATTTTGTGATTCACTCTGGACATACTGATTGTATATATAATATGAAGAAAAAGATGTAACATTTTAATTGTGGAAAACAAAGCTGTAGGATTTCAAAGGAAACTCACTGTATACTGAAAAGAGGAAATGTTGAGGGGCATACATTGAAAAGAGGTACATGTAGAGAAGTTATTTTAATATTTAACCTGCCTTGGAAATGACTCATCCTGGTATTTTCTTCTGAATTGAAGAATTCTAACATATATGTTTTCTCTCAGGAAACATGGGCTGTATACTTCAGTGTGATGTGGCAAACATAATAGATAATGGAAGATATTTTATAGAAGCAAAACTCTGCAATGAACTTCTCCTGGAATGGCAGTATGATATTTTGGAGAAGTTATATACACCAGAAACACAACCCAAGGACATAAAAGCGACATTATTCCTGGTTGTTCATGCTGATGCCTCTGCAAGTTATTAAGCAGCACTGAGGTGGTGAAGCTGTCAGCTGTGAACTTCTAAATTTATTCTGTGACCATCAAAAGTAAAGGGTCAGTAAATGTTTCACTAAAGTACCAATGTACACACACTCCAATAACCTTCTGCTTTTTCTATTCCTCATCTTTACTTCATCTTGCAACAGTGTGCTGGCTGAAAAAGTACTTCATTTGCTTTGAATGCAGTAGCTCATTCCGTGCTGTGCAGAAAAAAGTAATTGTTCCCAAATCAGTTCTTGAGATCATTTGTGATATTTATAATAGGACCTGTGCCTTCTCCTCTCTTTAGCCTTCTTTCCTCACTACTGAGGAGTCTGGGCACATTTAAGCTGCATAAGCTGTCCCAAGTCTTTGATCGCATGCACCTACGCTTCTAGACTCCACATCTTGAGGCATGAACCGCCATTTGAACAAAAGGACATCCTCCTTTAGAGGGCTTCTCTTCTCTCCCACAGCAGGTGAATAACATCAAGTCACAACAAACTGCTAATAGGTTCCACCTTGGCCCTCAGTGAGCACTGATTGGTTTCGATTTCCTCCCATCTATGTTCTGGACCAAAAGAACAGTGTTTCTTGTGTGTGGTTAGTGTTTAAGGCTTCATTGTGTACATGGCCTTGAAAGATATATTTTTACAGGTAAGCACCTCATAAAATATTTTTCTGAAGACATTTATCAAGAGAGACTTTGAAAAACCATAAGGAGAGGGGAAGGAGAAGGCGGGGAAAGCACAACATGTGCATGTCAGCTGCCACAAAGCACTGCAGCAGCAGCTTCATGTGAGAGGTGACACTTTGCACATTACAACAGGGAGTCAAAAGATTTATACTCGGCAGCCCATATATATGGCTCTCCACGGCATCATTTTGAAAGGGTGATTATTGCTTTGACGTGAGGGAATATTTTACATTAAATGCTGAAAGTTCTCTATGTACATAGCAATAATCACCTGCTTTTTCTTACTGCATGGCTTTTAATAATAAATAATCATAAAAATGATAGTTAGGTTCTCCCAGATTATCCCATTCATTTTCCAAGAACCCCCAGGGGCTGGTATTTATCACTTGATATTAATGCTCCCTACTCCTCTCCCTCTGCTTAAACATGCATATAAAAAGGTGCAGACACATGGAATGTGCCTTGCTTAATTTGATGGCAGCTCTGCTTATTATTATCTCCCTGGACTATGGTAATTTTAGTTCAGTTGTTGAGTGATTATTTAAACAGAAGTTGTAGGTCCCTCTTTGGCTTCTCCATAGGATCCCCCCATAGTCTATTCCCAAATGTCCAGTGTATTCAAAAGCACAGCATTAACTGTGGGAAAGATGACAGGAAACACCTCTTACATTCCAGTTTTAGTCAACAGTCAGAGCACTCACTGAGTTTAGACAAGAGCAGTTGGTAAATGTGCTCGTTATACCCGTAGTTTACATGGTAGCTTGAACTAATTATAGTATGTGTGAATTGGGAAGAATGGGTGAAGAAAAGTCACAAAAGAATGACAGAAAGACTTAGATGGCAGAGTGAAAGCAAAACATTCTGCCTGTGGGATATCCTACAGCATGGCATCAGCAAAGTGCAGCCTCATGTTTATATCTGTTTACTGCAGAAATTTTGCCTTCCTTCTTCTGCTCATTTGTAACACATGCAATAGAAAACTTTCTTCCTCCATCTTCTCCTGAACTGCTAACCAGATGGATGAATAAGTTTATTTGCGATAAAAAAGGAACTGGGCTTAACTAGTGATATTTTGTGAACTAAACTTTTCAGTAGTCTTTTTTTTTTTTTTTCCTAATCTTTTGCAATTTTGATTTTTCTTCTGTCTTACTGTTCAAAAGAAAAGAATGAAATAGGTCTGAAATATGAGTTGAAAGATGACGTGCAGAAGGGTTTATAAGCAAGGATCCAAGTTTGGCAGAAACTGGCAGCAGTAGATGAAAACCTGTCAAGTGTCTCACAGTTTTTGTTCTGTTTTGTTTTGTTTTGTTTTCCCTGTAAAAAACCTGCCTGGTAAAACCAAGAATTACAGAAGCTCTGTGTGCGCTAGATACCACAAAATTTTCAGTGAAAGAAGTTCTGCTCATAAAAGCCTCCTCCTTCTGCTACAATTGCCACAGCCTCCAAAGATGTGCAGTCTGCAGTAAATGCAGCATGGTTCATTTCTTTCCCTCAGCAGATAGCAATGGCAGGTCCTTTGACTTTCTCTCCACTCATCATCTGACCGTTCTCATTCTTAAACAGCTTTGGCCTCGCCTTAATCCAGCCTAGTTCATTGAAGAAGGCTCATCTGATAGCAGCTGTCAAAGAATCCATCCCTACTTTCTTCAGCAAAAATAACCTACAGCATTAAGTCACCAGTTCCTCTTGTTCAAAAATGACAGACAGCTTGAATGGAAGCTCACCAGGGCAAGCACCATCTCCTTTTTCTATGGGCCTTATGACCCCCTGCTAGAGACTTCCTCAGGTCAAAAATCAGTAAGAAGAAAATCAAGAAAAAAGGATCACAGTGGCACCAAATCTGAAGTGTCAGTTGCTCAGCATCAGATATGAACATAAAGAAGCACAAGCTCTACGTTCCTGTCTCCTTTTCCTTCTGTAGACATTTCTGTCCTCAGTTGTTTCTTTTTTTCCTTTCTCTTTCTCTCCTTCTTCTTGCATTTTTCATGTATTTGCAGTTTTCTCCATACCTGTATCTTTACAATAAGGAGTTGCTATACTCTGTTCTATTTTACAAACCCTTCTGTCTCCTGTCTTCTGTCCTCCATTTGAGAGTTCCTTTCCCTAATAAGGTCTTGCCATTCACTTGCTTGTTGGCAGATTTATCCTGTGTCTCCAGAGAAAGGAATTTTTCCATCTCTTAATTTTGCTTTGCCAAAATTAAATTGGTGGTGGTGGTCTAATCTATGATTTGGTTCCAGGATGCACCTTCTGCCTGTCAGAGCCAAGTAGTAGAGGCAGTTCTAGTTCAGGCCACAGTAGTTTGTGGTACTCCAAGTTTTCTTGATCACCCAGTGATCCCTGACATAAAACTGACACTGAGGTTACTGGCCAGCAGCATTTTTTACACAAGCCATTACGGACTTGACTGGCCAGATCGCAAGTGAGTTTATGAGCAGTGCTGGCTGTAGCAAGCTTTTCAGGGCAAGATGCTGAACACATCAGTCTCGGCAGATCATTTTGGATATGTGCTGACATTGTTGAGTTCAGATGATCTGGGAGTCTCTGTGGTACCAGACTTTCTACACAAGATTGTAACCCAACAGCACATGCTTGGAATCAGATTTGAACCCAAGAACTAAGTCTTGCTCCATTTCCCTGCTGACTAATTTGCGTAGCAGCTTGCAGGTAAGAGGAAAGAGGAACAGTTCTTTTTTTTTTCTTTCCAGCTGGATCAGAGGTAACCAAGCTCACAAAGTGCATGCATGTCTATGAACCTTTCCAGCCTGATGCACATATCTTTCCAGACTACTGAGTTGGTTCAGCACTATGTTCTCCAAAAAAACAAAGCAGCTGAAAAAGCCTTTTAGCCTCTTAGGCTTAGCATCCTTTTCCCTGATGCTAAGGCACCCTGAATACCAGACAACTTCAATTTGTCCTCAATATCACAATAATGAATGCATTTCAAAATTCAGTGCCTTGTTCTATACCTTTGACTCTCTAGCATTTACGAAAATATGCTTTTATGCAAATAACATAGTCTATACAAATTAGCATGGACTTTACAAAAGAGCTTTCTTTTTCCCTTAAATTTTGAGTGATTCATAGAAGCAAAATCTTCAATTAGCGCTCCTCTGAAATTGAAGACTCATTTGCACTTCTTGTTAGTAAAGCAGTACTGTTGCTTTCAATACCCTCACTAATAGGACAACTATAATTTTCAGGAGTGTGTTTCCCAAGAGTCAAAATTAAAAAAAAATTCTCAGTAGTTGATTGTGGCCAGAAGGTTGAGGGAGATGATCCTGCCTCTCTACTCTGCACTGGTGAGACCTCTGCACAGTGTGCACTGTGTCCAGATGTGGAGTCCTCAGGAGAGGCATGGATCTGTTGGAGCCTGTCCACAGGAAGACAGTGAAAGTGATCCAAGGAATGCAACACCTCTCCTACAAGGCCATGCTGAGAGGGGCTGTTCAGCCTGGAGAAGAGAAGGTTATGAGGTGACCTAATAGAGGCCTTTCAATATCTAAAGGGAAGCTACAGGAAAGGAGATGACAGATACTTTAGCACAGTCTGTGGTGAGATGACAAGGGGAAATGGCTTCAGACTTACAGAGGGAAGATTTAGGCTGAGTATAAGGAAAAAGTCTTTTACAGGGAGAATGGTGAGGAACTGGAACACGGTGAGAGATGTGGTATATGCCACAACCCTGGAGACTTTCAAGGCCAGGCTGGATAGGGCTGTGAACAACCTATCTAGCTGTAGATATCCCTGTTCATTGCAGGGAGTTGGACTAGACAACATTTAAAGGTCCTTTCCAACTGAAGGAGTTCTATGATTTTACGATTGTTTCTGCTCTCATAATTATGTTGTTGGCCAGGTGAGGGGGAAGAAAGCACTTTCTCCTCTGCAGTCTGACTACTTTCAGATATTACATTATAACAACAATCTTTTCAATGATCATGAAGCAATAAAAAACCATCTGTTATCATCTGAACAACAGAAGTGAAGTGTGTGTCCTAGGAGAGGAATTAAATGAGAGCTTTGCACCCACATGATTCTCTGAATTTGTTGATGCCATTCTCCAGGTAGAGATGAGTGTTGACTTGTAGTCCAAGCAACCATACTGATTTCAGTTGCACTGAGATATGTCCAAATGAAGAATGGACACAGAGCCAAAACTATAAATTTATATTTAAAGAACTTTTCACAGTGAAAATAATCTGAAAGTGTTTCCTGACCAGCCTTATGTGCTATGTCTTGTTCCAGTGGATTATACTACTAGTAGAGAAGGACCTATGTTCTTCGTGATGGAGCACACATAACTGAAGATGCCAGAGCAATTGGGGAAGTCTGAACTCAAGTCTTGTCTAATAAAGGTGAGGAAATTTCCAGAGGCTTGTTAAAATTTCTGAATTGGTACGCACACTCTGACAATTTCAGATCAATTTTTCTGCTTCTACTTGAGAAGGACCTCTTGACGATCGTGTAATCTGTTGCTAAATTGGAAACCTCTGCATCCTTCTAACCAGTTTCTGCTGCAGGCTGATCATTGCAGTGGAATGTATTCAAATACTTTTTTTTCTACTGGTAGACAGAGATCTGTGAGTAGTATATTAACCCTACTTAGATTCTATGTATTCTGGTTCATTTGTACCTATGTTGTACTCTCAAAAAAAAAAAAAAACCACAAAACAAAACTCTTTCCTTTTGCCAATTATAGGCTCAGATTAACTATTTTATATTGTCTTTTCTTCTCACAGTTGCAGCTTTTTTAAATATTTCTTTCTTTTTCTTTCATTTTTCTCTTTGATTTTGGAATTTAACTTTATTTCTTTTATAAACCTTTTGAACAGCAGCTGTGTTCATTATCAGCATGACATGATACAAAAACGTATTGTTCCTGACAAAAAAAAGAGAGAAAGATTGAAAAAGGATGAGAAAGAAAGAGAGAGGCCAGGACCTCTTCTCTCTGGTCAGGCACAGACCATCCTAGGACTCCTTCTGAGCCCTGTGGGGGGCTGGCAGGAAAGAATTTGTAGCCACAGGGACACGTTATCCAGAATCAAGGCTTGAACCTAATTGTAAGCAGATTTTGCCCGCCTTTTTTGGATGAATGATGGCCCACTGGCATGTGACCTGGCTTGGCAATTTCCCTACAGTGTCCAGGCTGCCATAAGGAGATACGTAATGTCTAGAGTGATAGGAAACTCTTCAGTGCAGATGGTACAGAGCTGCCTCATAAAATGACTCACTGTGAATCCTCACAGAAATCTCAGCTATAAAAATGATAATGGAAAAAGCACAAGAAAATGTAAAATGTCTTAAGAACAATTTGTTCCAGCTTGTGTCTTTCATTTTAGATAGAAATAAGATATATTTTTACAACCAAACAAAAAACTTCTTCCCTTTCATTGTTTTTGACTGTCCAGGCAAAATCAGTAGAGCAGATTAGTGGCATTATGGAGCTGTTGGAGGTGGCGAAGTGACAGATTGCAGTGCTGAGGCCATTCTTCAGGGAAGCGTCACTGATTTCTTGGGAGCTACTACATACACACGAATTTCTCTTTCTCTTTTCCACTGCCCTTGCTTCTCCAATACGAGGAAGCAACACTTAATTAGAAGAAAAGATATGTGTTGTTTTCCCAAGAGAATTTCTGAGTTTTATTACAGATTCTGAACCCTTGTGGGTGGAGTCTATCCTGTGATTCCGTACATGATTAAGACCATGTATTTTAGGAGATGATCTGCCATTGAAGTCACGATTCCATTTTCAATTCTCACAAACGTTCTCTTGCTTTTCAGTATGAATTTGCTGAGCATTTACAATATTTATTCCTAATTTAATGGAACATCTTTGTAGCTTTTCCAGGTTACCTCGGCTCTTATTGTACTTATTCTGATCAGTATGGACAGGCAGTAACAAAAGACCATGAGTAACACAAGAGAAGTGGAAAGTGTTGAATATGTTTCACTACTTCTCCTCTTTCTACCATGGATGATGATATCAGAACACTAAGTAAGAACATATGAGTCATCTTAAAAGACAAAGTGTTATCAGCTTGGATATTACATGTGCTATTTCGATGATGATACAGGACACTTTGTGCTCATGTTCCACAGTTGCTATGTCAGCATTACAGTGTGATTTAGCATCAAGTCTTTTAACTTCCCCTATTTACATTGCTTTGGTTAGATTTCCAGAGAAGTTCCTGATACAACAAATTGGGTTTTTCTTTAGGAAATCAGTTCCAAATTGGCACTCCATGAACTCACTGAGAACTAATTCCTCTTGAGAAAGTAGGGTCAGAACAGAATTCTCATCCTCTGGGCAAGTGCAAACCACAAAAGTGGTTGAGCACTTGGTCCAAGAAATCAAAACAGCTCTAGTCTAAACCAAGTCTATATAGAGCATAGGTGGAGGAGCTCCAGCATGATTTGTCCTCTCAGGAGGTACACCCCTGCAGTACTGCTTCTCTGTCCCTCTCAGCTACCCCTTTGTAGGACTGGGTAGTACTACTATCTTTCAAAGACCACTGCACAAATCCATCCACAAACTCATGCTGCAAACACTTTGGCTGTTAACAAAAAAACGTGCTGGTAGTTGTCCCCTCGAAATGAAAAACTGTTCTGAAGATCTTTTAAGAAATCCTTCTTCATCCAAGCTGTCAGTGACTTTCTGACTTTGCATGTGTCTTCCTAAGTTAATGAGAATTTCCAAGCGACTTTATTCTGGGTCACTAAAGTCAGAGCCTTTTTGAAGACCTTCTCCTAAGCTTTCTCCAATGTCATTTGTTAAAATACTGCTCTTGCTCCATGTGAAAATGCAGAAAAGGATTGGAAGAGCAAGTACTTGTGAATTTTCTTGATTGTTGATGACAGTGAGGTATTTGAATGCTGTCTTGATGCATACATTTTATTCGTTCCAGAACAAGAGCCACAGAATCACATAATCACATTTGCCTAATGCAGCCAAGAATACTGTTACTCCTCTTAGCACCAAGGGCATATTGCTAACTCATGCTCAACTTCATGTCCATAAGAATTCCAGAATTCCTGGAATTCTGGAATTCTGGAAATGCACCTGGAAATGCATTCTGGAAATCCACCTGGAAATGCAGACATTTCCAGGTGGATCCCTGCTGCATGTCCTGGCACCTGTGACTGTTGCTCAATTAGTGTCCTACTCTGCATGAAGTGACAGCTTTCAGACTGAGCTCTACTTGTCTGCAGTGAAGCAGATGTGACAAGGAAGAGGTCCCGTTGCGGAGAGGGAACCAGGTGTTATAATCTGTAAGGAAAAATGGTGATGTATTTGATGGCTCAGCTGTAACTGCAGGAATTCAAACAAAACAATCTCTGAGTGGTAATAGTACATTCATTTCTGGAACTCTCTGGAATAATATTTGTCTAATTCCTCTGGTCTTAGGCTTCATTCTGACTTTAAAAGCTGTGATCTGTGCAGGATGGTCCTCCTAACAGTGCATAGTAGTTGCAGAGTAGCACTGCAAAGAGTTTCTGTTTTGAAGATGAAGAATTCTTTGACACCACAGCAGTGATTTGTCAGCATGTCTAGGATTTTCCCCCTGAAATTCAGATGAGGTTTTCCATGAAGCTCGCAGTGAGACTCATTGTAGTCCCAAGATCCACACAGAGCAATATTTAATCTTAAAAGGGAAATGAATTCCGTGCTTGTATTTGATATGGCAGTCTGTGTGTTGATCTGCATTTGCACCATGCTACATAACACTCTATATACCGGCTGTAAAAGGTTGACTCAGGGAGGTTATGGGGAGAAAAGTCAGAAACACAATCCTGGATCTTTCTCTGCCATGCCATAAAATCAAATATTTTTTTGTCTATACAAACAATTTCATTTTAGAACAGAGCCCCAGGAATGTGAACGTATGATGAAAATATATAATTGAATTTGAAGCTGAATATTTGGTGATAAAAGTACTCCCAGGAATAATATTTAAAGAAGGATTACATTCTTCCATACTTCACTTGCTTGCTTTCTTCTGGCAAAGTAAACAAAGCACTTGTACATTTAACTCACTACATCAGAAATGATGACTGATGAGGTTTCTTAAGCATTTCTTTGTGCACACATATGCACTCATATATACACAACATAAAATGACCACGAAGCTATTTGGAATTTCGTTACAGATTGGGTGAACTCCAAGATTCCTAGCTTTCAGTGGGAAAAAGTCACAAGAGATAGGAGGTTTTTGTTAAACTCATTAATTAGCTGCCAATTCTGCAGAATCCCAGGTGGCATTCCAGACTCATCCATATACATGGCTTTATAGGATATAAGAACACCTTGGCAATACCAACTTTGTAATTTAATTACGCAGTAGATACTTTCTACTGTGTCTTGTAAACATATTCTGTTTTTTTTTTCTTCTTCTGTATACCAATGAATGCTCTGTGTACCTCATTTTCCTTCTCCTGCTTAAAACTGTGATCTTAGAAGGCTGCAGCAGAAAACCTCCTTCCCCCCTCCCTCTCCGCTCCCCCCTTCAGGCAATCAGCATGTCCAAAAAGAAACAAATATTTTTTTTCCTACTGAAATGCTTCATAGATTGCATTTTACTGGATGGACAAAACAAAAACAAAAACAAACAAACAAACAAAAAACAACTGAACAAATTACAGTGAATTTCCTGTATTGAAATCCTATGAACCATGTAAGGGAATCATTGTGAGTGATGTAGTGCTGTGCTCTTTAACATGCTCCATTTTAAGTCCAGACTTTGTCTCATTGGACATGGATGCAAGCTGCAAAGTTTGGATTCGGCTTTTTAATGAGCATTTTGAAAGTTCAGAAGTGTGCAGAAGTGTGTGTAACTCAGATAGCTTTTTCCCCAGATCGCAACATAGGATGGTTCCTGCTGTGAGGTTTGGATAAGATCTGGGGCTTTGGGTTCAGTTCTATTTTTGTTTCTAATGTAGTCAATCCGTAGCGTTTGCAGTCTGCCATAAACCCCCTCTGTTCAATGTGTATATTGTTAAAACGTGCAGGAGACTTGGCTCCAATCTAGCGTCACCTAATGGAAGCCAGCAGAACTGTGGGCTGGAAAGAGCCTTTAGCTGCACCGTATCACCACAGCAAACACCTGTATTTGTTGGAAATGACAAAATAGATGGGAGACTTTCTTAGGGACCACGTTTGAGAATTGCCTGGATGCTAGGCACCCTGGCTCAGGCAAGAACATCTCTGGCATGCAGATGGAGGGGACTTTAGAGGCACTGCTCCATGGTTGAACGAATTGAGGTTTCTGGCTGTGCTGCTTGTGAAGCAACTGTGCTTTTATAGCTGAAAGTAACCCTTGCTCTGGAATTATCAACAAAATGTGGCTGGCTTTCCCAGCTGCTCAGTGAGCTCCATCCGTTGGCACTGCATGCCTGTGACCGGACCTGGCAGGGGATGTGCGTTGCAGCTGCTGCCGGCGCAGCTGAGGAGACCTTTCCTCACTGCTCACATGCAGCAGGTCAAGCCCAACAGTGCCCAGCCATCCAGCTCAGTGCTCCCAGCACCTGTTGGTCTTCCTTCTGTCCCCCGCCATTCCTTCCCACCTTGACCCACTCCTGCATGTGAGGAGGTGAGGGTAGGGGGAAATAAATGAGGTAATGAAAGTTTCAAAGGAAATTCAGATTTTTGATCCTGTGTGCCGTGCCTTCCCTGCAGAACCATCCCTTCCCTCTGGCAGACACACCAAGGAATGAACTTCCTCTGCATGTGATGCTGGTTTAGGGAGCTGGGATATCTTCAACAATAATGGTGTAAATTCATGTACACCTCAAGTACATCTCAAGTAGGCCATGACGAGCTTATCTTGATTCTTATCGAGAATCTTATTATTATCTTGCAGCAACAGAACAAGGAACAATAGATAGACGCTGGAAAACAGGAAATTCCATACCAACACAAAGAACTTGTCAGAGTGATGGAGGACTGCAACAAGTTGCCCAGATAGAGGAGTCTCCTTTTCTAAAGATATTCAAGACAGGTCTGGACATCTACCTATGTAACCTGCTGCAGGGAGCCTGCTTTAGCAGGGTGTTGGACTCAATGATCTCCAGAGGTCCCTTCCAACCCCTACAGTTCCTGTTATTCCTGGGGAGAAGCCATGCTGCACACCATACCCACCATTTGCAGGTACTGATAATTGTGCTGGACCAGCGAAGCATTGCACTGATCAGGTCTGAGGTGCTAGCTACAGGAGACTGGGTTAGGGGAGAGAGGTTGTGTTGAGGAAAGTCAGAAACAAAACCTCTTTTTTTTTCTTTCCTCCTCCACACCCCCCTCTTCCATGCCATAAAATCAACTATTTTTTGCCTGTGTAAACAATTCAGTTTTTGAGCTGAGCCCCAGGAATGTGGACCTGTGATGAAAACATATAATTCAATTTGAAGCTGAATGTTTGGTGATAAAAGTATTCCCAGGAATAATATTTAAAGAAGGATTACATTCTTCTATACCTTAGTTGCTTTCTTCCTCTGGTATGATAAATTAAGGCACTGCGTACATTTCACCCCGAACACCTCAGCTGATATTGATGAAGTTCACTTAAGCTTCTTGCACGTGCTTCTAAAATAGCTACCATATTATTTGCCTTTGCATAAAATAAATGCAAAGCATTATGATTTGTGGTCCTCTCTGTCATGCAGGATACAGAAGACTGTGGACTTTGACAGGGTGGTAGGTCTGAAGTAATTCAAGAGACAGCTGTTGACAACTGTGAAGTCTATTTCGTCTGAATAGCAATGCTTAGAAATATCTTTGATTTCCTTTGTGGAAATAAGAAAAGAATCTCACCCATGCCATAAATACTTTTAAACCACTAAGATTCATGTGAACAACAGTTGGAGACAATTATGTCTGAACTGTACGTGGCTAAGGAGACCACTGAGTGTATCAGTAGCCCACGCATTGTGCAGATCACTTAGTGGGAGGAATGGAAAGGACCCCACATTTGCCCCTCCACAACTCAGCTCTGGGACCTTCTTCACACGTCTGTTCCCTCTGTGCCAGTGTGAGGCCAGAACCTTCCTGTCCTACCAGCTCCCCTGTGGACGCAGATGCCCATAGCAGTGGCAGCCCCTGCTACCTGGGGCAGCCCAGAGCTCCTCCAGCCTCTGCAGAGAGGGACTGGCACCCACTGCTGTGCACCAGGCAATGTCCTGAGGGCAGGGTAGCATCTTCACATCTTCTGAGACATGCCAAGCGTATCTGGGCCGACACTGAAAAGCTGGGCAATCATAGTCAGCAAAATCCCTTAGCTGAACAACCATCCACATGATTATAAATTTATAGAGGGTTTATGGAAAAGTCATTTTGACCTGTGTGTCTTTTCTGCCTCCTTATTGTTATTACTGAGAAAAATAACTCAAAGAACTCGATACGTTCACTTCTAGTGAGCACATTTTTACAGTACCAGAATGCTAAACTGGGACTCTTCTAATATCTGGAGCTTCCTGGCTTGGAATCTTTTTGCCATAAAATATATTCTTCCCAAAGCTTAAGTGAACCTCTGAGATTTTGAAGCTGTAATCCTAGCAGACATAATTTAAAGAGGGAAAAATGTGCTTTGTCAGTGTCATTTCAGCTCTGAATGGTGCAATTTCTATTTCTCTGAGATACATTGCCTTTCTGGTCTCAGAGTGCGGCTGGTAATAACAAAGAATTCCAGTGGACTGTTTCTGTTAAAAAGGAAAATTAAGTTTGATACATGACTATTTAAAAGGCTTTCCAAAATATCATGACAGAATGACCTTCAAAGAAAATGTCAGTCTCAGTAAGCACTCAGCCCAGATGCAATATCAAACTCTTTTCTTGGGATCCTGAGGTACTGCAAAAGCTTTCAGGAGTGGGAGGTATTTGCTTTCCAGCTCAGCTTGAATTATTTCAATGTTAGACTTTATTGGATCTAAATGTAGCTATTTTACGGCTCCTTAATGTTTATGATGTATTTATTATCATTACTATTTTTTTTCTTCTGCAGCACTACTGAGGAGGGACTATCTGAAGGTTATAAAGATATTTGTTACTGTATGTTTAATTTACAGCCTCTCTATGCTCTCATTTGAAGAGCTCTGTGGTGTGAATGATATTAGATAAGTCTCACAGTATTCATATGCATTCATAGTTCCATACAACGTGCACTATAAGTAGAAGTAGATTGTGGCCAGCAGCAGTCAGGTCAAAAACACAAGTTCATGACAAAGCCTGGGAATAAGTCTGCAAATTGGATCACTGTTGCCAACAATAAGACAAATTATGTCACTAAACAGATTAAAAACATCACTTTATTGAATTGTTACTGCAAATTAGAGCAGTAATGTTAAAAGTCAACCCATTTCCTGAGGAGGAGTGTAGGATGGTGGCAGTACAGAGATGAAGTTTGATTTTGTTCCAGGAGCAGGTCCAGACCCAATCTAAGCAGCAAGGCAGTGACCAGGTGAGTATGCTCAGAGTAGTCCTCACATTGTGCCCAGCAGCCCTGGAAGTCCTTCAGCTGCTCAGAACATCTTAGCATGAGCTTGGCTTCCATGCTTGCTGCCTTGGAGAGATCCACAGTACGTGGATCCCTGGCTGGAGTCATGATACGCTGAGGATACACACCCCTTGACAGCTTCCATGAATGTGCTTTCATGTGCCCATCATTTGCCATTTCTCTTTCTGTGTTACATCTCTGAGTTCCTCTGAGGTACTGTTGCCCTCTAATTTCAGTTCAAATATTTTTGTTGCTGAATCAGATGTCAACGACAGCTCTTCTCCTTTTGTCCTACTAATTCTCCATCTCCTTTTAACATATTGAGACCACAGGTTGACAAGAAAATTGCAATGAGACGGAATCTTAGGAAATCATCTAGTTCAGCTTTGGCTCAGAATCTTCACAAGTCTTTTGTGTTGGCTTAACAATGATGAACCATGGCTCAGTCTTGAGGTGCTGAAGTATGAGAGTTTGGAAGAGTACTGAAGGAGCAAGAGATTTAACATCATGCTTGTACACCAAGACAGTTTGCTTAGATTCACAGAAATTGTCTATGCCATCTTGTAAAATTTCTGCATCAGCATAATATTAGCGGTTACCTCTCTGCATGAACTGGATCTAAAACTTGTAGAAGACTTGATTTCCTCCATGGGAGCAATGTGGACATTTTGCTTGATATAAACTTTTTAAAAAATGGGTTTCAGTGACCCATTCGTAGTGAGGGAAATAGGCAGATACCCTGAATTCTATGCAAAGGCTATGCAAGAAAACCTTGACATCTTTAAGACAAGACTTGAATTGTTGTGATGGGCACAGAATGAATGAGATGTGGATGTCAGAGACTAGCTAATTGAACTGTAGGACTCTCTCTCTTCAAGCCTTCTCATACTTGTTTCTATGTACAATTTATCAATTTGTTGCCCTTCTGTACAAAAACGCGCATTATGTTCTCAATGTTACCCTACAAGACAAGTTGAAAGCTCTGCTCAGTCATCTCAACAGTGCAGAAGAGAGGGGAGGATATCTATAAAGTCCAAGATATGATGGCAAATTATTTCTCTATGTTGCCATGTTTCATCTGACGATACTGCTTTCAATATGTCAGCTGCCTTGAATGGCTCTGGATAGCAACGTGTGCCAGACAGAGGGACTCCTGTTCCTGTTTGTTTCCCATCCTGGATATTTCTGTGGCAGTGCTCTCCTTCAATAAAGAGCTGCTTTTTCCTTCAGTGCACAGACAAGTCATTCTCTGTGATATCTGTAGGTGACGCCGTCACTTGTCTAGTGCTTGGATGATGTTTTAATATCTAAGGGAGAATTTGCCTTCTTGTTTGAACCAAACTGGAATGTAATAATATGTAAAACACATTATGGTTTTAATGCTATTGTGATTCATCTCTGTGAAATTAATAACTGTATCTGGACTATCCTCTTTCTACCCCTTTTCCCACCTTCTCACCTCTCCCAAATTACGCAAACATATAGTAACTAAATTAAGCTGTGTTGTAAGTTTGGAATCCTCTGGTTTTCTGGTTTTCAGCCTGTCAGTAGTTTGTAGTCCATGGCACTGTAAATGGAGCTGTTCTTAGAAATATAATGGCTTGATAAAAGCATATAGTTTCAAAACCACTCAACAAAATATTCATCAGAAGGGATCTTATGCTATTGCTCCCCACATGTAGTCAATATATCACTTTAACTACAGTTCATTTACCCTCTGTTTATCATCTCTTCTTAAGCCATGTGGAATACTCATCTTCTCTAATCCTTGTCTATAGTATTTCCAAAGTACTTTACAAGCTTGGAGTAACTGACTTTAATGCCTTGCAGCAGCTGAGCTGGTAGCATATACGATACCTTAAATGTAACAATCAAAGGAGCATGCAAGATTTTGGTATTTCTGCTGGCTTGCAGATGTGCAATATCCAGATCCAAAAACTGTATGTCAAGTTTAGACTGAAAGTGTTTAAAACAAACTAATGTCTCACTGGTCTGTGTCAACACCCCTATAATGTGAGAGGGGTATTCTGTGATAGAGCAGCAGTATTAAATATCAGTTACTCGAACCCTACAGTAATTTCTTTTTTGTATGTGTGTCCACGAATAACCTTGCTCAAGATTTATGTAACGGAGTGTATTGTTTTATTAATCCAGAGCATGTGGTATTCTCCAGGTGCTAAGCTTTGATCTCCTTGCCCTTGTATGTATTAAGTTTTCTGGTTCTCATTGACACTGATGCTCTTGATTTAAGGTAATCTTCTTATAGTTGGGGGCAGGAAAAAATGTAAGTGAACTCTGCAGTGAACCTGGAAACTTTTTCTTTTGTTTCGTCTCAGTTTTGATTCAATCTCCACTAAATTCAGCTCAGCAGAATCCAGCCACTGCTTTTAGAAGTAAAAGTATATCTTTCTGCAACATTTTATGGCATGGAATGTCGTTTATAGCACATTATATTACAGTTTGAAATGCTAGCATTCACTAACTAGAGGAGCTGTGGGTTTATATTGAAACAATTGAGCAGTGTTAAAATAAAACAAACACAAAAAGGCAGTATTCCACATCCCTCAGTTGATAATGGAGAGAAAGTGCAAAAGTGTGAGTACAGGAGCAGCGGAAGGCATGTGGCAGGGGAAGGAGTACAGGATAGTGAAAAAATTGCAAGCACCAGGCTTTCTCTTACAGACCAGAACACACAGACGAGCAGACAGCTGAGGAAGCTTCTCAATTTGCTTTTGAGGTAACATCTGATGAGCCACTATTTCTCCCCATCCTTGTTGCAGCTGGCAGGCATTGTCTTCACAACTCTTGCATCTGCTCCAGTATTTTTCTCATCTATCTTGAGAGCTTATTTTGCAGGCATGTGCTGACTTGATGCATCTTGGTGGGACTGGGAACTGCTGGGCTGGGATTTTGGCAGGACCAGTGCTGGTCAGAGCAGGTTTGGAGCCAGCTTTGCATGCCTGCCCAGTCCAGTGTGCATTTGGTGTGCAACCAGGGAGGTCTGCAGCTCTCTGCAGGGCCCTCCTTCAGGACTGGCAGGTTGGTAAAGTAGCAACATTGTGCTCTGAAATCAGGGGCTGTGAGGTGGATGGGTGCAATTAGAACATGTAAATTGCTTGAGCTATTGCTGGGAATGAGATATTGCTTCTGTAAAGAACTGCAGAAGAGAAGAGCTCAGGGACCACCTAGTCCATCTCCAAGCCTCAGCCTAGGATTAGCAACACCAGAATCTTTTCTGGGCAGAGAGGCGTTATACAAACTCCTTTGTGGGAGGTATTTCAGTATCCCCAAGCAGCATCATCCAGTGTTTTACTGCCATTGAAAAGATTCTTCCAACATTTAATGTGAACTTTGTTAATGAAAACTCATTTACTTGTTTTCTTCTCTTCAGTGGATAAAGGGAAGAGTTTATTTCTCTTCTGTTTTCAGACACCTTCAACAGATTTGAAGAATATGACTCTCCTTGGCCTTTCCTTCTACTGAAACAATGCAGTCTTGTTGAAACATCAGTCTTTCATGAAAATCATGATTTTTAAGCCATTCTTATGACCACCTGAAGTAGGGCCAAGCCTTTCCTGAGCTGGAGTCTTGCCAGAGCCGAACTGAACTGAACAATTAATTTACATGCCCATCAGATTACATGCTTGCTTAGGCACCCTGGTAGGACATTTGACTTTCGCCCCCACCAGCTAGCTCTTCTTGACTTCCGAAGAAACTGTGGGGTGTCCAGTTAGCTCAAACACACTATACATCCCTTTGTTGAATTGACAAAGGGCTCTGTAGCATGGTTGGCAATTGCATGGAGGTGCCTCCTGTGTCAGGCCAAGTCTAGAGCCTTCGTCCTCCACCAGCACTCGTGGGGTAAAACTTGCTTCCTTTGATCAGTGGGAACTGAAGGCTTTGAGCATTTCCCAGTGTCCATGGGGAATCAGTTTCTTTGTCCTGTCCGGTCTGGACACTTGTGTTTGTGCAGTGTGTGTTGGCTAATGGAGGAAGAAAGGTTTTAGCTATACTCTGCCATGTAGCTCCTGCCAGAGGGAGCTGAGAGGAAAGAATTTAATCTGAGGAGTCTGAAGGCAGCAGAGATAATTTATGGACAGAGCATACAAGAGGATACATAGCTTCAAAAATGTTGTTAGTTTGTGTAATATGCAGGGAGGACAGTGTAATGGAGTGTGTATACATGGAAATAGCACAAATATTTTGCCAGCATCCTTAGGGTATTGGGAAAAGATTTCCGTTCTACTAGTTGAATTGTCATGAGGGATTTTCAAGGGTCAAGTTCCATATTGCAAGGAGGATATGAAACTTTCAGGCCACTTATTGCATGGACATGTAAAGCAAAGATTGTGCATGCTTGAAGGTTGTAAAAACAATTGGCTCTTTTATGTTTGAAAAGAGACTTTGTGTCATGGGCTGTATTCCATCGCTGAATCTTAATCTTTTGAAAGGCATGATTGAGAAGACAGTGCTGTGCATGCTGAAGGAGTATGGCAGGCTCATTAGAATGGCTACAATGAACCCTCACAACAAGTGGCGTGGTGGAAGCTGCAAATCACGTGGTTCTTGCAGACTGCAAAATATGAAGCTCAGCAACGAATATGATATATCTTGTTAAGGGGGCCCTATATACTGGAAAAATAAAAAATAAAAAAATCTCGGTCTGCCTACCCTTGTGGTATGACCACATGAGTTTTGAATAGAAAATATTTTGTCGCCATGGCATAATCTTGCTACGCTCTTCCATTCTTTTCTAATCTTTGAGTCCTTCATCATGGTTGTGAGGAAGGAGAACAGCACACAATCTCCTGCTCCGAGTGCAGGTTGAGAGCAGCACTCTGGAGACCTACGGGAACCAAGGCAGGCTTTTAAGACACTGGAAAATTTTATTGGTCCAGATATTTATTCAACAGAAGCAGGACATGAACACACATGGAAATGAGAAAAGGGAATAAAAAGATGGCTCATTGAGGAGCTTTGTGGTTCTTGTGGTATATTCCCAACATGTAGAAAAATACAATGCTGCAGCCCACATCTTTCATGGTTTTTAACAGACCCAGGTTTCCATAACTGCTATCTAGATGCTTTCTTTTGTCAGTATTTTATCATTAACTTGTGGAAGCCTCAAAACAGATTTTATTTTTAGAACATTTTGTAGTTCATTTTAAAGCATTAAATGCAGACTTGCTTTTCTCTCTATCTAGGTTATTGTTACATTACTTACCTATTACAGCTTAGTAACATAATACAGCGCATGACCTAAGCTTCCCTGTGCACATAAACCAGCAAATTATTATTTTATTTTACAGTCATCATCCCAACTACATACTAAAATCATCTGGGAAAGTGTTTCCTAGTGGACTGATATGAAAGAAAGACAAAATATATTGCATTGCTTTTTATACTTAATAGGAAGACATGTATAAGAAAAACAGTAGCAATCAGGAATCTGTACAGTTCAGTACATGATTGAAAAATATGAACTAATGACATCCAGATGAGAAACCACATACAATACCTCAATATTTTCCTTTAATTTTCTGTTCTACTGCAACAATGAAGGAAACTTTAGCTTCCCTTTCATTCTTTACGAGGCAGATCCTAATATTTCTTTAAAACTGCACATGACACAGAGCAAACCCACAAATAATAATACTTTGTGTAGCAGGTGGCCTGTCTGTTGTTCTGCTCAATGGCTGCCAGTGCATTTTTCAGTTAAGAAAGAAGGTGTTTCGTTGACCAATTTTAGACACATACAATGAGATTCTTCAGTCTGATAAAAAGTTTTAATGGGATGAGGAGAGAAATGTCTAAATACAAACATTTAACTCATCTGCCCTGTCCCTTCAGTTGCAGGATAACGTACTATTAGTTTTCTCGGATTTCCCTCGTTACTCGTGCTGAAACTGCACTGACAACTCTTTTATTTCTGCCACAGTATAGCCTTTTCCAGTGTTTATACTTTTCTTGTCCTCGTCTGTGAATGAGTACCCTGCATCACAGACTCAGGGAATCCAGGTACATGATTCTTGGTGAAACATTTCACTGCTTCTTCTTTCCAAACCGTAGCAGAAGCGGAGATACTTTATTTCTATAAGGAATAATCCGAAATGTTGAGCGCGTTATCAGAGTTCATTAAAAATCTTGTGGGGAAAGGAAAAATAAAATCTTTCCTTGAGATTGCTAGAGAGATGCCTACAACTTGCCTTGGCATAGCCAAGAGGTATTTCTTTACCTCCTGGAGTTAGATTACATTAATAGAAAGTCTAATGCTGCAAAATCCTTTATTAGATCTTTAGATGCTCCCCCAAAGGCTGGCACTGTAAGTAAAAAGGAAGATTAAACAATTAAGCATTTGGAATAAGGTCCTGTTGAAGTGTGGTTCTACTCTGAAAAAAAAGAATAATGGTAAAACTAGCACATTTTAACCCAACAACTTATATTTAGTTGTATGAACTCCTTTTACTGACCAAAAAAAAAAAGAAAAAAAAAACAACAACCCAAAACAAAACAAAAAACAAACAAACAAACAAACAAACAAACAAAAACCAAAACTTTTACTGTTTTTAAACACCTGGCCAGCACTGTGCTGTCCAAGTGAATTGAACTGTATTTAGTCTTGGTCTTGGTCAGCAGAGTTACATACTTTCTATGTATGTGCACAATTATTGGGAGCAATGAAAGTTCACTAGTTTTATTGCAGGGACTTTTTATTCCAAGATGTTACTACTTTGGTAGCTGATGACCTTGGGTCTACAGCATACTCACAAGCTGCTGAGGGAGCCTCAGGTAAAATGACCTGGGATGAAGGTGTGGATTAGTTACAACTCAGCCAGAAAATTAAGAATACTTGGATCAAAAATCAGTGATAAGAAATGGAATCACAGAATTTTAGGAATTGGAAGGAACCTCTGGAGATCCTGTAGTCCAATCTTCCTACTGAAGCAGGTTCCCTAGAGAAAAGAGTCCAAGTAGGTTTTGAGTATCTATAGAGAAGACTACACAACCTCTCTGGGCAGTTTATTCCAGTACTGCCTCCCTCTCAGAGTAAAAGAAGTTCTTTCTCATGTTCATACGGAACTTCCGGTGTTCCAGTTTGTGCCTCTTGCCCACTGTTCTGTAGCTGGGCACCACTAAAAAAAGTGTAGCCTCATCCACTTGACTCTTACCAATTTGATATTTGTAAGTGTTAATAAGATTGTATCTCACACTTTTCCAGGCTGAGCAGTCCCAGGTTTCTCAGCCTTTTCTCATAAAAGAGATGTCTAATCTCTTTGTAGTCCGCAGCTGGACTCTCTTTCCCTGTCTTTCATGACTAGGGAGATGTGGCCTCATCAGGACAGAATACAGAGGCAGGATCATCTCACTCCAGTTGATGGTTGTGCTCTTTTGATTGCACTCCAGGATCCCATTGGCCTTCCTGCCCATAAGGGCACAGCACTGCCTCATGGCCAAACTGTTGTCCACCTGTTCTCCAAACTTTTCTATTCTGAGCTAAGATGAAAATTTGTTTTGAAATTTCCCTTGGGAAGTAAATAAAAGGAAGTATCAAGGATCAAAGAAAGCAGTAGATCCCAGAGTCTCCTGAGGAGTCTTGAAGCATAGGAGTGTAAATGGGGTAGTGACAAACTCTGGAGCATGCAATATTTGCTGCTGCTTCTTGGCTTGATATCTGCTTTGGAGTCTACCTCTTCCATGATCTGCTACTTGGTGCTTGTGTTCTAAGTCCCAGTTGTCTCTGTTGAGGTAAGGTCACAGGAGACTCTTGCCCTGGCTCAAAAGGTTTGGGAACCACAAGCCTGCTGGCTGAAGGATCACAGCATGATGTGGACATCCCAATCTGTGGGTCAGAGGAGCCCTGGCTTCACTGCTTGTCAGCTGCCTGAGTATGATTTCCCATATATCTCCCCTTACACAGAACAGAGCTGAGTTCTGTAGGAAGTTGTCGTTCAAGACCACTACTTCCCAGCTCATTCTGCTGATTAAAGGAATTGCTGTTCAGTCCTTCCTGTCTTTTCTGAGAAGGGGAATGAAAGCATCAGTTGCTCTCATGGTTCTCTGTGTGGAGCTGCCTTCTGAAAGGTAGCAGTCTTGACACTGGAACAGGTTGCCTAGAGAGGTTGTGGATGCCCCATCCCTGGAAACATTCAAGGCCAGGCTGGATGTGGCTCTGGGCAGCCTGGTCTAGTGGCTGGCCACCCTGCCCACAGCAGGGGGGTTGAAACTCAATGATCTCTGGGGTCCTTTAGAAGCCTTTCAATTCAGGCCATTCAATGATTCTATGATTCTATGCTTCAGTGACACTAACTGGACAAAAAATTGATTAATTTCATGTAATTTTCTATGAATGAATAAGCAGTAAGAACTGATGACATCATGATCTCCTTCAACAGCGCCCAGAATTGCTTTCTTTTCAAGACCATCAAGTACTTCAGTTCTAATTTATTTTGCTGCATTTGTAGGAATTAAACAAATAAAGGTCATTGCTTCCCTGGCACTGAGACCCTCGCTCTGGTCTCTGTCATGTCTGGGCTTTGCAATTCCTCACCTTCCTTCTTGGGTAACGAAAACATAGCAACATTCCTGCCCTGCTGTAAACGAGCTCTACCATAAAGTAACCAAATAGATGTTGGCCAGTGGCATCTAATTTTGTCTGTAAATTCCATATAGGCTCTGCAGCACAATAAGTCCTTTCGCAAGAGGTTAGAGGGGTGGGAAAACAAGAAACTTCTACAGGTTTGTCTTCTTTATTAAAATAAATGGATCACCATATGAATAGACAGTTCACAATTCTTTAGGGAAAAATCAATGCAGAGAAGGTTTTTCACTACAGTTTATTGGACAGAAAGCCTTATATGCTTAAATACCATGAGGACATGGGAAGCCAGGTACACCTCCAAATATTTCAAATAAAAACAGAATTTTCTAAACACTGGCAGTGATTTTCTTTGTAAATAGGTTTAACCTTGGACCTTCTGTCATCTTGTATTTTTACACAGGAAATTAATTTTCTACATCCTCTGTGTGCATAGAGAAGACAGAAAGTTGAAAAACTCCAAGGGATTTCCAAAAAAGCCTCTATATAAATTTTAAAATTAAACAGATGTTATATGATTACCATTAAATCTGAGCCATGGGTTCCTAGGTTATAAACTATACATGATGTTCTGAAGCAAGAGATGAAATGGATTTTTTTCAATTACTCAAGGTTTTCCAGATCAAAAAGATCAGGATTTAGATGAATCCATATAGGCCTTTTGTTCCAACAAGAGTTTATAAACATTCAAAACAAGTAAATGCTCTCACAACAGCTAGTAAATGACCTCAAGTAGAGATGCTCTGTAACTGTTGAGCTCTGCTGGGAGTGCAATTACATGTTGCTGAGAGGCTGCCCATTGAGATCACTATCCTCAGCGGGCATTGGAGTGGATCCCAGGTGAGATATGGATAAGCCCTCTATTTACCTGGTCACTTGCTGCAATGCTTGTTTCATATCTGTAATTCCAGAAGAAATATTGTGTATTCCAGTTCAAAATTGCTACATTAAATTTTTTTGTGCTAGAGAAATAGTTCTTTGTGAGAGGAGGGAACTGTTGTTGCCCACTACTGTTGTAAGGCTGGCTTCCTGCCTTATTCCCTGGTCATCCCAGTCCTTATCACCTGCTACTACAAACCCTCTGCAGAGTGACCCTGAGTATAGGATAAGGTCTTGAGGGGAAACAAAGATCTCATCTCTTCTTCTCCAACCCAAACTCTGCTCAGCAGCCCTCAAACCCTCCATGCCACAGTGGTCCTTTCCCACATGCAGTTGTGGCTGCAAGAGCAGGCATCTTGCAGTCTCTGCTTTTAGTTACTTCTTTGTCTTCCCTTTGGCTAATTTGCAGGTTTTAAAGAACTCAAATATTCAATTAGTCTTACTGTGGTTATGCTTGATTTCTTCAGCTCCTGCCCAGTTTCTAGGTGTTGAAGAGGATTCCTAAAAATTAAGACAGGACAATTACCCATTATGATCCGCTAAACCTTATTTATGAATACCACTCTCATTTGTGTAATCACTTTTCTCAAAAGTTTTTGTCTATCTTCATACAGATAGAATACAGATTCGCCTCATTTACTATCACAGCAACTCACACCATTTTATACTACACAGAAAACAAATGAAGATTTTTCACTGCACCCTAGGGTAGGCTATTAATGCAAGCGTAAGACCAGATGGCTAACAATAGATGAGACAAAACCAGTCCATCCCAGACAGGCAGCCTGCAAGTTACATATTTTTCTCCTTCAGACATAGCTTTACCTCATGCACTGCTCTGGCTGTGGAATTATCTTAGCAATTAATATTAGATATTGGACAAAATCCTCTTTTTTCTGAAACAGTAGGGAGTCAGTCATGAAATCCGGAGAGTTATCTGTCAATGAATACCAGGTTGCACAGACAGGTGTTCTTGCAGAAAAGTATGTTTTGGAGCCAGAGGTAGAAGAATATAATAGAATCATAGAATCATAGAATGGGCTGGAAGGATCCCAAGGATCATGCCACAGGCAGGGTTGACAACCAGTAGATCAATTGTAGATCAGGCTGCCCAGGCTCCCATCCAACCCGGCCTTAAGTACCTTTAGGGACGGGGCATTCACAACATCTCTGGGCAACCTTTTCCAGCACCTCACCACTCTTTCAGTAAAAAACTTCACCCTGACATCTAATCTGAGCTTCCCCTTTGTTTGGTTTAAAACCATTCCCTCTTGTCCTATCACTATCTATCCTTGTAAAAAGTTTACTTCCCTCATGTTTATAAACTCCCTTTCAAAATTGGAAGGCCATAATGAGATCTCCCTGTAGCCTTCTCTTTTCCAGGCTAAACAAGCCAGTTCCCTCAGCCTGTTCTCATCGGAGAGGTTCTCCAGCCCTTTGATCATCTTTGTGGCCCATCTTCAAAAGCTCTGCATCTTTCCTGTGTTGGGGATCCCAGATTTGGTCAAAGTACTCCAGATGGGTAGTCATGAGAGCAGGGTAGAGGGGGGAGAAGGGCCCTACTGGCCACCCCTCTTCTGATGGAACGCAAGATACCTTTGACTTTCTGGCAAGTGCACCTGGCTCATGTTAAATTTTTCATCAACCAGGACCCCTAAGTCCTCCTCAGCAGGGCTGCTCTCAAGGAGTATATAAACTTCTCCCAGTTTGTATACATACTTGGAACTACCTTTACCCAAGTGCAAAACCTTGCACTTTGTTAAACCTCATTGGATTCACAAGGGCCCTCCTTTCAAGTTTATCAAGGACAAGTAACATCTGGAAAATAATTTGGAGTTGTAAGCAGATACATTCCCCTACAGGAGATGAACCCCACTGTGCCATGGGAAGAGGAGGCAAAAGAAAACACACATAAGTTTTTCATTGCAGTTGGAAAATTTAACAATGTATGGATTATTAGTGAACTGCCAGAGTACTGAGCAAACAACAGGTATCAGACTATTATCCGATTCTCTACATGAGGCACGTATTCCTGTTTACCACAGAGAAATCCCAAAGTATTATTCCCATCCTCCTTTAGAAAGCAGAGGCTCAGTGGATATAAAATTTATCCTTCTCATCCTGTTGGCACGTGATTGCCTCTCCAAACCATACTGCATTTTGTCACTTCAGTGGTGTAGACTTTTCGTACACCAGTGAAGGATGACTTTTCATTGCCACCTTTTGTCTTTCCGAATATGTCCCTATTCAGCCTTATTTTCCTCCTGATTTCCTCCATCTGGTTTTCATCTGACCTTGAACAGCTGTCCAAGGTGTGTGTATATATATATTTTTGCTTGTTTCATCTTTCCCGAGATGCCTTTCTGCTGAATATCAGCTTAACATGATTTTTATTTGGATCACTTTCATATTTAATCTTAGTTTTGGCCTTCATGATAGAGATCCTCTGTCCACTTCCTGTTGTTCAGGAGCTTCAAGTGTGCACTGAGCAATTCAGTCACTTGTAAAAGAAATGGTTGTTTTTTTTTTTTTTTTTTTTTTTTTTTTTTTTTTTTTTTTTTTTTTTGTTGTTGTTGTTGTTGTTTTAAAGTTACTCTATAGAGGATACAGTATTAATTAATTAATTAAATTAATTACAACTTTCTCTCCTAGATGCTGTTCACCTTAGGATCTTACCTAACCTAGTGCAGGAATATCTGAAATAGTAGGAAGAGTAATGCTTTCACATATTTCCTTTGCTTTGGAAACATCAGATGATGCATTGTGAGATTGTTTTGTGGTCTGGAAAAAGAAAATACCAGGAATTTTTAAGGGCTAGAAAACTGCCAAATTGCCAAAAGCTCAGATGGAAAAATATGGGATTCTGCAGAAAACGATAAGGCTGCTCTCTGGATACCCTAAATTTGTTGAAGTGCTTCCCGTTTTGAAGGAAGTAGAGAAGCACTAATGGAGATCCAGTACAAGCATCCAAGCCAGGCTCATGATTCTTACAAATCATAGCATGGATCCTGTTCATACTCTCTAACTCCATGCTGTACCTTCCTTGACTTGTCTACTTGATCCCTACCATGTCATCACACAAAAATAAAATGTATTATTTATGTTGCCTTTTTTTTTTTCTTTCTGGAAAAATAACATCTTCAGAGATGTTATAAAAACAACATCTTCATTAGTGTAATTACGGGAAAAAGGTACTCCATGGTGTTGATTTAAAATACACTAGATACAGCGCATGCTTGCTTTTTATCCCCAAGCCTATTGATTCAGGGCTTCCCTCACCCTTAGAGAAGTGGCTGTCATGATAAATACCAGCACTTGGTGCACAAAACATTGTTGACTGTCATTTGCTAGACTAAGTACTGCATTGGACATGGTACAGGTGTACACTGAGACCATCTTTTGCTAGGTCCATCACAGACAGAATCCATAGAGGTAGAAAGACATGAGGAATATATTGCTGTAACATAATTGTATTTTATTTAAAGAATAATAAAATGCATGGATAAGCAGGAGACAGAACAGAAACAGAAGCCCGCGTGGTTAGTGGAAAAACTGAAACAACATATACAATAAAGAAAAAATACTAGAGAAAGGATTCTCTGTACTTAGTCTTCTAGAGGTACCCTTTTTTGTACCATAGACATATGAGTACAAAATGAGCTCATAGACATAGCTTGATGTGCACTGTACATGCTTTTATCTGATTAGTCTTCCAAAATGATAAATCAGATGCATTCTGGACACATCTGAGGTTTGGGATTTTTTTTTTTTTTAAACTCCCTCCCCTCCCCCTTCCTCTCCCAAGATTCAGGAAAATTTATCTTCATTTAGGAGGATATAAGTTTAACTTTTTCTCTATTTTTTAAAAAAAATCACCTGATATCAATTAGAATTCCTTTACTGCTGGGCTGATTTATAGTACTGTAATACAGCACTGAAAATATGAAAGCAGAGAAGCAATATTTCAAAATGCAGCATAAAATCAACAATAAAAATGTATATTTATAACCTGAAAAGTATGATTTCATCTTGGAGAATTACCAACCTAATAGCAGTAATAAGCATGATTTTAGTTGTACCATATTGTACTTATTAAACACTTCAGGGGACTTGTGAATAAATCAAATCACAAGATCATTTCTGGATATTTGAACATATTTTTAGATATTATAAAAATGTGGGAAACTGTAACAACTGCTTATCGTTTATTCATGTTTTCCAAAAAAAGTTTTAATCATAAACTTTTTGTTACATCTTTCAAGATCTTTCAAGGGCTGATGCTTGCAAGCCGAATAATTTACTCCATTTAATTAATGTAGATTTAATATGCTTTGGAGTTAAAACTAAAGCAGAAAAAGCACATGCAATAAAATGAATTATATTCACTATCCCAGGAAATCTTGTTTGGTATAGAGAGGATGCTTCAGAGGAAGCGGAGAAATGTTTCAGTAATAATGATGGGCCATAATCAAAACCCTGGAGCCAAGCTTGTGACCCATGATATGGAAAGTTTGGATTCAAATTCATACTTTGTGGAATTATCATGGGCAGAATTCCAGGCTTGGTGGATGAGATTTTTCTCATGGAAGTGAATGAGAGAAGCCTGCTATTATTTGTTACTCTGATTATGACCCGTATTACAGTGAAGTCTAAAGGACTCACATAAAGGTGACACTATATAGTATTAGGTACTGTATGAATAGTGAAAGATTCTCAAGAATGACACAGGATAGGCAGCTAAGATGAACAGCTCGAAAAGAAGCATGGATGGGAAAACAGGAAGCAATCCTTGACTAGCAGAAATTGACGTCTGCAGACGTGAGTTTAGACATGATCTCAAACAGCATTTCCCAGTACTCCATTGTGTTTGCAAGGCAACAAATGAATGGTCAGTTTCTTTAGGAACTAGGACTCCTTGTGCAATCTGGTGCTACTTGAGCTTCTTGGAAGCTAATGTTATACCAGTTTACAATTAACAATTCACTAACAGTTCATTAACAATTAACCATCGAAGTACTTGTCCCCACATGTTTTTCTTTGCTGTTTGTAACGCGAAAAGGACCGTATGAAATTCACAGATGCAGAAGACATAATTCTGATGTCCACCAAAAAGAAAATCTTATTCCATGTTGACATGCTTGAGGGATGGGGATCTTATTATGTAACAGTCATTTCGAAAGCTATGATATTTACTTCCTATTTTTCTCATTCCTCGTCACTGCTTAGAAGCAAATAAAGTGTCCCTTTGATTTTATTTTTTGAAGATTGAATGATAGGATTGTAGAAAACCACTGCCTTCCACTAGCTTGTGCATCTTTCCAACTCCAAAATAGCTAGTGCTATTATTTTTCAGAGTTTATGGTGAAACAAATTCCTTCATGGTGTGAACACCATGAAATGACAACTTTCAGCCCATAGTGAATTGTTCTGGCTGAGTTAAAACCCCTTGAAAGTAAAGATTGTAACAGAAATACTGGTGGAAGCCTTTATGATAATAGCCTGAACATAGCTTTGCTGTAATGTTTTCTGGAAACAGAGCCATAATGATTTGTTCAGGAATCCGTTCTGATCTCATCATAAAGGGAAAAGTGTTCCTGTCAAGTTTAATCCCAGATCTCCTATAACCCAGTGCATATTTCCAACAGGCACTATCAATAGACAAGCAGGATTTAGAAAATAATTTTTGTTCTACAGTACTCAGAGTGAGGAATAAAAAAAGGGTCTTAGTGACATTCTTCAGAAGTCGAAGAATAAGTAAAATAGAATCAAGTTGCTGCACTGTGAATTGCAGAAGGAAATAAAGCCATTATTGTTACTACTGCTAGTGCTAACAATACGCTTTGGGATGTTCTTCCTGAGTAAAAGAGCTGAGTGGTGTGATGGAACCTCAGTGATTGTTCACTAAAGATGCAAATAGATTCGCTTATGTTGCTTTTCTGAATCTGTCAGATTACCTTCCTCAGTAGTCAGGGAAACAACAGGCTAAAAGCAACTAAATTAAGGCTTAACTGCTTTGCAGAAAAAATGTGTGGTACAGAAATACGGCAGATAGCTTTGGACCTCAGAGGATTCAACAGAATGAAAGAGATGAACTGCAAACTGTGAACATAACAACTGACTTGGGGTTAACATGTATCTTTTCATAGACTGAAATACATGGTGCAAACGTGTCCTGACACACATCAAGTGAAGACCACATGAACCAAACAGTATATCATCGAAACTCTCATAGGAGTGTGATTTTGAAAATAAAACTATTTTTGTAATCCACATCTGAAAGTATGGGTGTTGGAGATTGTTTTGCCAATGAGACAGCCTGCAAAGGTTGTGCCTTCTTTACAGGTTCCCTGCAAGAATGAAAAGGTATTCAAAGCCTCATCACATTCCATGACAAAAAACAACATCCAAAGACCACAGGCTATGAATGGCAGACAGAAACATATTGTAACCTTATGCGTGGATTCAGATAATAATTTAAAAGTATATGTCACATTTAAGATTGTCACCCTTCTTAATGCTCTTACTCCCTTCTTTCCTCCTGCCTGCCCTTCTGATATCTCTTTTTCTCATTGTCTGTGAGTAGCAAATATATTGTGATGATTGCCATTCATGTACTTACAGAGGAACTCTATGCTGTGATGGTGGAACAAAATCTTTTGATCTGGGAGTAGCCAGGAGTGCTACCATGCATGTGTGTTGTGAGTGGGAGACATGGCTGTTTTGTGACTGCTGTTTCTGTGTCACCAGAGGGGCACATTTGTGTTTGCTAATGTCTCTGCAGTTTAATGTCTCTGCAGCCTTCCCCTGCTGGCAGGAGTAATGTGTGAAAAGAATGAGGGCAGAATTGCCACCTCTTGATTGTCTCTTGGCCATTGACCTTTATGACTCATGATAAGGCAGGCTTACATAAAGTGTTGTGTGTATTATCTTGCCATAAAAATGTTCTGACGTATATACATTTTACAATGGACTTGAGCAAAAACAAATGTTGAAACATGTTAGCCAATAAAAATGGGAATGCTGATTTTTGGAAGAACACATAGTACAGTATTCTGATACAGTCCACAACGTATCATGTGAAGAGGTAGGCTCTTCTGGAAGTTCTTAGCTGAGCAGTTAGCTGGAGCAAACCAAAATGGCTAGAAGCTTAAATCACGTATTTCCACTCCAGGATTTCTAAGGATCATCTCAATTATCTTTTTAATATGAAAATGTTTTTCAGTTTTATGGACAAGACGGCATTTCACTGGACATTATTTGGCTTCTCTTGTATTTTCCTCCAAGAACATAAATGGAAGTGAAGTCCTGAGATCCACCCCCAAGGGAAGGCACAGTGCGTTTATCCCAGAAGCCTCTATTGCATTCTTCTACATTCTTCTGGCCAAAAAGCATGAAAGAAACTGTAAAAAGGTGCATCTGTGCTGCGGAATGTTTGCCTGCTTTAGTTTCTGGTTTTGTTTAGTATTAATCTGTAGACAAACATCTATTTCATGAAAGGTCTTTAAGGGTGGTGAACCTGTTCTGTGCATGTTTGTGCTTGCCTTCTTGGACAGCCTGAGTAAAAAACATCAAACCTGAAGCCTAGCTATGTTCAAATAGCCTGAGCTATGTTCAAATAGAGAATTCTTCATCTGCTCACTTACAAATTTCAGATTCAAATGCATAGCCCTTCATATACTTACTAAATCTGTGAAGGCGTTTCAGCTCTAAAAAATGTCAGTTTTACCTTTTGTACCTTTACTGGTGATGAAGTAGCAAAGAGGAGGAAAAAGAGAGAAATCAACATCTCACAATACGGATCATGCTCAAACTGGAGACCAGAAGTAGACCAAAGATACTTCTTGCCTGTGTGAAATATTTTTCTCTTCTTCCTCCCACCTAAGTCATTACTGATGTTCACACAAATAGGGGAATCTCTTAAGTGTCTCTAGGTCTGCCTTCAAACAGTACCTGAGTGTATGTAGAGATACTGATAAAGGAGGAATAAGACTAGCCAGGAAATGAAATGGAAGCGAAGCCACCAGCAGATCAGATTGAGAATTTTAGAGGAATGAAGAGAGGTCATGGGCAAACTAGTATATTGAGGTATAGAAAAAAGAAATTGTGAAGTTATGAGGTTGATCAGAAAGTACAAAAAGGAGCATTGAATGTTAGAGTTTATACCTCTGACAGAGATCTGATTAATAATAAGATGCAATTGTATGTTAGTGTGGGATTTACCATGTGGAGGTCAATAAATAATGGGCACTCTGCAGGAGATGGTAAACAAACTCGTTTTAAAACTACACCTTTTGATCTTTTTTTGTCTCTCTGAGTTTGTGTACTACATCTCAAAAATTATAAAAATCTGCTTTCTCCTCCATTCTCCTGCTCATTGTCTTAGCATATGAAAACCTATACAGAATATATCCCTATACTTTTTGTATGCTTTTTTTGTATGCTTTTTTTGTATGCTTTTTTTTTTAATTAGGAAAAATAAAAGTGCTTCTATAATTGGGAAATTCAGCCACGGATTGATGAAGTAACTTGACTGAGATTACATGGAAATTTGGAGATACAACAATTTGGACAGATACAACAGGACAGAAGTTACCTGATTTACTTGGTTTTCCTCTGGGAAGCTGAAGTTGGCATTACATCTACCTGTCCAGAACGCAGCACTGAATGCAAACCTTCCAGTGTGAAGTCTGGTATTCCTGCCTCTTAGGCTTTTATTGAAAATCATGTAAAGATGGATGTATTTCTTCAAGCCCTCATCCTTGGAGATATATGATTACTCCAGACTCTCAGCTTTCTTGTAAAAAAAATCAGTTTCTTGTTCTTGTGGGCACTGAGAGAAGTATGGAAATCCCAACTGTGTCAGTTTAACAAAACATACACAAAACCCATTACTTTTGGTAAGCTGGTCTCATAGCTTTTGAGGCCCTGACACATGCTTTCTTGGTGCTTAGGGTTGGCAGCACTATGAACTTTGAGACCATCCATTCCCTGACCCCTCTCTACAACACACCTGAGAATATATGCATTTTTTGGTTGTAGGGAGCTTAACAAAGGAAAGGAAATAGTGCATATTCTCAGATGACTCTCTGTAATCCCTTTTTGGAAATATTCCCCTTACACCATTTCCACGAAGGCTTTTTCTTGGACAGGACATCTGCAGCATGTTTATGCCTCCTGTTGTTTTCACTAGCTGCTACTCCTTCCTTTTAGATGTTTTCTGCTACTGACTGAAACATAATGGTGTTTATACCATAGACAGCACAAAGTGTCTGCTCTGTTTATGCCAGCAGACTCCTATTAATCTTTAATTCACTGCATTCTTTTTCAAAAAAACCTGAGACATCTATTTTTACATTCTCCCCTGTTGTTCAGTGATAGCTAAAACAATATACAAGTTTTGCCCAACTGATAAGCAATTCGAGCCTCCTGGATCAGAGAGATGCACCAAGAGCACCATCCCCACTTGACAGTGCCGTTTCCAAGGGGCAAACAGGCATTTGTCTCACGTCCGAGCGGGGCGAGCAGGCCCAGGCCTCATCTGGGGGCAGCTGCAGATCTGGCAGAATTGTGGACACGTTCCTCTCCAGCTGGCAGCACCTCAAGATGAGGAAGGACACAAAGCCCCTGAGTGCCCCTCACCCCCCGCCGACCCTGGCCGCATTAGGAGCTGACAGCTGTGAAAGACATAGGAAGCAATTAAAGCACGGCTACCTTAGCCACAGAGGCAGACAGGCCTTACTCTCTGAAAGGCACGGGTCTGCAAAAGAGATAAGAAAGGGAACCTTGAGCACTGTAACACGCAGCTCTGTGGCTTTGTGCAAGTCTATCCTTCTGCCTCCACTTGGGGTTATTTATTTACTTAAAGTTCATTGGAAAACTTGAGGCTTCAGGCTACTTACCCAATTAACCTTAGCACCTGTTTAGCTGGAGAAGCTTTGGAGCTGTGTGAATGGGCCATGGCAAGGCTTCTTTTTTCCTCTTTTTTTTTTTTTTTTTAAAGTAAAAAGAACAGACAAAACATACTCCTAACACAAATGTTATTCAAACCCACTCTCGGATGTGCGGTGCTGGGATTTGTTCCTGATAATGCACAGGATGGAAGCTCTAGTAGAGTCCACCACTGCTACACCAGGAACAATCATGTTATCTACATCGATAGATCGTAGTGAATGGCTGTTGTTTTAACTTTTGCCTGCTTCTGTTTTATTGCCTGATGGATTTTGGCTCTCAGTTTTCCTCTTCAGAGGCCTACAATCCGCACCAAATGTTTCACATTACTCAGTGTGAAAAACCTCCTATTCTTTCAGATTTTTTACAAGTTCATACATCCGTGGAAACCCGATATTTCATATTTCATTCTGCTTTGTGAATGTCATTGTGAAGGATGCTGGTTCACATGCAACAGGCCTCTTCTGTCTTTGATCAGCTTGACCGCAACTAATTGTAAATGGAGAACAAATGAAAGAAATATTTATAAATTTCATGGGAATTCAGGCAGGACCTAAGCCTTTTCTAATGCCTCCATTCACAGTAAATGTTTATTGAATACTTTTAGTCTACTGTGTACTTCAGCCTTTATATAGTGTTAGAATTTAGCTTGTTCTGAGTAGATCTAGTAAAATGACCTCTCCTCCTTCTTTCTTTCTGCCTTCCTTTCTTGTTTTGCTTCTCTTTTGCTCTCAAACGCCCTCCCTTTTTTTTTTTTTTTTTTTTTTTTTTTTTTTTTTTTTT